>NW_027362761.1:214657606-215192606 GCF_046119375.1 Phyllobates terribilis
CGGCACCATTTGTGGAGGTTTCACCAATTTAAGATACACCAGGTAACTGCTCTCCTCCAAATTAAAGATGTCCAAGTGCATGCAGAGAAGCTAATTAACCAAATCTGCTAAACTGGTTGAAAAACTTCACTCAGAGACTGAACCACACAAATGGCATACTTTATTACGTAGAAAAAAGAGAGGGGTCGCTCACTGGTCTATTCGGGTGCTCTGAAGAAAAGAGTAATCTCAATTGCAAAAAGAACTTCGGCACTCCATACATGAAAATATAAGAAATATTGTATCTAGAAATGTCACTTTGAAAAATGAAGGTTTTTTGCGCATAATTTGGCCAATTTATGTGTGCCCATCAACCATGACAAGGTCACCTTCGTATGATGGGAAACTACGCTACGCTACCACTGGATATGCCACTCTTGGGCTGTAAGCCTGTATGGACAATATGTCTATGCTTGGGCTTTTAACCTACAATGTATGGGCTGGTAGAGCTAGTTAAAACCACCTGTGACTGAATGGGAGGGACACATGGTCAGAAAAAAGGCTGTCAAACTTCTAATAGTGTGAATACGTACCTGCTACAATGCTCCAGGAGCGGGATCCCAAAAATGATTAATAGAAAAAAGAGAGGGGTCGCTCACTGGTCTATTCGGGTGCTCTGAAGAAAAGAGTAATCTCAATTGCAAAAAGAACTTCGGCACTCCATACATGAAAATATAAGAAATATTGTATCTAGAAATGTCACTTTGAAAAATGAAGGTTTTTTGCACATAATTTGGCCAATTTATGTGTGCCCTTACTGAGTACCACATTTTTTATCTTGATTTCTTTTAGTGTTTCTTAAAGCCCTAAAGTTGCCATTTGAAATGACTTTAGTTTTGTGCCATGTCTGTGATCTGCTTTTTTCCAACAACATTAAACAACTGAATGAACATCCTCTGAGCCCGGTGATTCCATAATTTTTGCCAGGGGTTGTAGAAGCTGTTAGTTATATATTTATTAACTATTAACATAATCCATGTGCATATACACATTTGCATACATACATACACATAGATTATTCCATCATCGGTATATTGATTCACACTGATTAGGTAATCTATTAAAAGAAACTAATTGATTTTTCATAATATATATATTTTACCTTGACATACACTCGTGGCCAAAATCGTTGGTACCCCTCGTTTAATGAAGGAAAAACCCATAATGGTCACAAAAATAACTGGAATCTGACAAAAATAATAATAAATTAAAAATCTATGAAAATGAACAAATGAAAGTCAGACATTGCTTTCCAGCTGCCGCGGACTTGTGCGGGTAAACGTGGGCCCCGTTCACCGCAGTCCTATATGGTGCCTTCCTAGCAGGTTTGATGAGGTGCTGCACCAATAAATGGTCACAGTCTCCGGTCTTTGGCTGAGGGTTGTTTCTCCTCCACCAACTTGGGATCCGGTACCCTTAATCTGCCTGACCCTGCACCCTGGATTCTCGTGGGTTCTTAGGGTCCCTTCCACCTTCTTGTTCCTGAGCCCTTCTGTTCCTCTGTCTCTTCTTCTCCTTTTCTGTTCTGTCTTCTCCTCCTTCCCTTGGCCTCTTCTCCAGGCCCACTTCTCCTTCTCCTCTCAGGCTCCGGCCTTTTCTCTAGGCCTGCCTCTGAGCAGAGCTCCTACAGAGCCTCTGCTCCCTGTCTTCTCTGACTGGACTTCTTTACTTCTACTCCCAGAACTAAGATGGTGCCCACCTTTTATACCTCCCTCTGATCATGAGCCCAGGTGACCAGCAACCAATGGGCTCCGTCCTATGCTCAGGAACCAACCCCTATCTGCTCCTACAGCACTGGGTGTTCCACCCCCCCTCCCCACTCCAGACAGGGACATAGTCGGTCGTGCCTGCACTTCTGTCTAGTGGGAGCACCGTTGAGCTGTCCCTCGGAAATGGGGTGTGTGTGCTGTATGCAGCTAACTGAGCCCTCGTCCATACTCCATCCTTACCCGGGAGTGGAATATCACACCTCTGGCAGAGGTGCAATACCCCTGTAGCGGCCGAACCCTCGGGGCGCTACATTCCCCCCTGGTAAACCACAGCACGTCCTCGGGCTGGAAAAGAGCAAAAACAATTAAATACAGGACATGCAAACTTTTTCAAAACTTTTCACATCAGAAAACAGGCAATACGGTTCAATTCCCTTTATGGGACACACTTTTCTCTTCTTGTCACACTATTATAAAACACATACTAATACTTCTGGAACTCTTTTGACATATAACATTATAGAAAACATTCACAATACTATTTAGCAGCATATAAAGCTTATCCATATAAAACTTTTGCAAGAAAACATTTTTTACAACACATTCTTGGATCCTGGCGGCGGTGCAACTTGCGACCAGGTGTGCATTCTTCTTGTAAGTGCAGGAACTTTGGCAAACTTGTAAACACGAGGGACTTGCTCTCCCGAGGTAGACGTGGTAGTCTTTTTATAAAACCAGTAGGGGGCGCTTTGGGAAGCGCAACTATTTACAAGGATGGCCGCTCTCAGTCCTCGGCCAGTTTTGGGAAGGGGAATGGCTGCTCACAGTCCTCAGCCTGTTGGGGGATGTAGGGGGTTAATTTGCACACAGTCAACAGTTCCATAACAGTTCTATAACAGTTCTCTGTACCCTGACGGGTAACTATGTACACAGGTACGTGGCTACTTACTAGTAACTGTGTCCTTCAGACGCTCCTTCCTCCTCTTGGTGATCTCCAGACCCGTCCGGGTCCTCTTGGCTCTCCTCATAGCCGTGGTGTTGTAGTTCCTCCTCAGTGAGCCGATGAACATGTAGGGCGTACGGTCCTTTGGCGCCTACGTGGCGGGTGAAGGTGACCACATCACCAGGGTATAGGTCACGGCCACGGTGTCCCTCAGGTAGATGACTCTCAATGTCCCTGCGGGTCACAAAGACGTCGCCTGCGGTTTCCGGGCCCCTGATGAAACCCCAGCCGTTCTCCATGTGGAATTTAACTATGGTCCCGGTGATTCGGGGACCGCGGGCTGCTCGGGGGTCTTGGCGGGCCTTACGTTTCTGTTCGGCACTCTGGGCCTGCAGCCGCTCCTCTCTGACGCGCCTCTCTCGTCGTTCCCGCTCGAAGGTCGCCAGTTGCTGCTGACAAGCCTCCAGACGACGGACCGCGTCTGCCCGGGTCTCCTGAGTGAACCCCATCAAGTTCTCGCCGGCAGGGTCCCACTCAAATTGGACGTCCTCCAGTGGGGGTAGGGTGACCTCTACGGGTTCTGGAGCCGGTATCAGAGGCTCGCGCGGGGGCTGGGCCTTCCATGGCTGACTGCTGATCACTTCAGCCGGCCACTCCAGCGGCAGTCCATCCGGACCGGTATGATGTGCAATCAGGTCCACACCTAGCTGTGCTATAGTGGAGGGATCTGGTCTGGGAGCAGCGCCCGGGGGCACTCGGCCTTGCGACCAGGCCGGGGGTCTCTTGGTTGAGCTAGGTGGCAGTCCCGTCCGGGACAGGGGCGCAGGCTTAGCAATGGCGCCCGGGTCATCCAGGCCTTGCGACCGGGCCGATGACGCTTCTCGCTTTACGGCGCCCGGGGTCAAGGGGCGTGGCCGCGGCGCTCGCCGCTTGAGGCCTAGCGAGGAGTAGTGGCGGCGCGGCAACCGGTGTGGTAAGTGGGGCCTCGGGTTCTGCTACGGGAGGCTGGGGCAGGCTTGCAGCTGCTGGGCCTGGGGTGGTAACGTCCCCTGTACCTGCCTCGGTCCTCATAGCTTCCTCCGCGACGCCACCTCCGGCCTTCACTTCTCCTGCTCTGTCCTCAGAGGCAGGCGGACTCCAGGGTGCGGGTGGTACCTGCCGCTGGCGGGTTTCAGCCTGCCGGGCCAGTTCCTCTCTCCATTCGATGAGCGCACCCCGCTGCACTCGGACCATCCTCCTCTCTAGGTCCTCCAGTGCAGCTTGCGCACGCTCCGGATCTCGGGGGAGCAGCGCTAAGACTTCTGCTAGGCTGCAGGGCGGTTCAGCCCGCAGCAGGCTTCGGGCCAGGAGGCTGGTGCTGCTGAAGGCGTCCATCCCCGGGTGCGGTCTGTCTGGACTGATCCAGACCGCGCCCTGCCCCACGGTTTTCTTCTCTTCCTATCCCCATTGGGGGTGGTCCCGGGGCAACTTGGTGACAATCTCTTTCAGGGGTAGCCCCCCCACTTTGATGGACATCTCCACAGCCGCGCTCATGGCTGTTGGGGGTGGGCTCCTTCTTTGGCGCCATTCTGGGACCTGGCCCACGATGGGAGGTGGCCTCCTGTGTTTTTTTTGGCGCGCACATTATGGCGCTCGTTCTTCTAGGGCGGGCGCCATCTTTAATACAGTGAAACAGACTCTTTTCAGGCGTGCAGTACCCGTTGTTAGCGGGCACGAAATCCTGCTGACTACGCCAAAGCTGACTCGCCCCCTGGGCCGTGGGGCACTCAGATCCGGGCAATAGGGGAACGATGGGGGCAACCCGGTTCCGTGGCTCAGGGTGGTCAGACCAGTGGCAGTCTTGTAGATGTTTTAGATAATGTCCGACTATGCCACCCGTGGATTGCGGTTATTAGGAACCCCCGCTGCAGGGCAGACCGCTGGGGCCGATGGTGGGTGCAGCTGGGATGGTGTGACTCCCCACGGGAAGAGTGCGGCCCCAGGGCAGTGTAGTGGATAGTGGGGGTGATGGTGCCGGGAGTCCCAGCACCGGTAGTGCTGGAGGAGCGAAAGCACACAGACAACGTACTGCAGTCCAAAGTCTTTTACTCACAGTTCAGGTGCTCCGGGTCACTTCTGCGCAAGCAGTGACCACCCAAGCCGTGCAGTGTCCACCAGGTGAGGGGCTCGGTCAACCCCCAGGCAGTTCAGGAATATGGCACAGGACCCGCTTCTTTCCTTTCTCTGGCCTGCCTCACCAGTGACCCACTTTTGTCCAGCTGCCGCGGACTTGTGCGGGTAAACGTGGGCCCCGTTCTCCGCAGTCCTATATGGTGCCTTCCTAGCAGGTTTGATGAGGTGCTGCACCAATAAATAGTCACAGCCTCCGGTCTTTGGCTGAGGGTTGTTTCTCCTCCACCAACTTGGGATCCGGTACCCTTAATCTGCCTGACCCTGCACCCTGGATTCTCGTGGGTTCTTAGGGTCCCTTCCACCTTCTTGTTCCTGAGCCCTTCTGTTCCTCTGTCTCTTCTTCTCCTTTTCTGTTCTGTCTTCTCCTCCTTCCCTTGGCCTCTTCTCCAGGCCCACTTCTCCTTCTCCTCTCAGGCTCCGGCCTTTTCTCTAGGCCTGCCTCTGAGCAGAGCTCCTACAGAG
The DNA here is from genome assembly GCF_046119375.1 of Phyllobates terribilis. NCBI lineage: Eukaryota > Metazoa > Chordata > Amphibia > Anura > Dendrobatidae > Phyllobates > Phyllobates terribilis. The sequence goes on from NW_027362761.1 coordinate 214,662,932, forward strand.
CCTCTGCTCCCTGTCTTCTCTGACTGGACTTCTTTACTTCTACTCCCAGAACTAAGATGGTGCCCACCTTTTATACCTCCCTCTGACCATGAGCCCAGGTGACCAGCAACCAATGGGCTCCGTCCTACGCTCAGGAACCAACCCCTATCTGCTCCTACAGCACTGGGTGTTCCACCCCCCCTCCCCACTCCAGACAGGGACATAGTCGGTCGTGCCTGCACTTCTGTCTAGTGGGAGCACCGTTGAGCTGTCCCTCGGAAATGGGGTGTGTGTGCTGTATGCAGCTAACTGAGCCCTGGTCTATACTCCATCCTTACCCGGGAGTGGAATATCACACCTCTGGCAGAGGTGCAATACCCCTGTAGCGGCCGAATCCTCGGGGCGCTACATATAGGGCTAAAGATACTCACTGTGCTGTTTGGTGACATGATGAGTACCACACTCAACATGGACCAAAGGAAGCAAAGGAAAGAGTTGTCTCAGGAGATTAGAAAGAAAATTATAGACACGCATGTTAAAGGTAAAGGTTATAAGACCATCTCCAAGCAGCTTGATATTCCTGTGACTACAGTTGCACATATTATTCAGAAATTTAAGATCCATGGGACTGTAGCCAACCTCCCTGGACGTGGCTACAGGAGGAAAATTGATGACAAATCAAGGAGACGGATAATACAAATGGTAACAAAAGAGCCAAGGATAACTTCTAAAGAGATTAAAGGTGAACTTCAAGCTCACATTAAGGAACATCAGTGTCAGATCGTACCATCCGTCTTTGTTTGATCCAAAGTGGACTTCATGGGAGACGACCAAGGAGAACACCATTGTTGAAAAAAATCATAAAAAAGCCAGACTGGAATTTGCCAAACTACATGTTGACAAGCCACAAAGCTTCTGGGAGAATGACCTATGGACAGATGAGACAGAAATGGAAGCTTTTGGCAAGGCACATCAGCTCTATGTTCACAGACGGAAAAATTAAGCATATGAACAAAAGAACGATGTCCCTACTGTGAAACATGGAGGAGGCTTTGTTATGTTCTGGAGCTGCTTTGCTGCATCTGGCAGAGAGTGTCTTGAATCTGTGCAGGGTACAATGAAATCTCAAGACTATCAAGGGATTCTAGAGAGAAATGTGCTACCCAGTGTCAGAAAGCTTGGTCTCAGTCACAGGTCATGGGTCTTGCAACAGGATAATGACCCAAAACACACAGCTAAAAACAACCAAGTATGGCTAAGAGGAAAACATTGGACTATTCTGAAGTGGCCTTCTATGAGCCCTGACCTAAATCCTATTGAACATCTTTGGAAAGAGCTAAAACATGCCGTCTGGAAAAGGCAACCTTCAAACACGAGACAACTGGAGCAGTTTGCTCATGAGGAGTGGGCCAAAATACCTATCGAGAGGTGCAGAAGTCTCATTAACAGTTACAGGAATCGTTTGTTTGCAGTGATTGCCTCAAAAGGTTGTTCAACAAAATATTAAGTTAAGAGTACCATCACTTCTGTCCAGGCCTATTTCATGAATTTTTTTTTTTTTTTTTTAATTCTGTGGAAGCAGGGTTGAAAAGGAATGTCTGACTTTCATTTGTTCATTTTTATAGATTCAAGTTTTTCTGTGACTATTGTGGGTTTTTCTTTCATTAAATGAGGGGTACCAACAATTTTGACCACACGTGTATGTATGTGAATATATGTATGTATTTACATATCTATGTACATAAGTGTACAGTCGTGGCCAAAAGTATTGGCACCCCTGCAATTCTGTCAGAAAATACTCAGTTTCTTCCTGAAAATGATTGCAATCACAAATTCTTTGGTATTATTATCTTCATTTAATTTGTCTTCAATGAAAAAACACAAAAAGAATTGTCCTAAAGCCAAATTGGATATAATTCCACACCAAACCTAAAAAAGGGGGTGGACAAAAGTATTGGCGCTGTTTGAAAAATCATGTGATGCTTCTCTAATTCGTGCAATTAACAGCACCTGTAACTTACCTGTGGCACCTAACAGGTGTTGGCAATAACTAAATCACACTTGCAGCCAGTTAACATGGATTAAAGTTGACTCAACCTCTGTCCTGTGTCCTTGTGTGTACCACATTGAGCATGGAGAAAAGAAAGAAGACCAAAGAACTGTCTGAGGACTTGAGAAACCAAATTGTGAGGAAGCATGAGCAATCTCAAGGCTACAAGTCCATCTCCAAAGACCTGAATGTTCCTGTGTCTTCCGTGCGCAGTGTCATCAAGAAGTTTAAAGCCCATGGCACTGTGGCTAACCTCCCTAGATGTGGACGGAAAAGAAAAATTGACGAGAGATTTCAACACAAGATTGTGCGGATGGTGGATAAAGAACCTCGACTAACATCCAAACAAGTTCAAGCTGCCCTGCAGTCTGAGGGTACAACAGTGTCAACCCGTACTATCCGTCGGAGTCTGAATGAAAAGGGACTGTATGGTAGGATACCCAGGAAGACCCCACTTCTTACCCCGAGACATAAAAAAGCCAGGCTGGAGTTTGCCAAAACTTACCTGAGAAAGCCTAAAACGTTTTGGAAGAATGTTCTCTGGTCAGATGAGACAAAAGTAGAGCTTTTTTGGAAAAAGCATCAACATAGAGTGTACAGGAAATAAAAAGAGGCATTCAAAGAAAAGAACACGGTCACTACAGTCAAACATGGCGGAGGTTCCCTGATGTTTTGGGGTTGCTTTGCTGCCTCTGGCACTGGACTGCTTGACCGTGTGCATGGCATTATGAAGTCTGAAGACTACCAACAAATTTTGCAGCATAATGTAGGACCCAGTGTGAGAAAGCTGGGTCTCCCTCAGAGGTCATGGGTCTTCCAGCAGGACAATGACCCAAAACACACTTCCAAAAGCACTATAAAATATTTTGAGAGAAAGCACTGAAGACTTCTAAGGTGACCAGCAATGAGTCCAGACCTGAATCCCATAGAACACCTGTGGAGAGATCTCAAAATGGCAGTTTGGAGAAGGCACCCTTCAAATATCAGGGACCTGGAGCAGTTTGCCAAAGTAGAATGGTCTACAAATCCAGCAGAGCATTGTAAGAAACTCATTGATGGTTACCGGAAGCGGTTGTTCGCAGTTATTTTGGCTAAAGGTTGTGCAACCAAGTATTAGGCTGAGGGTGCCAATACTTTTGTCTGGCCCATTTTTGGAGTTTTGTGTGAAATGATCAATGATTTGATTTTTGCTTCATTGTCTTTTGTGTTTTTTCCTTGCAAGGAAATTAAATGAAGATAATAATACCAAAGAATTTGTGATTGCAATCATTTTCAGGAAGAAACTGAGTATTATCTGACAGAATTGCAGGGGTGCCAATACTTTTGGCCCCCACTGTATATTTATGTGTGTATATGTATGTATGTATGTATGTAAGTGTATGTGCACATGTACAGTGCCTTGCAAAAGTATTGACGCCCCCCCCCCTTGGCTTTTTATCTATTTTGTTACATTACAACCTATGTTTAAATATTTTTTAATCCAATTTGTGTGTGATGCCTTAGCACTAAATAGTCCAATAAAGGATTTTAAAGCTCTTTTTATTAAAATCTTGTCTGTTACAAATTAAATTATTTATATGTGTCTTTGTATATGAATGTGTAATTGTAAGTATTTGTACATATGTACATGTGTTATCGAGAACAATGGCATCCTATGCACTCGGTTCTTTTCCCATATCTATGTAATAAGCTTTGTTCTGTTCCTGTATCTATGTAGGAAGCTTGGTTCTGTTCCCGTTCTTATGTAGTGACCTCCTTGGCTCTATTACTGTATCTATGTTGTATGCTTGGTTTTGTTCCTGTAACTATGTAGGAAGCTTGGTTCTGCTCAAATATCCATGTAGTAAGCTTTGTTCTGTTCCTGTACTTAACGTTTTCTTTTTTTATTATTATTATTATTATTATTATTATACAGCACATCACTTTACATACAATATCATTGCTGTCCCCAATGGGGCTCACAATCTAAATTCCCTATCTGTATGTCTTTGTAATGTGGCAGGAAACCGGAGTACCCAGAGGAAACTCACACAAACACTTGGAGAACATACAAACTCCTCGCAGATGTTGTCCTTGGTGGGTTTTGAACCCGGGACCCCAGTGCTGCAAAGCAACATTTCTGCCCAAGCTTGGTTCTTCTCCCATATCTAAGCTGAAACCTTGGCTCTGTTCCTGTGTCTGCTAAGTAAGCTTGGTTCTGCTCTGCTATCTATGTAGTAAGCTTGGTTCTGTTCCTGTATCTATGTGGTAACTTTGGTTCTATTCTCCTATCTATGTAGTAAACTTGGTTCTGGTTTGCTATCTATGTAGTAAGCTTGGTTCTTCTCCCATATCTAAGTTATGAGCTTGGTTCTGTTCCTGTATCTGTGTAGTAAGTTTGGTTCTGTTTCCCTATCTATGTAGTAAGCTTGGTTCTGCTTTGCAATCTACAGTATGTAATAAGCTTGGTTCTGTTCCCTTATCTGTGTAGTAAGCTCAGTTCTGTTCCTGTATCCACAGGTGCATCTCACTAAATTTGAATATCATTGAAAGGTTAATTTATTTCAGTTCTTCAATACAAAAGTGAAACTCATGTATTATATAGAGTCATTACAAACAGAGTGATCTATTTCAAGTGTTTATTTCTGTTAATGTTGATGATTATGGCTTACAGCCAATGAAAACACAAAAGTCATTATCTCAATAAATTTGAATAATTAACAAAAAACACATGCAAAGGCTTTCTAAGCATTTAAAAAGGTCCCTTAGTCCGTTTTAGTAGGCTCCACAATCATGGGAAAGACTGCTGACTTGACAGATGCCCAGAAGGCAGTCATTGACACACTAAGTAAATGAAAAGTACATTTTGCATTTCATTTGGAAATCAAGGTCCCAGAGTCTGGAAGAAGAGTGGAGAGGCACACAATCCAAGCTGCTTGAGGTCTAGTGTGAAGTTTCCACAATCAGTGATGGTTTGGGGAGCCGTGTCATCTGCTGGTGTAGTGTTATGATCTGCAACATGTACTAAGGAAAGATAGGGGAAAGCTGTCCCTACAGTAAGACTAAGCTGAATCCCTACGATGTAGCGAGCTGCCTGTTCCTAGTGAACAGACCCGCCTTAGTCCTCGGCTAGTCTAAACGAAGACCTATAGAATTAAGGGAGGGGTCCCTAAAAGAACTAAGGACTGGGACAAAAATGGGACACCTCCTAAACAGAAGTTGTTGCAGAACACAAAAAGACAAACTGACAAAAAGTACTAAAGGTCCCAGAGGACCAAGCGAACTTGACAGAGAAAGGCACAGAAGCACCAGGCTAGAGAAACAGTAAAACACTCAAGTCAAGCACAGCCAGAAGGGCGGAGCTGTAATATAAAGGCATATGGTCACGTGACCACAAACCACAAGATAGAAAAAACAAACAGGAGGGTTCTAACAGTGCCCCCTCTTTTATGAGGATCCTCCGGATCTTCCAGGCCCAGGCCTATCCGGAAACCTCCTGTGGAAAGCTTTAACAAGCCTAGGAGCAGAGACATCATCCGTCCTTACCCAGGAGTTGTCTTCGGGACCGAAACCCTTCCAGGAGACAAGATACTGTAATCTCCCTCTATGCCATCTAGAATTCAAGATACGAGAAATTTCATATTCGCCGTCTTCCACAACAGGAGGAACTGTGAGACAGTGGCGTCCCTATCAGATACATCAGCCTTTTTCAACAAGGAAACATGAAACACAGGATTAATCTTCCAGGAAGTAGGGACATCCAACCTAACATCAGATGGGTTAACAACCTGAAGCACTTTAAATGGACCCACAAACTTAGGACCCAGTTTTTTAGAGGGAATCCTCAACCGCAGGTTCTTCGAGGACAACCAAACCATGTCACCCACAGTAAACAAAACCTCTTTACGTTTCCTGACAAAATACTTCTTGGACTTTTTGTTAGCCTCTTGAAGGTTACAACGTACATTAGTCCAAACTCTCTCCAAATCACCGGAAAAATTCTCCTAATCCGGCACCGCCGACCCCAATTTGGAGAACGAACCAAAAGACGGATGTCTCCCAGTACAACAAAAAAAAGGAGAACACCCAGCAGAGGAGGATGTATGATTGTTAAGAACAAATTCTGCGAGAGGCAGAAACTCAGACCACACCTCTTGATTGTCCGCCACAAAACAACGCAAAAACTGTTCAGCATCCTGGTTCTTTCTTTCAGTCTGTCCATTAGACTCAGGATGATAACCAGATGAAAATGACAAATAGACTCCCAACCTGTCACAAAAAGCACGCCAAAAGCGAGCCACAAACTGAGGTCCTCTATCAGAAACAATATCCGTGGGAACGCCATGGAGCTTGACAATCTCCTTAACAAACGCCTTAGCGAGTGTCTTGGCGCAGGGCAACTTAATGAATGGAACCGAATGACACATCTTACTAAAACGGTCCACGACCACCCAGATGACAGTAAAAGCCTCGGACACAGGAAGATCAGTAATAAAATCCATAGTGAGATGCGTCCAAGGCGCACTAGGAACCTCCAGAGGGTAAAGCAACCCCGCAGCAGGAGTATGTGAAGCCTTTCACCTAGCACACACAGTACACTGACGCACCCACTTGATGACTTCCTTCTGCCATCCAGGCCACCAAAAACTGCGACTGATAAGTCTCTTAGTCTCCGAAATTCCTGGATGACCTGCCAACCGAGACTCATGACACTCCACAAAGAAATCTCTCCTAAAGGCTCTAGGCACGAACAACCTCCAATGGGGAGTGTTAGATGGAGCATCATCTTGAGCTTTCAGAATCCCATTCTCCAAAACGGAGTCCAAAGCCGCCACCACAACTCCTTTCTGTAAAATGCTCTCCTCCTCCTCGGCACCGACCGTAGGAGAGAAGCTGCGAGATAAAGCATCAGCTTTAACATTCTTAGTACCAGGGATATAGGTAACAGAAAAATGAAACCGAGAAAAAAAAAGTGCCCACCTAGCTTGACGGGCATTCAAGCGCTTGGCAGCATCCAGATAGATCAAATTCTTATAATCTGTGAAAACCCGAATAGGAAATCTAGCACCTTCCAAAAAATGACGCCAATGTTCAAACGGAAGTTTAATAGACAGCAACTCCTGATTTCCAACATTCAGTTCGGTTTCTGAAAATTTTTTCGAAAAGAAGACACAAGGATGTACTCCACCCTTGTTCTCCTGAGACAAAAATGCTCCGACCCCCACCGATGAAGCATCGACCTCGACCAAAAAAGGCTTGGTCTCATCAAGCTGCGTAAGGATAGGGGCAGAACTGAACCTCTCTTTGAGATACTCAAACGCTTCAATGGCCTCAGTAGTCCACTGGGCCGTATTCGCACCTTTCCTGGTGAGATCGGTTAGAGGTTTAACAATTACAGAAAAATTCTTAATGAATTTCCTGTAATAATTGGCAAAACCCAAAAATCTCTGTATAGATTTCAAACCAATAGGCCTAGGCCATTCCTGCACAGCCTGAACCTTCACAGGGTCCATCTCAAAGCCCTCGCTGGAGACAATGTAGCCCAAAAAACTAATTTTCTGCACAGCGAACTCACATTTCTCCAGCTTAGCAAAGAGTGAATTATCACTCAATAACTGCAAAACTTCACGTACACTCTGCCAATGGGACTCAAGATCTGGTGAATAAATCAAAATGCCATCCAAATACACAACAACATTCTTACCAATCAAAGGTCTCAGAATGTCATTAATAAGGTCCTGAAAAAATGTCTAATGTGACCAGCAGCCAGGCTAGTCTGTATGTACTCCTCCAAGGCCTTTCTTTCAGGGATAGTCAGATTAAACAAGCGACTTTTGGGAAGAGTAGCACCCGGAACAAACTCAATGGCGCAATCATAATCCCTATGAGGAGGTAAAACTTGCGGCTCCTCCTCTGAAAAAACCCTCCAAAAATCTTGAATAGGTACCGGTAATTCCCCGTTTTCCACAGCCGCAATGCGACCATTACAACATTTATCATAGCACTTCGGACTCCAAGACTTAATTACATTAGTAGACCAGTCCATTAAAGGATTGTGCAGTCTCAACCCAGGCAATCCTAGAACAACTGGAGAGGGCAAATTATTCAAAACAACCAAGTCCAAAATTTCTTGATGAACTCCATTGATAGTGAGAGGAAATGCAGCAGTCTTGTGAGTAATACATTTCAAGGGAGTGTTATCAATTGCAATCACAGAAATAGGTGATGACAAAGGTTTGGATTTCAATTTAAGGTTTTCCAAAAACCCTTTATCAATCACATTAAGTATTGAACCACAATCCACAAATACCTGAAATTCAATCAAATCTCCCTGCAGAGTAGTACTCCCAGAAAGAAACACTGCTGCAGAGCGTAAACAGGCTATACGGGCGTAACTGACCTTTTTTTTTTCTTTACTTAAACGACGCTCACAATACTTAATCAAATGGTCAGCTTTACCACAATAAAGTCACAATCCCTCGGTGAATCTCCGGTCTCTTTCCTGAGAGCGGAGTTACATCCCCCCAACCTCCATCGGTTCCCCGCTGTCAGAGCAGATTTTCTGGGGACTGGGACCTGACATTACAGGAGTCTTTACCTCATTGAGCCTGCACCTCAGTCTCCTGTCAATACGAACAGCTAACTGCATAGTTTCCTGCAGAGTCTCAGGTGCAGGGAATGCAATTAGCAAATCCTTAACCCTTTCACTCAGACCAGCAAGAAATAAACATCTCAGCGCCGGATCATTCCACTTAACTTCTGAAGCCCATCTCCTGAAGTGTGTGCAATAATTTTCCACATCATCTGACCCCTGATTCAAACATCTAAGTTCTGATTCAGCAGATGAGATTTGATCAGGATCGTCATATAATAGCTCCATAGCAGAAAAAAATACTTCAACAGACGTTAAACACGGATCATTAGGCTGGAGAGAAAAGGCCCACCCCTGTGGTTCATTGCGCAAAAGTGACATAATAAAACCAATGCACTGTGATTCATTCCCAGAGGACCTTGGTCTCAAACGAAAATATAACAAACAAGCATTTTTAAAGGAAAAAAAATCTTGCTGTTTACCATAAAAAACATCAGGCAGTCCTACCTTGGGTTCGACAAAATGCGCTCCAGAACAGCTACTCACGTGTTGCTGAAGATTGGCCACCTCCAGAGACAATCCCTGCAGGCGTTGAGCCAAATCCTGGACGGAAACCAAACTGATCCCCGAATTTCTTTCCTTTTAGTTTTTTTGGGCTGGACTTACTGTTATGATCTGCAACATGTACTAAGGAAAGTTAGGGGAAAGCTGTCCCTACAGTAAGACTAAGCTGCCTGTTCCTAGTGAACTGACCCGCCTTAGTCCTCGGCTAGTCTGAACGAAGACATATAGAATTAAGGGAGGGGTCCCTAAAAGAACTAAGGACTGGGACAAAAATGGGACACCTCCTAAACAGAAGTTGTTGCAGAACACAAAAAGACAAACTGACAAAAAGTACTAGAGGTGCCAGAGGACCAAGCGAACTTGACAGAGAAAGGCACAGGAGCACCAGGCTAGAGAAACAGTAAAACACTGAAGTCCAGCACAGCCAGAAGGGCGGAGCTGGAATATAAAGGCAGATGGTCACTTGACCGCAAACCACAAGATAGAAAAAACAAGCAGGAGGGTTCTAACATGTAGATCCACTGTGTTTTATCAAGACCAAAGTCAGCCCAGCCGTCTACCAGGAAATTTTAGAGCACTTCATGCTTCCCTCTGCCGACATGCTTTTTGGAGATGGAAATTTCATTCTCCAGCAGGACTTGGCACCTGTCCACACTGCCAAAAGTACCAATACTTGGTTTAAAAACAATAGTATCACTGTGCTTGATTGGCCAGCAAACTCGCCTGACCTTAACCCCATAGAAAATCTATGGGGTATTGTCAAGAGGAAGAAGAGAGAACATGACCCAACAATGCAGAAGAGCTGAAGGCTGCTGTCAAAGCAACCTGGGCTTCCATAACACCTCAGATGTGCCACAGGCTGATCGCCTCCATGCCACACCACATTGATGCAGTAATTGATGCAAAAGGAGCCTCGACAATGTATTGAGTGCATTTGCTTTTTTGCAGCAGTCAGAGATGACGCTCCCTCCTCCATCATCATTGCTTGCAATGGTGATGGAGGAGGGAGCGTCAGCAGAAGCTTCCACCCCCATTATCTTTCCTCGGCATCTGACGTTTCATACAAGCTGGCGCAATGATATCATTACAGGGTGCCCGCTGCCCTGAGATGTCTGACGCTTCACACTACAAGCTAAGGACAATGGAGCATTGGCTGGAACCAGGAGAGGTGAGTACTGTATTTTTTTTTAAATCAGTGACCAGTGGCCATAATACAGTATGGGGAGTGCATTACATTGTGTAGAGGACCATGGGGGGTGCATTTTACTGTATGGAGGACCATGGGGGTGCATATGCTGTATGGAGGACCATGGGGGTGCATTATACTGTATATAAGTATCATGGGTATGCATTATACTGAATGAAGGACCATGGGGTGCATTACACTGTATGGAGGACCATGGGGGTGCTTTATGCTGTATGGAAGACCATGCTGGGTACATTATATTGTGTAAATGACCATGGGGGTGCATTACACTGAATGGAGGAACATGGGGCTGCATTATACTGTGTGGAAGACTATGGGGGTGCATTATACTGTATGGAGGATCATGGGGGCACATTATATGGTGTAAAGGGCCATGGGGGTGCATTATGCTGTATGAAGGACCATGGGGGTACTTTATGCTGTATGGAAGACCATGGTGGGTACATTATATTGTGTAAAGGACCATGGAGGTGAATTATACTGTATGGAGGAACATGGGGTGCATTATACTGTATGGAGGAACATGGGGTGCATTATACTGTATGGAGGAAAATGAGGGTGCATTATACTGTATAGAGAATCATGGGAGTGCATTATATTGTGTAGAGGACCATGGAGGTGCATTGTGCTGTATGGTTGACCATGGATGTGCATGATGCTATATGGAGGACCATGGGGGTGCATTATACTGTATGGAGGATCATGGGGGGTGCATTATATTGTGTAGAAGACAATGGGGGTGCATGATGCTGTATGGAGGACCATGGGGGTGCATTATACTTTATGGAGGATCATGGGGGGTGCATTATATTGTGTAGAAGACAATGGGGGTGTATTATACTTTATGGAGGACCATGAGGGTGCATTATACTGTATGGAGGACCATGGGGGTGCATTATACTGTTTGGAGGACCAAGGGGGTGTATTATACTGTATGGAGGACCATGGGGTGCATTATACTGTATAGGGGACCATAGGGGTGCATTATGCTGTATAAGAGATCATGGGGAGTGCATTATATTGTGTGGAGGACCATGGGGGTGCATTATACTGTATGGAGGATCATGTTGGGTGCATTATATTGGGTGGTTGACCATAGGGGTACATTATACAGTATAGAAGACCATGGGGGCACATTATATTTGTATAGAGGACCATGGGGGTAGATTATATTGTGTAGAGGACAATGAGGAGAGCATTTTATTATATGGAGAACCATGGTGAGTGCTGTATGCTGTATGCTGTAGCAAAGAGACTTGAAACAGAAATTGTAAAGAGACTTTACAAGGAGAATCAAAGATCAGACTCTCTTCACACCATTAGCTTGGTAGTATGGCTTTACCCAAAGAGACACAGATTTGGATTCTACATGCTTCCGGCCTAAAGGTATGGCCCTGACTGGAAAGATATGGATCTGCTCCATTCACCATCAGAGAGCCCATGGATACATTTGGGGAGACCAGGTTGGGACGATGAAGTCACCTGGCCCCATGAATATGTTGTTTGGGGTTGCCAAGAGGGACTGTACGGTCGCCCTGGAACCCATTGAGACATTCAGAGAAGTCAGATTGAGACTTGCTGGTCATCTGGTCTCATGGAAACTCTCGGAGAGGCCAGGGTGGGACCCTCGGGTCTCCTGGCCTTGGTACCTCGATGGACTGTTAGCTTCCTAATCTTGCCACTATCTTCTGTCTGTGGGGGCCCGCCAGAAGCGGGGAGACACTGGTTGAGGTAGTTGGCCTTGGAAGTCCCAAAGTCGCAGCTGTTCTATCCCAGGCGGGCGGAAGGGTGAGACTGTGTAATGTTGTACCATCTTAGGTATTTGCTGGGACTGTTCTATGTGTTTACTTCCTGCTTTGTGGTTCAATAAAGTATTGCCACACTTTTTTAACCTCAACCTTTCTTGTCTGAGTAGTAGAGTAGAAGACCCCGGGTCTTCACAGAGGGCTGTGTGGGGGTCACAGTTAGGGGATCATACTGTGTTGGGGTCACCATACTTTGCCTTGGGAGTTGAAGTGGGGTACAGTAGGATCATTATACTGAGCATGTGGAGGAATTCACCATGGGGGTATCATACTGTGATTGGGGGCTACTTTTGTGGGCTTCATACGTTATGGGGGCAATAAAAGGAATCTAGGATTTCAGCGGGAGGAAAATAAATATGTAAAGACTGGAAAGTCGTGAGTGAGATTGATCCTGACAATTATTATTTTTATTAGGGGGGGGGGGGGCAATTACAATTTCTGCTATGGGGCCCCATGATTTCTATGTACGCCCCTGTTGGGAGTAGCAGCAGAATGACACTGTTAAAGCACTAGGATGTGGAGCTTGTTTGAGAAAGTAGAAAAGATGCTACACATGACGAGCCCAAGATGTCTGGACAGCAAACTCTGCAGAGATGAGTCATGGTCAGAAGATTTTCATTTCAGTCTAGGCTGAATAAAGAAAATAACTAAAGAGAATGTCTGCATCAGAGAAGATGTCACTTGTGAGTCACTGTTTAATCAGTGGTGTATACTCCTTTATTGTCTGTACTGACTATTTAGAAGGTAATATCCATCCAGGTACAGAGTGCTGTTGAACAATGCATATAGGCTATCCTTGCATGTAAAACTTGTTTGGAATTTGGTACATGTTTTGTTCCCCTTATGTTTTATGGCTCCAGCAACTACTCTGGAAGCCAAAATTATACTATGCTGCAGACTGCCCTATGAACCTGATATCTGATCACTATATGGTTAGTATATATTATTACTATTATTGGTCAATGTACAGTGGTGGCCAAAAGTATTGGCACCCCTGCAATTCTGTCAGATAATACTCAGTTTCTTCCTGAAAATGATTGCAATCACAAATTCTTTGGTCTTATTATCTTCATTTAATTTGCTTGCAAGGAAAAAACACAAAAGAGAATGAAGCAAAAATCAAATCATTGATCATTTCACACAAAACTCCAAAAATGGGCCAGACAAAGGTATTAGCACCCTCAGCCTAATACTTGGTTGCACAACCTTTAGCCAAAATAACTGCGAACAACCGCTTCTGGTAACCATCAATGAGTTTCTTACAATGCTCTGCTGGAATTGTAGACCATTCTTCTCTGGCAAACTGCTCCAGGTCCCTGATATTTGAAGGGTGCCTTCTCCAAACTGCCATTTTGAGATCTCTCCACAGGTGTTCTATGGGATTCAGGTCTGGACTCATTGCTGGCCACCTTAGAAGTCTCCAGTGCTTTCTCTCAAACCATTTTATAGTGCTTTTGGAAGTGTGTTTTGGGTCATTGTCCTGCTGGAAGACCCATGACCTCTGAGGGAGACCCAGCTTTCTCACACTGGGCCCTACATTATGCTGCAAAATTTGTTGGTAGTCTTCAGACTTCATAATGCCATGCACACGGTCAAGCAGTCCACTGCCAGAGGCAGCAAAGCAACCCCAAAACATCAGGGAACCTCCGCCATGTTTGACTGTAGGGACCGTGTTCTTTTCTTTGAATGCCTCTTTTTTTTTCCTGTACACTCTATGTTGATGCTTTTTCCCAAAAAGCTCTACTTTTGTCTCATCTGACCAGAGAACATCCTTCCAAAACGTTTTAGGCTTTCTCAGGTAAGTTTTGGCAAACTCCAGCCTGGCTTTTTTATGTTTCGGGGTAAGAAGTGGGGTCTTCCTGGGTATCCTACCATACAGTCCCTTTTCATTCAGACGCCGACGGATAGTACGGGTTGACACTGTTGTACCCTCGGACTGCAGGGCAGCTTGAACTTGTTTGGATGTTAGTCGAGGTTCTTTATCCAACATCCGCACAATCTTGTGTTGAAATCTCTCGTCAATTTTTCTTTTCCGTCCACATCTAGGGAGGTTAGCCACAGTGCCATGGGCTTTACACTTCTTAATGACACTGCGCACGGAAGACACAGGAACATTCAGGTCTTTGGAGATGGACTTGTAGCCTTGAGATTGCTCATGCTTCCTCACAATTTGGTTTCTCAAGTCCTCAGACAGTTCTTTGGTCTTCTTTCTTTTCTCCATGCTCAATGTGGTACACACAAGGACACAGGACAGAGGTTGAGTCAACTTTAATCCATGTTAACTGGCTGCAAGTGTGATTTAGTTATTGCCAACACCTGTTAGGTGCCACAGGTAAGTTACAGGTGCTGTTAATTGCACGAATTAGAGAAGCATCACATGATTTTTCAAACAGTGCCAATACTTTTGTCCACCCCCTTTTTTAGGTTTGGTGTGGAGTTATATCCAATTTGGCTTTAGGACAATTCTTTTTGTGTTTTTTCATTGAAGACAAATTAAATGAAGATAATAATATCAAAGAATTTGTGATTGCAATCATTTTCAGGAAGAAACTGAGTATTATCTGACAGATTTTCAGGGGTGCCAATACTTTTGGCCACCACTGTATAGTGGTAGCATTTACTTCTCCCTTACTGAAAGCACAATGCCTGTTCTTGATTGTGCACATCGTGTGTTTTGTTTTTTCACTTTAATTTCTCTTCATCCTTTGACAAGTTTACATACTTAAAAGGGGATGAATTTAATAGAGGGGGATCCTTGGTCAGGGATCTTTGTTAGTCTGTTTGAATGCTGCTACAAGAGTCCCTCTGGCCAGGAAGACTTGTCTTTCATTACAGATAATCCACTGATTTTAGTATGTGCTTTCTTTCTCCTGTAGTGGCAATACAGGGAAATTCAATTGCTACTGTCAGGTTTCCCCACAGGTTAGAGCTGAAATTCAAAGTCAAGGAACTCTTTTTGATCTGCTTTTTATAAAGGGATCCTTCTAACTAGCAGGGGTTGTCCAAAGCAGATAACCACTTTATGGAAGTGGTAAGGTGTGTCATCACACAAACAAAGCATGGCATAGTTTACATTCCACACTGTTTATAATCCTAGATCCTCCCCTAGATCTGGGTATCTATGAATTTCCTCTTGTGCCTAAAGCTAGGAATGAGCTCCCTGCAACAATGTAGCAGTGCTGTCTACAGCTACACAGGAGTCAGCATAGGAAATACTTAACTGGCAACACATTCGCATGATGACTTCACTGCACTCAAACAAGTAAAACTCGCAATCAAATCAGCCCTCATCTCTGCTAAACATGCTTACTTTACATCCTTCATATCTTCCTTATCCTACAACCCCAAACAGTTATTCAACACTTTAACTCCCTCCTCCACCTACCACAGCCCCCTCCGACCTCCCTAATCTCTGCTGAGGATTCTGCCACACACTTCAAAAATAAGATTGACCAAACAAGGCAAGTCTTTATTTTTCAACCACCACAACCTGTTTGTATACCAGACCAATGCCCTTAATCCATAACCTCCCTCTCCAACATCACTAATGAGATTTTGCTCATCTCCTCCCCAATCTCACCACCACACTTATACCATCTCTAACTCATCTTTTCAATCTATCACTAACTTCTGGTACCTTTCCCTCTGCTTTCAAACATGCTACAATCACACCTATCCTCAAAAAGCCATCCCTCAACCCAACCACTATGTCCAGCTATCGCCCCATATGGCTGCTCCCATTCTCCTCCAAACTCCTTGAACAGCATGATCACACTGAACTTTCCTCTCACCTCTCATCTAACTCACTCTTCGACAACCTACAATCTGGCTTTTGTCCCCAACATTCTTTGAAACTGCTCTGACCAAAATTACTAATGACTCACTCACAGCCAAAGCTGACAGACAATTCTCTATATTCCTCCTTCTTGACCTGTCCTCTGCCTTCGACACAGTTGACCACTGTCTCCTACTACAGATCCTCTCTTCCTTTGGCATCAAAAACCTTGCCCTCTCTTGGATCTCCTCATACCTTTCCAATTGCACATTTAGCGTCTCCCACTCACACATTACCTCCTCATCCCGCCTCTGTTGGAGTCCCTCAAGGCTCTATCCTAGGACCACTACTCTTCTCCATCTATACCCTTTGGCTGGGACAGCTCATAAAGTTCCATGGTTTCCAGTACCATCTGCATGCTGATGACACACAGATCTACCTCTCTGGCCCAGACGTCACCTCTCTGCTGTCCAGAATCCAGGAGTGTCTATCAGCCATATCCTCCTTCTTCTCCTCTTGCTTCCTCAAGCTTAATGTGGACAAATCTGAACTCATTATCTTTCCTACATCTCATGTATTGTCCCCACCCGATCTATCTATAACAAACGATATCACGCTTTTCCCTGTACCGGAAATCCGCTTGAAGTAACCCTTGACTCTGCCCTATTTTTCAAACCACACATCCAAGGTCTTGCCACCTCCTGTCGCCTCCAGCTTAAAAATATTTCCAGAATCCGTTCTTTCCTAAACCCTCAATCTACTAAAATGCTTGTGTATGCCCTCATCATTTCTCGCCTTGACTACTGCAACATCCTCCTCTGTGGCCTACCTGCAAACACTGTTGCACCACTCCAGTCCATCCTTAACTCTGCTGCCTGACTAATTAATCTCTTGCCTCGCTACTCCTCAGCTTCTTCCCTCTGCAAAACCTTTCATTGGCTCCCAATTCCCCAACATATCTAGTTCAAACTACTAACAGTGACCTACAAAGCCATCCATAACCTTTCTCCTCCGTACATCTCGGAACAAATATCCCGAAATTTTACCTCACGTATTCTCTCGTTCTCCAAAGATCTTCTTCTCTCCTTCACACTTATTCGTTCCTCACCCAATCACGTCCAAGACTTCTCCCGAATATCCCCCATCCTCTGGAATTCTCTGCTCCAACACATCCGATTAGCCACCACATTCGGATCCTTCAGACGGAACCTGAAAACCCATCTCTTCAAGAAAGTTTACAACCTACTGTCTCGTTCCCCATCATCCTGTAGAATGTAAGCTTGCAAGGGCAGAGTCCTCTTCCATTTGTACCTGTCTATCATTGTTAGTTTGTTTACTGTAAGTGATATCTGTATTTTGTATGTAACCCCTTCTCATGTACAGCACCATGGAATCAATGGTGCTATATAAATAAATAATAATAATAATGACATAAAAACATTATAACTGAGCAACACTGTCTCATGCCAAACAGGACTTTGTACTGGAAAGTTGACAGGTGGCCGCAGACTTTGTATACATTACATGAATAGACAGCATGGTCATGAATATAGACAGTATATGATTAGAGATAAGCAAGTCTTTTGAAATTCAAATCCACCAGGTCAGAATAATTTTTCCGAAAAATTTGATTTATGGCAAATAAATTTGTCAAAAATCGCAGATATTCCAATTTGGAATGAAAAAAGGTCAATGAATTTCTGAAATCTCCTAGGACTGTATCCAACCTCTTTCAATTTCTTTCATGTAAACACAGTCTTAGTAATATCAAAGTGACCTCACCATACCAATGGATGGTAACCTAGTAATAATCAACTAATAACACAGTGCACTGACAGACATTTCATGTTTTTTTTTTATTTAAAAAGGTACAAGAATTATACCTCTTAGTCATTTTTTAAACATTCTTTATTTCTGAATAAAGTATTGAACACAAAAGATTGAATATACACGACAAGTAAATAGTTGTACAATGATCAGAGGTACATAGGTCGTGTTGATACATTAAAAGGACATAGTAACATAAAAAACGGAAAAAACCTAAATAAGGACAACAACATAAACAAGCTCGCAGCCCAAGGAGTAGACATCAAAAAAGAAATAAATAAGTAAGAAACAAGAATAAAAAGTGGTCAGACATATGAGTAAAGACATATGAATATAAGCTAAAATAAAATAAAATAATTGCAGTCAAATAATCCTGTAAAGCTATGAGCCCACGATGCAGAAATGCTCAGGATTTTTTCCTGAGCGTTTCTGCATCTCCCTGGCAGAAAAAAACGCATGCGGATTGTACATGTGTTTTCCTGCCAAGGACAAGTGGAAGTGAAGCGTTCTTCACTGACATTTCCGCATGCGGATTGACGAGCGCTTTCCAAGCGATTAGCATCACTTGGAAAGTGCTTGTGACAACTAGGTCACACTATATAAATCCATACAAACTGCATGGATTTATATAGTGTGACCGAGAGAGTGGTTAAAAATAAAAAAATAAATATATACTTACCCTCCGATGGCCCGCGCTGTCTTGCTTCGCTCGGTGCCGGCAGCAGTGGATTGAAAGACCTGCCGACGTCCGCGTCGCGTGACCCGTCACATGACTCTGACGTCAGCGCAGGTCCTTCAATCCACTGCAAAGTGCCGGGAAGCAAGGAGGAGCGCAGCGCGGGCCGCCAGAAGGTAAATATACATTTATTTTTTATTTTATTCTTTTTTTACAGATTTTTTAATGGTACCTGGGTGTGGATGAGACTCTCCTCTCATCTACACCCGGGTACCATCCGCACATTAGAACGCGCCAATTACGCAAGTACAGATGCAGTCTTGCGGAATTGGCATGATCTAATGCAAGTCAATGGCGGCGAAAACGCAGCATTTCCGCAAAATAATTGGTAGTGTTGCGTTTTTTTCCGCAATGATAATCTGCAGCGGAAATTTCCGCAGCATGTGCACAGCACATGCGGATTATCATTGGGGAACATTGCTGCCCTTCTACCATGCATTTTTAATGCCTTTCCGCAGCTGCAAAAACGCTGCAGAAACGCATTAAAAACGCATCGTGGGCACACAGCCTAAAGGAATAGTTGGTCTCTTAAGGCTTAGTGACATAACAAGGTAGCGGTTGATAAACATACTCGACCAAGGGAGTACTTTATTTGCAGATGGGTAGGGGAGTGGATGTGGATAATAAAAAGGGGAAAGAATAGGGCCTAAGAATAGAAAGAATATATAACAGGAGATTGACATGGTTTACTAGGAGGGAGGGGGGAGACAAAGAAAGAATTTAATCCTCTTGGCTCTATTGGCTCCAAACTTTAGAAAATTTGGGATGACTATAGGTTTCCCAGCTGGTGAGTTCCTCTAGACGCCTAATCATATTTACTTTATTTATCCATTCAGAGTGAGTAGGGGGAGATTCTTGTTTCCAATGTAGAGAGATCAGTTGTCCTGCAGAGCCCAACAACAAGGGGATCAAGTCATGTTTTTTTGGCTTATAATTATCTGTTGGGCAGGATAATAGAATTTCTTTAGGGGATAATGAGTGTCTTATCAGGCCTAATTTTTTTAGGGTTGTTTCTATTTTATTCCAAAATGGTCTAATCTTCGAGCATGACCAAAAGATATGTGTCATATTACCTACAGCTAGGTTGCATCTCCAACATAAGTTAGAGTCACTCAGACCAAAATGGTGTAATAATTCCGGGGTTCTGTACCAACGTGAAATAATTTTATATGAATTCTCTTGTGAAGTTATACATCTTGAGAAGCCATGTGAATTGGAAAGGATGGAGTCAGTTTCCTCTTCGGACAGTGTAATATTTAATTCCTTCTCCCAGGAATATATGAAAGTGGGTTTTTGAGAGAACTGGGATAATGTCAAATGGTCATATATCTTTGAAATACCTTTGGAAAAAGGGAAGGAAAGTCTACTTAACATGTCAATCCAAGAGCCTTTCCTAATGTTAGAAAACCTCTTAGTCATTTTTAATCAGGCAGACCATTCTGTATAGAACATTGACTAAAACTGACAGCGTCGCTGTTAGAAGTAACATCATCCTGCTGTGACTGAGGCTAGTGATGTGCCATATATTCCATAATGCTTTCTTCTTCTTTCCTGCTAATATGCTTGCTGGAAGCAGAGGAGGACAATTGTGGCTTGTGTTTGGAAGTACTACTGCCTGGATAACCTGTGCCAATGGTGGTAGTGGTGCTTCAGCTGCTGCTTGCAATCATACATTCTTATCCTAAGTGTGTTCTTTTTTATCATACATTACTCTGACCATTGCCATTGCCACTTTTTATACCATACATTTTGAACAACACTATAATTTTCATTTGACAATCTTTTCAATCCCAATTACTAAACCCTTGTAAAAAAAAACACATTAAGAAATGCTACATAGGTAGCTAACTGACCAGACAGCAAAATGTGGCAGCAGTCCACAGTATAATAGTGGTGTGTATGGTTGTAAAATTGGATTAGTAAAACAGGTGTGCAAAAACAGACTTGCACACTTAAGTGACTACATTACTATATTTAGTAATTACTACTACTATATTTATTTTTTTTGCTTCTATCTTATCAACAAAATTTAACCCCAAAAATTACAAAATATGTAATGTGCTGTCTGTAGTATTCTGATGTGTAAGGATGTAAAATTTGACCAGTAAAATATATGCAAAAAATATATAATGTTTGCGACACTGCACTGAGGTACACAACCACAGTTAAATGTTTGGATTTTAGGGAATGATCTTTAGTATTTTTTTTTTGTTTTTTTAATATTATTCCCCTGCACAAAAACGATTGCACAAGAACTGCAAAAACTCAGTACACTCGCTTGTGAAAGCGAGCACATCATATGACATTGATTTAATTATTTTACCTGTACAAACTATTCGTAAAAAGGTGTAATTGTAATTAAAATGCCCGTAATGATAGTACCCTTTGCGCCACTCCACAGGCTCTGTGCTTCCTTGGGGCAACTTTCCATGAAGTCACCAGCAAACTCAGAGACAAATTGTTTCCAAGGCACCAGAGTGATAGTTATATCCCTTTATTCATCCAAAATGCATCATAAAAGCAACGTTTTGGCCAGCAAGCGTTTTTTTTCAAGCATAAACAAAATGGCAGATGAAGCTAGTTCATTTATTTTGAGTTTTTTAAAATTTATTTTATGTTTGCTTTTTTCTTTTATTTCTTTTTATGTTCTCCAACATAGATTTTCATTTCCAGATGTTTGCAGCTGATTCATCAATCACAACTTTTTAAATAGTCACACTTTTACACAAATGCTCTTTAGTTCACCCTTGAGTGATTTTTAGGTAAACCTGGGGTTTTGTTGCGATAATTTGGTAAAAAATTAGCAAAGAATGCAATTTATCTTTGCTATAAAAGGCAGAAAACAGGTTAAAGACAAAAATAGAGAGCATTTTTGATTGCATGCTTTATTCATGAACCCCATGCACCATGATGAAGACTTTAGCGCGAAAAACTTCAAGGAAGACCACAATACAAGCTAAAAACCCCACAAATGATGAAACCAGTGTCACAATTCCACCACGCTGTGAGTGACAGCTCAGCCATTTTTTTTTTTTGATAGGGACGTTTTTGTTTGTGAGTCACAGCCAAATCTGAGGCAGGGGCATGCTGGGCTGTCAGTATTGTGATTGACAATCCCTGCTGCCCAATCTAGCCGAGCCTGCAGGGTCTTCCAGGTGTCACCCATTCTGGGTGATTACCTGGCTATTTAATTTGCTAGATATTATCAGACCTTGCCAGTTGCAGCTTAGCTCAAGAGCAATGTGCAATTGCTCTGTGCTCTAAGTTGCTGTTTTCTGATCTTTGTTGCCTGAATCTTGGACCTTGCCTTTGACCATACATTTGCTTAGCCCCTTTGTCTTGATCCGCTACCTTCTTGGACTTCTGACCCCAGACTGTGACCTGATTATGCCTTTGTTTCACCCCTCTGTTTCTGACGACCTCTCTTGTTATCTGGCCCCGAACCTCTTGACTATCCTGCCTCACGGGCTTGTCCGTGAGTAGTGACTCAGCATCACATCAGGCCATAATTATAATCTTTAGTGACACTGTGAGCTACAGTCATTTAATACATTAAGTTATATAGGCAGAATATTTTGAAAGGCTTTCAACATTGGGGCTTATTTATCAAAAATGTCTAATTTTTAGTCATTGCAAACTTAAAATGAGTCAAATATATAAATGGTTCAGGCTGTTTGATAACTCTAATTTTAAAACTGTTTAAAGAGCCAGTGTGAACATGCTCCTGCATATTGCATGTATACCAACTTAAACTCCAGTTCATTTTTTTTACTTTTTTTGCTAATTTAAAAAACTGTCTAGTTTCAGTTTACACAATCTATTAGTTATCTTACTTTGTGCCAAAAATGTGAGACAACATTTTAGCGCATAGTGTCGCACATTAAGCCATGATCCTTTTCAATGAGGCCACATCCCCTAGCCCTGACAAGTTGCAAAGAGTATCTAAAAGATATAAATATGGTAAATAAAGACAGTTTTTGATGCAAATTACAGCAGAATTTTGGAGTATTTAGGTGGATAAATATGCCCTATTTTATCTAAATTATAGATAGTATAAAGCCCGCCATACACATTAGATAACTGTTCAGTGAAGTCGTTTGTCTGACAGCCATCTCGACCTTCTTTCCCATATACAGGAGCAATCGTTCGGCTGAAAGCTCCAGTTTTCTCTGAGAGAGCCATTGCCAGACAGGTCTGGCGGTTATTCTCCATGGTAACAAGTCAATTGACAGTTCGAAATCGGACATGCTCAACCACCATCTCCCTGCCAATGAGCTGTCCAGGGCCCACGTACACATTAGACTGTTGGCTGAACCTCGTATAATGTATATGGGGACCTCAACACTGGTATGCAACCTGTATATCTTCAAGCTTGCTGGAAGTTGTAGCACTTCAACAGCTGGAGTTGTAGTTGTAGTTGGTCAAAAGCTTGAGAACTGTTGCCTGTGGATATTTGCCCTGTATTATAGCCACAAGGTTAACTATAAAATAATCAATTAATGCATTATCTTTTACATATATCATAACACGCAATAGTTAACAGGTGAAACAGGACTTAGTTTAAGGTCTAAATTTTTGTCATTTAGGACTAAACATCACACCTTGGATTTGAGGGGTGTTGAAAATGTAAAATTTGCATAGCTGTATTGTCATATTTTTACTTTAAAGTACTATATATTAATCACCTATGTGTGTACAATCGTTGACTCCCACTTTAAAACAGCTGGACCCATTAAACAGAATCCCAGCAGTATCCAACATTACTGCTTATAAATCCAAAATGTAGATAATCAATAAACAGTATTATAGATAAAATTCCTGCAAATTTGTCTATTTTGTTTAATATAGGGACAGACTGGACAAATGAACTTTCCTCCTACAGTGTTGAGAATTTTTCTTCAGAAGCTAAGCTAAACAAGGCATTGAGCAAAATTCTTTTTGCTTTATGACTTAAGTGGGTTGTCTCATGAACAAAGTACATTTTAATCAATAGATCTTAGAATAATAAGTTCCACAATTGGATGTGTTAAAAAAATGTTCCTGTGCTGAGATTATCTTATATTTATGCCCCTGGTGTGTAATGGCTGTGTATAGTCAGTTATGATAAGTTAGTATACAGATGAATCAGCAGGTGCTCACAGCTGCTGGATGCATATTTCATGAATAAGGAGTCACAGCAGTGAGAGTTTCTACTGGGTCTCCAGCCCTCTGAGCTCATCATGAATTAAGTCAATGACATAGGAGCTCCAGCAGTGGCTGAGCTTATATGTCACTTACTTGATTTATGATGAGCTCACAGGAATGGTGATGTAGTGTAAAGATAGGAGAAGGGCTCAAATAGTGCCGTTACCCAGTAAGATGAAATAAAATGTAGCAATGATGCTCTCCTTATTGAGTTGCGAGAATGCACAACTCATGAATATGCCTGTGGAGTGCTGCAGATGACACCAACCCTTATAGGGTCCGAGATACATCAAAGTATGGATGAAGAAAACTTGTGTCCAGATATCCGCGCTCCTCCGTATGCATAAAGGATCCAGTGTCAAGTGTTTAAATGAAATCCATTTATTACAAGCTAAACTGGGTGTTCTTTTCTGGATACCATTATATTCATATTCTATTATATCAGAAATGCGTGTAGATCAAATCAGCACTTCCAAGCATCTGAATGAGAAGCACGTATACAATTTTGTTAGGATGGCAGATACAGTTATATGAAAAAGTTTGGGCACCCCTATTAATCTTAAGCTTAATGTTTTATAAAAATTGGTGTTTTTGCAACAGCTATTTCAGTTTGATATATGTAATAACTGTTGGATACCGTAATGTTTCTGCCTTGAAATGAGGTTTATTGTACTAACAGAAAATGTGCAATCTGCATTCAAACAAAATTTGACAGGTGCATAAGTATGGGCACCTCACCAGAAAAGTGACATTAATATTTAGTAGATCCTCCTTTTGCAAAAATAACAGCCTCTAGTCGCTTCCTGTAGCTTTTAATGATTTCCTGGATCCTGGATGAAGGTATTTTTGACCATTCCTCTTTACAAAACAATTCAGGTTCAGTAAAGTTTGATGGTCGCCGAGCTTGGACAGCCCTCTTCAAATGATCCCACAGATGTTCAATGATATTCAGGTCTGGTGACTGGGATGACCATTCCAGAACATTGTAATTGTTCCTCTGCATGAATGCATGAGTAGATTTGGAGCAGTGTTTTGGATCATTGTCTTGCTGAAAGATCCATCCCCTGCGTATCTTCAACTTTATCACTGATTCTTGAACATTATTGTCAAGAATCTGCTGATACTGAGTGGAATCCATGCGTCCCTCAACTTTAACAAGATTCCCGGTGCCGGCATTGGCCACACAGCCCCAAAGCATGATGGAACCTCCACCAAATTTTACTGTGGGTAGCAAGTGTTTTTCTTGGAATGCTGTGTTTTTTTGCCGCCATGCATAACGCCTTTTTGTATGACCACACAACTCAATCTTGGTTTCATCAGTCCACAGGACCTTCTTCCAAAAAGAAATTGGCTTCTCCAAATGTGCTTTTGCATACCTCAGCCAACTGTTTGTGGCGTGCTTGCAGAAACGGCTTCTTTCGCATCACTCTCCCATACAGCTTCTCCTTGTGCAAAGTGCGTTGTATAGTTGACCGATGCACAGTGACACCATCTGCAGCAAGTTGATGCTGCAGCTCTCTGGAGGTGGTCTGAGGATTGTCCTTGACTGAACTCACCATTCTTCTTCTCTGCCTTTCTGATGTTTTTCTTGGCCTGCCACTTCTGGCCTTAACAAGAACTGTCCCTGTGTTCTTCTATTTCCTTACTATGTTCCTCACAGTGGAAACTGACAGGTTAAATCTCTGAGACAGCTTTTTGTATCCTTCCCCTGAACAACTATGTTGAATAATCTTTGTTTTCAGATCATTTGACAGTTGTTTTGAGGAGCCCATGATGCCACTCTTCAGAGGAGATTCAAACAGGAGAACAACTTGCAAGTGGCCACTTTAAGTAGCTTTTCTCATGATTGCATACACCTGGCTATGAAGTTCAAAGCTCAATGAGGTTACAAAACCAAAAAAAGTGCTTTAGTAAGTCAGTAAAAAGTAGGTAGGAGTATTTAAAACAAGAAAATGATAAGGGTGCCCATACTTATGCACCTGTCAAATTTTGTTTGAATCCAGATTGCACATTTTCTGTTAGTACAATAAACCTCATTTCAAGGCAGAAACATTACTGTGTCCAACAGTTATTACATATATCAAACTGAAATAGCTGTTGCAAAAACACCAATTTTAAGAAAACATTAAGCTTAAGATTAATAGGGGTGCCCAAACTTTTTCATATAACTGTATTAATATTTTTATGAGGAAGTCTCAAGGGCTAAACCTGGTTACGTCTGGGTGAGTCCTGCACATACATCTGAGCCGGTAGACTGGTGGTTCTGACAGATGGTGTAGAAACAAGGCACTTCCAAACTAGGGACCATGGGTTCGAGCCCACATAATAATGTGCAGCCCAATAAATAATTTTGATTTATGACAAGAGCGCATATAACATAAATATCATTAAGGAAAGAATATTCTATTTTTTCTCTTTTGTATAAATGTTTTATAATCAATGTATTTATGGGAATGTCATTAAGGGACAATTTGTACAGCACTGATCGTGCCAACTGTTCAAATTTAAAACAGACATACCGTTTTTGGAGCCAAGTTTTTTTATGATTGCCTGCATATACTGTATGTTTGCACGTTGGGGCATTATGTATTAGCTAGTCACTAATGAAGCAGACGGGACGTCCGCGGAATGTGTTTGATTTTAGCTTGTAATAAATGGATTTCATTTAAACACTGGACACTGGATCCTTTATGCATATGGAGGAGCGCGGATATCTGGACACAAGTTTTCTTCATCCATACTTTGAGGACTGGTGATATGGCAGAAACACTCACTCCTGTGATAACAGACAGGGAATGTGTTCCCTCAAGCAGGGAAATGTGTTACCTCAGACAACATCAGCTGCAAGTCCTGTTGTTTTGTTTGTATACTTGTGGCACCCTGCTACCACAGGTACCACAGGACCCAAAAGGGTGCATGGATGGACTTCTCCACAAGAGGCCCTCATTACAAACAGACACCTCCACCCATCCACCTCAGACCACCAGAGGGAGCCCTGTTAGGGATATATATACGGAGGGTGGAGTTAGGCAGCGAGTCTTGTTAGTCAATCAGAGAGCAGTGAAGACGCAGTACGTATGCTGCTGTTCTGAGGGCCCCGAGTGTGGCCGGAGGCAAAGAGGAGAGGAGAAAGGAGTTAAGGGGGCAGAGGAGCGTCACAGGCTCACCCCAGAATACAAACCGGACACCGGGTCCGCGCCTACAGGGTCCTCTACACCCAGTAGGGATTACCGGCATACCAGGAGGATTACAAATCCCTGGTCGACCTGAAGCTAAACCCTTAAAAGGACTAGGAACTACGAAGGCCCCAGCGTCCAGGGATAGTGGTTGCCAGAGAAAGGTCCTACTGCCAAGCGACAGGTGAGAGAACAACACAACACAGAAGCTAGGCCCAGTTGCAGGCTGGCCAGGAGATTAGAGAGGGAGAAACGGACCAGGAGGCCTTATACCCGCTCACTGGGGAGAAGTCCTGAAGTGCACCCTTCCTACCAAGTACCCTGGACCGTACCTGACATCTGCACCAGTAAAGGTGCTGAAGTGAATCTCCTGTCTCTGTCAGTTAGTCCTGCTGTGCCATCTCTTCTGCACTACAACAACCAGCATCACCATCTGCACCTACACTGCCCGGGGGCCCGCTCCGCCTGTGGGGAGCAGAAACATCCCAGCTGCCATCCCATCACCCCCGGAGGTCTGCAGCAGCGCTGGTACCCATTACCAGAAACCACAGGTGGCGTCACGAGACAAACTGTACACTAAAACCCCTTTTTCAAGAGAGACCCCAGAGTACAGGCCCGGGAGCCGACTGTCGTAAAAGGCCCGGGTACCGAGTCCCTTATATCCCCCTGGGCGAGACATACTCACTTATCATAAATGACTTATGCTTTCCCTCTGGCTAGGAGCTGTGGTGTGTCCCGACAGTGAACTGGAGCAGCTCTGCTTGGTCAGATAAAGCAAATAATACAGCAAATAATAGTACACAGTAAATACAGAAAATAATTGTACATATCAGGAGACCCATATCAGTACATATCAGGGGCTAATTAATACGATTATATCAGTCCAGGAAAAATTTTTTTTAAACAAATACAATTGTGGAAGTGACTAGTCCAGGAGGTATGTGCCTGCCAGATTCTCTCCACCTGCTCAGCCCAACAAGTCTCTAACCTCAATAAACATGCATAGACTGACAGGTCTCTCCCTATCTGAGCAGGTGGGAAGCCTGAAGACACATCTCTAGGACTAATCACCTCGTCCTCAGCCACACTCTGAAATACTGCAAAGTTTTCAGAGAAAAGCATAGTTCAGCGTAAAACTTCTATCTATATAATGAGAGAGGTGGTCTGATTCATGCTGTAAGTGGTTCAAGCAGCATGAACCACAACACGTTCCCTGTAACCCCTGCCCAATTTCCATATTTGCATTTGCATTTTTTCCTTTCCTTCTTCCAAGAGTTATAACTATTTTATTTTTTTATCCATATAAATAGCTTGTTTTTTTTTTGCAGAACAAGTTGTACATTTGAATAACATTTTACCACATGTTGTACTGGAAAACAGAGAAAAAATTCCAAGAGCAGTGAAATTGTGAGAAAAAAATGCAATTCTGACATTGTTTTTTGGGAATTCTTTATATGGTGTACATTGTGTGGTTAAATTACCTGGCGATATGATTTTGCAATCAGTATTGTAGCAAAGAGAAAAACGCTATCACTACCCTACACACAGAGAGCGCACCAAAAAATCTATTCATTCGGAGGTCAAAATTAGATATGTTGGTACTCAGCTAGCATTAATCCAGGCATAAATCTTGAACTAGAATTTGCAATCATCTGCCCGCTTCTATTATATACCGCAATACTTTGATACTGCAGAATATACTAGAAATCACAGTCTCACTTGAAGGTCTCAGGCTGAGTTTTAATGAAGCTTTGTCATGTCAGGCACAGAGGTCTTCAACAGACACCCGACTGTCACAACAACCCATTGGCGCCTTGCAAGCTGTTTATTCTGCTGTACGAAATGGACAGTAGCATGTAACAGGTTGACGGTTACGGGCAGAGGTTCGCTCGTGGAGGCAGATGCTGGCTCTGTCACGCAACCATTATACGCCAGGTATGGGAGGGCTCATGCTATGAGCCCACTCTATACACCTGCTCCTGACTTGCAGTCAGGGCCGGCATCAGCACCCGGCGCACCTGGGCAAGTGCCGGGGCCCTGAGCAGGCTAGGGGGCCCACTCACTATCGGGGACCCCTGCGCGCTATGGGACCCATGAGCGGTGCGGTGATAACCCCCCCACCGCTTGCTCAGGGCCCCGGCACAATACTACAATACTTACCTCTCCTCGTGCCTCCGCAGCAGGTCCGGTCTCTTCCGCAGCTGCAGCACAGTGACGTCTCAGGTCAGAGGGCGCGGTGACGTCTTTACACCGCGCTCTCTCCTGAGCCGTCACAGCGCAGAGCGGGAAGACACCGGCGATGCTGAGGAGTCTGGAGCAGCGGCAGCAGGTGAGAAGTGAGGTGAGTATTTGTTTTTTTGTTTTTTAATATATGGAGGCATGGGGCATTATAAGGGGGGGAGAGATGACATCCTGCATGGGGCATTATAAGGGGGGGGAGACATCCTGCATGGGGTATTATAAGAGGGGGTGACATCCTGCATGGGGCATTATATGGGGGGGAGAGGTGACATCCTGCATGGGGCATTATATGGGGGGTAGGGAGGGAGAGGTGACATCCTGCATGGGGCATTATATTGGGGGGGTGACATCCTGCATGGGGCATTAAAAGAGGGGGTGACATCCTGCATGGGGCATTATATAGAGGGAGAGGTGACATCCTGCATGGGGCATTATATGAGGGGTGACATCCTGCATGGGGCATTATAGGAGGGGCAACATCCTGCATGGGGCATTATAAGGGGGGGTGACATCCTGCATGGGGAATTATAAGGGGGGGTTACATCCTGCATGGGGCATTATATGAGGGGTGACATCCTGCATGGGGCATTATAAGGGGGGTGAAATCCTGCGTGGGGCATTATAAGAGGGGGTGACATCCTGCATGGGGCATTATAAGAGGGGGTGACATCCTGCATGGGGAATTATGTGGGGGGAACAGCCTGCATGGGGCATTATATGGGGGGGGAGGTGACATCCTGCATGGGGCATTATAAGGGGGGTGACATCTTGAATGGGGCATTATAAGGGGGGTGACATCCTGCATGGGGCATTATAAGGGGGTGACATCCTGCATGGGGCATTATGTGGGGGGAACAGCCTGCATGGGGCATTATGTGGGGGGAACAGCCTGCATGGGGCATTATTTTGGGGTTAGTATTCTGTATGGAGCATTATAAGGTGGCCAGTATCCTGTGCAGAGCATAATATGGGGGCCAGTATCCTGCATGGAGAATTATTTGGGGGCCAGTATTCTGTATGGAGCATTATAAGGGGGCCAGTATTTTGTACAGAGCGTAATATGGGGGTCAGTATCCTGCATGGAGCATTATTTGGGGGCCAGTATTCTGTATGGAGCATTATAAGGGGGCCAGTATCCTGCACAGAGCGTAATATGGGGGCCAGTATCCTGCATGGAGAATTATTTGGAGGTCAGTATTCTGTATGGAGCATTGTAAGGGGGCCAGTGTTCTGTAGAGAGCGTAATATGGGGGTCAGTATCCTGCATGGAGCATTATTTGGGGGCCAGTATTCTGTATGGAGCATTATAAGGGGGCCATTATCCTGTACAGAGCGTAATATGGGGGCCAGTATCCTGTATGGAGCATTTTATGGGGGCCATTATTCTGTATGGAGCGATTCCACCGGTTTCTGAGCTGTTTTGGAATTTACAATAGATATCGATCATGTAATGTAAGAAGTGAAATCTTTGGCCTTGTACTATATATATATATATATTTCTGTGCGGTATCTGTGCATCATGAAGTGTGGTATGTATTAAAGGGGCCCACAGAGACTGTTTCGCCCGGGGCCCACAAAAACCTGGAGCCGGCCCTGCTTGCAGTGTACTTATAAGGCAGATGCTGGGAAGAGGTTAAGTTGTCTAAAGAGGACACTAAATTTAATGCATCTTCATTGCTGATCAGTTAAATTCAACTTAGGCTTCTCATAGAAAACAATTATTTTGAATGTAAGAAAACTGACGACACTGTTTTTCAGTTTGTTTTTGTTTGTTTTTTAAAAAGCATACAGAAAACAAACATTAGAGAATCCAGAAACATGCCTGTCTCCACAATCACATCTTTATCTCACATTTCTGAAGTTGCGAGAACCTCTGGAACGACTTTACATACCCATGAGTCAATAAACTTAGTAACCTCTGTCAGATTTATAAGTGCATAGAATAAATTACCTTTTATAAGGAAATTTCAGTCATTATGGGCATTGTATAGAATGTAAGTCTTCTTCTCTCCGCATCCTTTAATGAATCTTCATCTATCCAATATCACTTCTTATCCCAGAGACATCTTAGATTTTCCATAAGTGTAAACACCTTATTTAAAATACTTGTTAGTGAAGTTAAAGTTTTATTTAGTATTCTCTAACGTCTTTAGAGTCCATATTTTTCTCTCCATTTGTAACTTGTAATAAAGCAGTCTTTTGTTCGTCCCAACTGAGCGTGGGTGGATGATTGTCTACTAATGGTGGGGCTTCCCAGAATGTCACGAAAGAGTACGCTGCTCCACCTGCCATGCTGAAATATATGAGAAATATAACCCAAATTAATTGTTGTTATTTTTAAAATATTCTATGTATGCCCAAAAATCAAGCAGATCAGATTTGTGCTGTATCCGATGAACATAACAATATGGGCCTTGGGATTTTCCGTTTTTTGCGTTTTCGTTTTTTGCTCCCCTTGTTCCCAGAGCCATAGCATTTTTATTTTTTGGTCAATATGGCCATGTGAGGGCTTATTTTTTGTGGGACAAGTTGTACTTTTGAATGACATTACTGGTTTTACTATATCATGTATTGGAAAACGGGAAAAAAATTCCAAGTGAGGTGAAATTGCAAAAAAAGTGCAATACCACAGTTTTGTTTTTTTTACCACGTTCACTGACTGCTAAAACTGACCTGCTATTCTTATTCTCTAGGTCATTATGAGTTTGTAGACATTAAACATGTATAGGTTATTTTTTATTTAAGTGGTGAAAAAAAAATCCAAAAGTTTGCTAAAATAAATAAAATAATGGCACCATTTTCCGAGACCTGTAGCGTCTCCATTTTTCGGGATCTGGGGACAGGTGAGGGCTTATTTTTTGTGTGCCGAGCTGACATTTTTATTGATACCATTTTGGGGTAGATCCAATGTTTTTATCACCCGTTATTGCATTTTATTGCACTGTTGCAGTGACCAAAAAAACATAATTCTGGCGTTTAAATTTTTTTTCTCGCTATGCTGTTTACCGATTGGATTAATTATTTTTTTATATTGATAGATCAGGCGATTCTGAATGTGGCAATAGCAAATATGTGTATGTGTTTTTTTTAATTTTATTTTGAATGGGGGGTGATTTAAACTTTTATAATTTTTTTTATTTTTTTAATATTTTTAAAAACATTTTTTTTACACTTTCTGCATGCTTCAATAGTCTCCATAGGAGACTAGAAGCAGCAGTTGTCTGATTGCTTCTACTGCATACAGGCGGTGAGCAGATCGCCTGTATGCAGTAGAAATGCTCACTTGCTATGAGTGCCGACCACTGGGTGACACTCATAGCAATTGAGAAATGACAACCACAGCGGTCTGATGCAGACCCCGGGTTGTCATGCCAACCCATGGGAGACCTGCGATCATGTGACGGAGCCACCGATGGGCGGGGTTAAAGCGGCATTTAACTGGTTTGCGTTTCCACCCGCGGCTGTTGTGGGCACATGTCAGCTGTATAGATCAGCTGACATGTGCCCGGTTCAGTGCGGGCTCAGCGCCGGAGCCCGCGCTGAAGGGGGTGATGGCCTGGGGCGTACTAATACTCCCCAGGCTATAAAAGAGTTAAAGTCCATGTTCTCGATTGTATTTACCTTTTCTAATCATATGCATCTTCAATAGAGACTGGATGGCAATCTTTTAATCTGTTATAATGTGCTGTTATAGAGGTCGGAAACTTTCTTTTGTTAGTACAACTTTCTTCACACCATCAGTCTCCTCCAACAGAAAAGTAGCATTCCCATGTGAGATGTTTTACAACTGGAGGAGGCTGATGGACCAGTCTGGCCATACTCTCCCCTACTGTCAGCCATTGTATAGACAGAAGTGCTGGTCAGTCTGTTGGGAAAGCTGCACTAACAAAAGAAAACAGCCAACATTTAACTATTCACACCACAGTTTTTACAATGCTGGAACAAGTCATTCCAAGACCAAACAGTAATAAAAATGAAAAACTGGTGTATTAGGTTCTCGCATTTATAGCAAAGATTTTGAAGCAAGTCCTTAATATACTCCTTACCAGGTAGAGTAGTATAGGAAAGAGTCAACCACACAGACATCTAATTCCCTATTACCATAATTGCTCAGACTTCAAAAGAGATTAAAGTTGCAAGATATACTGTAGCACCCTTTACATGGACCAACTGCCTGCACAATTTGTTTGCCAATTGGTAAACTTTTACCAACCAGCAGCTGTTTGACTGCCTATGACTGCCTATTTACAAAGGCAGCAAGAAAGCAAGCAATGCATACTGAGCGATCTATACTACATTGCTCAGTGTGTATAGGCGGCCATGGTTCTCGACAGTGCGAGACCTGTTTATACAGAACGATGCACCGCCTAGAATAATGATCTTTTACTCTGCACAAAAGATTGTTTCACCCAATGAACGAGCGTTTTGCTAGATCATCGGGTCATCAGCAGCCTGTTTACATGGCTAGGTAATCATGAAATGAGCGTTTTTAACATTGCTTGTTCACGATTATCTTGCAGCGTAAATTCCCTTTTTATATCAGGGAACCTTCTAATGGTCCATTTAGCAGAGACAATAACTGGAGAACAAGTGTTTGTTCCCAATTATTTACCCATTTAAACAGACCAGGGATCGCCTGATGAACAAGCAGCTCATTCATCGGGTGTGATGATTTTTATGCATGCTTAAAATTAGTTATTGGCAGCACATATATAAATGGATAATGTCCCATATGGGGACAGAAGAATAGTATCAGTGATTGTTCTGCACCATCGCGGTTCTGTTCAATAGTCAAGAGTTTGTTTCTTTGGCTAGGTGGTTCTCCAAAGGGCTGTGTAAACAGGTCAGTAAACGGCCGCCTATGAGCATGTAACTAGTTAATCAGCTGTTGTTTGACATCCTCGATTGACCTGTCAAAATGGGCCATAACATATAGACAATTGTATTTCATACCTTTCTATCATTTATAGAACAAAGCTCAGTTGCATTTAATTATTTATATCTCCATGTATTAATTCAGAGAAAGGAAATAAAAAAATTTGAGTAACCTCAAAAGTGGATACAGCATTATACTGGACAACTGAAGAGATTTACCAGATCACGATAGTAATAAATACATTTATATGACCAAAACACCTCGTAGGACACTGATAATTTAGATAATATAACATTTACGGTATATAACACTATTTTGAATTTATTATAACATACATTTTCTAAACAATTTTTAAAAACATAAAATCTAAAACTACCGTGAGGCTGAAGGTTGTTGTGTTGCTATACAATAAGAGAGAGGAATAAGTAGAATATATAAAGAAAACACAGTTATCCTACGTCATTCATACCCACGCTTCCTATGCATCTGGAAAGAACTTCACAGTACAACCTCATTTTAAACACTACTTATGAGCCCATAATAAGGGGTTATCATTACTCAGTCTACACTTTTGACATACCTCACCCACCCCCACACCAACTTGCTTCCTTCTTAACTTTCCTTCTGAACATCTCTCCTCGAGTATTTAAACACCTTATGTGCGTTACAGTTGCTATCAAAGTTATTCAAACCTCATTGTAAATTTGGTTTATTAGGACAATTTACAAGCTTTCTGCAGTTTGCAATAAACCAGTGAAACAAAACAAATTAATTTAAACTCAACACAACTAACATAACAAGTGGTTTCTACAAATTCAACACAAAAAAACACTTAGGCTATGTGCCTACGATGCTCCATTTTTTTTTCTGAGCGTTTCTGCATCTCCCTGGCAGAAAAAAACGCATGCGGATTGTACATGCGGATTGTACATGCGGATTGTACATGGGTTTTCCTGCCAGGGACAAGCGGATGTGAAGCATTCTTCACATGCATTTCCGCATGCGGGTTGTCAAGCGCTTTCCAAGCGATTTTAGCATCACTTGGAAAGTGCTTGACAACTTGGTCACACTATATAAATCCATGCAAATGGAATGGATTTATATAGTGTGACCGAAAAGAATGGCAAAAAATAAAAAAATAAATATATACTTACCCTCCGATGGCCCCCGGTGTCTTGTTTCCCTCCATCCAGGCTGCCGGCAGCGGTACACTGAAGGACCTGCCGACGTCAGCGTCGTGTGACCCGTCACATGACTATGACATCAGCACAGGTCCTCCAGTCCATCGCTAGCTGCCGGCAAGTGAAGACAAGGAGAGCGGGAGCCACCAGAAGGTAAATATAATCTTTATTTTTTATTTTATTCTTTTTTTCACAGTTTTCTATGGTTGCCAGGTCCGGAGGAGGGTCTCCTCTCCTCTAGACCCGGGTACCATCCGCACATTAGAACGCATGCATTCCGCAAGTCCTTATCTAGTGAAGCGGAATGCATGCGTTCTAATGCAAGTCAATGGCGGCGAAAACGCAGCACTTCCGCAAAATAATTGGTAGTGCTGCGTTTTTTCCTGAATTTTCCACAGCGGAAATTTCCGCAGCATGTGCATAGCACATGCGGATTATCATTGGGGAACATGGCAGGCCTTCTACCATGCGTTTTTTAAGCGTTTCTGCAGCGTTTTTGCCGCTGCGGAAACGCTTAAAAAACGTATCGTGGGCACACAGCATTATAATGACTACTGCAGCCTCAGTAGTTGTCAACCCATTTATTACCAGATTCTTAAGTACTTTGTTGAGCACATTTGGCTGTTTTGACCTGCTGCAAATGTGTTCCATAGCCAGACACCAGATTCTGAAAGCGTTCCTGAGAAATCTTAGCCCATTACTCATGGGCAATTGCCTCAAGTTCACCAATATTCCTTGGTAGTCCAGAAAGCGGTACAGAAACTTAAAGGGATTATACCGGGCTATT
This sequence comes from Phyllobates terribilis, assembly GCF_046119375.1. Classification (NCBI taxonomy): domain Eukaryota; kingdom Metazoa; phylum Chordata; class Amphibia; order Anura; family Dendrobatidae; genus Phyllobates; species Phyllobates terribilis. The sequence continues at coordinate 214,698,891 of NW_027362761.1, forward strand.
TGATGTTTTTTTTACTATGGGCCTAAAAATTAACATGCAGGTAGTTTCTAACTACCTGTCTGCTCTACACGGTGCTGGCTCAGACCAGTCATGGACCGCTCCTGCCGGCAATTCGGGTGCTTCAAGGCAACAGAGCAGTTCTATTATCATGGCAATAAGAACCAAGCACAGTGCTCAATTATCCAGTGATTTTAGACTTAAATACCCCTTCAACAATCTAAGATTAGAATGGTGGCTCAGTGATTAGCATTGTTGCTTTGCAGCACTGGGGTCCTGGGTTGAAATCCCATCAAGGAAAACATCTGCAAGGAGTTTGTATGTTCTCCCCATGTTTGCGTGGGTTTCCTCCAGGTTCTCCGGTTTCCTCCCACACTCCAAACACATACTGATCTATGGGAATCTAGATTGTGAGCCCTAATGGGGACAGTGCCAATAATGTCTGTAAAGCGCTGTGGAATTAATGGCGCTATATAAGTGAGTAAAATAAATAAAAAATAACTAAATTAGCAAAAAATTTCAGATAGTTTTATACTTGCTTTGGATCATTTAAAAGTAAACTGCATATTCACTCAGTGGGTACAATTGCAATATTGCTTGATTATCTACAATTTCTATGCAGGGCTGCCACCAGGAATTTCAGGGCCTCATACTGGAAAAATTTTCAGGCCCCCTTGACATTCTGCCCAGGCTCCACCCCTCAAACCTTCCAGAATCCCACCACCCACGCTTGGAAAAACTCCACTTTTGCACCACTTTCTCACCAATCATACATTAACAGTTCCCATCAAACACCAGATCACATACATAGCCGGCAGATTTTGTTTTGGCCAAAAGATTTTTTAAGCCGCCACCACGACAAGGAGACTCTTCTGTCAGGGTCCTACTGAACTCTAACCTATTAAACATTTCTTAAAATATCCAATACTTTATTTTTTTTTAAGGGAATGAGTCACATACATTTTTTTCAACTAATTGAAACTAGATTGTGATCATTTTTTTATAATCTGTATTTCTGATTGCAGATTATTGTATTCTGTTTTCTGTACATTTATGGTAGCTGCTTTCTTGCCTATTTGGAGATATGGACATTGAACATATGCATGTATATATCACAAGCCATTATAGGGGACTATTTCCTTAGGGGAGTTTTCTATACATGTTCTCATGTTTAGTGACATGCAGATGTCATTGTGCAGGAAGGAGGAAGAGGTGAACTGTGACTCTACCTACTGTGAATGGTGGACTCTGTTATCTCTCAGTGTAATCCAGCTTGTTATGATAATGAGGTGACTGCTGAAAAGGGATCTCTTCTACAGGTGTCAGTCTATTAGAAAAGCGTTTTCTGTTTATTATTTTACGATATAAGGGGTGACAAACTTTAAAGTAAATTCTTCCAAAACTTTAAACTATAATTAAAAGGATTGGGCATTTTCTGGTTATTGTTGAGCAATGTGTTTGAGATGATAAGGCACTTACTATTATGGTGTTTCTTGAATTTCGTCAATAAATATGAATTATGGGAAATAGCCTATATTTCCATGTTGAAGTTCCGCAATCCTCATCAGTCTCCCATAGTGATCAATGGGAGGCATGTAGGAAGCGGCTGCCGTGGATATTCAGCAGAAAGTCGTTGTGGCTGTACACGCCAAACTTCTGCTTCAACATCCGCAATGTAAACTGGCCCTAATAATTACCCCATATGTTGTGTATAGGGGATAAGTATTAGGCTACTAGAATATTCCCTTTAAGACAGGCAACTGTCACTTATAGTAGACAGGCAGGCATCAGTCAGTAGGGTTGAACTTAGTAGTACTTAATAGTTTGTAGGCAGGCAGCAGACAGAGAAGGCCTCCGAGGGAGGGAGGCACAAGAATAGTACCAGGTGAGTGGGCAATGGGAGATCGGATGAGGAAATGGGAGGTCGAATAGCTTGTGCATCTCATCACTTTCGGACCCTCAACTCATGCATATAATGCGTTGCAAGGGCCCGGGGTGCGCCAGCAGCTTAGGAGCAGAGGGCGGTCCGGCAGCGTCTGATGTCACTGATGTCAGACACAGCCGGCCCCCTCTGTTGCAGCCATACAATGTAAGTATCTGCAGCTGTGAGTGCCTGGGGCCCCAGGGCTTAATAAAGTAAAGTAAAGTAATTAGCCCCAGCCCCAGTGTGCCACGCAGTCTGGCAGGCCGTTTATACACTGGCTCGGCTGTACTGCCTCAGCGCAGGCTGCGTAGCCGGTCTCACCCAATCCGTTCTCCTCCCACCACCTCTTTGCTTCTGCTCACCGGATCCAATACATGATGGTGGCCCCGTTTCTTTGGATAGGTTTTTCATGTGAAGGCATGGATAACATCTGTGAATCTCAATGTCAAACCATACCAATATATAATATAAGGTTTTATGAGGGGCAACAAATGATTTAAGTTTAAAAGTGGACCCGGACCCAAGCGCTGTACTTCTGAACCGTGTGTCAAACATATTTCTAACAAATTAACAGCAGCTTGCCCTGGCAGCAGGCATGTTTTTCATTAATGTCTGATGAGGGGAAAAAAAGAGACAATATAAAACAACATCTGTCTGATTCTTTTCTGGTAAACCACTGCTGCCATGACAGAGAATCATATGCTTAAATTCTTTTTTTTATTAAACATTATCCTTTGGGAATCGGAAATGACTTTTTGTTTCAGAACTTGCCAAGTAAATGAAAAGTTTAAAGCGGTCCCATGTTTCATACATCTTTAAACGCTATTACAGTATCGTTGTAAAAAGCAATATTACACAATGCTTGACATAACTGTGGTACTCCGAATAGTTCATGTCTTGCGTCCTTTGTCATTACTTAAAGGGATTGGTCACTACTTTACATGTCCCTTTCATGTGAACTAATGGCCATAGATAAGTGCTTTACTAAATACCTTGCTTTCCCAAAACCTTCTGTAACCGTAGATGCTCTCCTTGACACATTATCTTTGGCTGTGAATCCCTTGACTTCCTGTGATGGAAAGATTTTGACATGACGAATTCCAGCCTCTGGGAACTGATGGCGGGCATGGCTCCATACAGCCCAGCTCACACTGCTCCTATGCATGTTGCTGCAGACACAGCTCTCCGTTATACAGTATCTGGATGTATACCACATGGTGTATAAACAGTCATGGCCGACAGTGTTGGCACCCTTGCATTTGTCCCAAAAAATTATTGCAATTACACATATTTTGGTATACACATGTTTATTTCCTTTATGCGTATTGGGAAAAAAAAAAGAAAAAAAAGGCAAATTGGACATAGTTTCACATAAGATCCCCCAAAAAATGGGCCGGACAAAATTGTTGGCCTCCTCAACGTAATATTTGGTTGCACACTCTTTGGAATAAATAACTGCAATCAATCGCTTCCTATAACCATCAACAAGCTTCTTTTCTGTCAATATGGCTGTATGAGGGCTTGTTTTTTGAGGGACGATTTGTACTTTTGAATGACACCATTCATTCTAACACATAGTGTCTTGGAATACGGGAAAAAAATTCCAGGTACGTTGAAATTGCAAAAACAAGTGCAATTCCACAATTTTTTCTTTTATCTTATTGCAATGTTGCGGCAGCCAAAAAAACCCTTAATTTTGGTGTTTTGATTTTTTTTCTCGTTATGACATTTACAGTTCGGATTAATTTACTTAAATTTAATATTTTGATAGATCGGATTTTTGCCTCAGCGCTGCTATGCATAGTAAAAATCATGATCTCCTATGAACTCCAGCATAGCCTGACATTCACAGGAAGATTGTAATGAAAGGCAAGGGGTTCATCAGCAGACCCACGGCTGTCATGATAATCCATCAGTGCCCCATGATCAAGTCACGGGCGTGCCAATGGGAGCGTGGAACAATGTGCCTCCCTGCCGGGGCATGTTAGATGCCACTGTCAGAAATTGAGGGGATTTAGAATGTCCTATCCAAATGTACCATTGCGCTAAGGTATTGGGGGTTACCCATAAAAGCAGGCAGTGACATTATAGTAGCATTTGTAGATGTAAATCTCTGCAACCAAGATCCCTAAATTTGTACCTCTTAGTTTGTATTTTTTGGACTTTAAAAAAAAAAACATGAATTTTAATTAATAGCAGTGCTGAAAAAGAATGCAGTATTCATAAGGATACACCGGATTCCATTGGTGTTGCTTGCTATTTAAATGTTCATGTACAGGTGCCTTTAGGTCACCATTCTCAGCTATGTTTCTGAGAAAGACATCCCTGGGGCCATAATCCCGCAGAATTAATCGAACTGGTTCCCTTTAATTAGGATTTATAAGGAATAATTCCACTCATTTCAGCACCAGTAAGGTGGCTCAGTGGTTAGCACTGCAGCCTTGCGGTGCTGGGGTCCTGGATTCTAACCCCACCAAGGACAACATCTGCAAGGAGTTTGCATGTTCTCCCCATGTTTGCATGGGTTTTCTCCGGGTACTCTGGATAGGAAATTTAGATTGTGAGCCCCAATGAGGACAGTGCTGACAATGTCTGTAAAGTGCTGTCGAATTAATGGCGCTATATAAGTGAGTAAATTAAATAAATAAAATTTCCTTGCGGAGTGGGATTCATATAAGGGAATATCACTTTATCAAATGCAAACCATACAATTACTAACAAGTTGCTGGGTAACTCATCTTTCCATATAACATTATCTATAATGTCTAGGCAGTAAGGAGACTTTTTTGTAGTACTATGGTTTGAATTGATTTTGATCAAGTGACAGCTGCAGTTTAACCCCTTGGAGATGCAGCCATTTATTTTGCCTCTTCACTTTCCAAGAGTCATAACCTTTTATTTTTTACATAGTCATGGCCATCTCAGGGCTTTGCTTTGTATCAAAGTTATTGTTTTGAATTACACCTTTAATTGGTTGCTCCACTACTTTTATAGTTTTATGAGTAGGTCATCAATATCAGATTGGTGGTGGTCCTACAAACCCACAGATCAGTTGTTCTCAGTAAGGAGGCTGGATGTTACCAACTGCGGAACTGAACATCACAGATCAGTCAACTGTGTAGTGGCTGGACTCTACCCCAGCCTGTGTGCCACACAGGCCTGAGTGAGCAGAGACCTGCTAAGGACATTTTCTTTGTTTGTCTGATCTAAAGGCTGTTTGCTTTTCTGTTTGGCTTCTGGGTATATGAAGCAATAAACCTACATGAACTTTTAAAGGAACAAGCCTCCTGTTTTCCTCCAGTCGCCCCCAAGTGAGTAAAACCCCTACAGTACCAAATATTAAGTTCTGTTTTTCCATTGTATCAAATACTTATTTCACACAATAAAATGCAAACTAATTATGTAAAAATCATACAATGTGATTTTCTGGATTCTTTTTTAGATTCTGTCTCTCACAGTTGAAGTGTAACTACGATAAAAATTACAGACCTCTCCATTCTTTGAAGGTGGGAAAACTTGCAAAATTGGCAGTATATCAAATACTTATTTCCCCCACTGTATGTATTCACCCCTTTTGGGATGAAGCCCCTAAAGATTTCTGATGCACGCAATTCCCTTCATAAGTCACAAACTTAGAGAAAGGAAATCCTCCTGTGTGCAATCTAAGTGTCACAGGGTCTTTCAGTATACATATACCTTTTCTGAAAGGTCGCAAAGGCTGCAACATTATTAAACAAGAGGCACCACTAACCAAACACCATGAAGACCAAGAAGATCTCCAAACAAGTCAGGGACATAATTGTTGAGAGGTACACGGCTGTGTTGGGTTGTAAAAAAAATTCCCAATCTCTGAAGATACTCCGGAGCACCATCAAATCCATTATCATCAAATGGAAAGAACATGGTACCACAACAAACTTGGCAAGAGAGTAATACCCACCAAAACTCTCAGCCCGCGCAAGGAAAGCATTAATCAGAGAGGCAGCACAGAGACCAAAGGTAATCCTGAAGAAGCTGCAGAGTTCCCAAGCAGAGACTGGAGTATCTGTCCATATGACCGCAATAAACTGTACACTCTATAGAGGTGGCCTTTATGGAAGAGTGGGCAGAAAAAAGCCTTTACTTACATACAAAAATTGTAAGGATCATTTTGAGTTTGCCAAAAGACATGTGGGAGACTCCCCAAATGTATGGAGGAAAGTGCTGTGGTCAGATAAAACCAAAATTGAACTTTTTGACCACCAAGGTAAACACTATGTCTGGCGCCAAACCAACACAGCTCATCACCCCAAGAACACATCGCCACAGTGAAACGTGGTGACAGCATCATGCTGTGGGGATATTTTTCAGTACACGGTCAGGGAAAATGGTCTGAGTAGAGGGGAAGATGGATGGTGCGAAATACAGGGATATTCTTGCTCCAAACCTGTTTCAATCTGTCAATGATTTGAGACTAGGATGGATGTTCACCTTCCAACAAGACAATGACCCAAAGCATATTGCTAAAGCAACACTCGAGTGATTTAAGGGGAAACATGTAAATATTTTTGAGTGGCCTAGTCAAAGCCCACAACTTAATCCTATTGAGAATCTGTAGTCAGTCTTGAAGATTGCTGTTCACCAGAGGAAACCATCTAACTTGAAGGAGCTGGAGCAGTTTTGCCTTGAGGAATGGGCAAAAATCCCAGTTGCAAGATGTGGAAAGCTCATAGAGCCTTATCAAAAGTGAATTGCAGCAAAAGGAGGCTCTACAAAGTACTGACTTTGGTTGGGTGAATAGCTATGAACACTGAAGTTTTCAGTTATTCTGTTCTATTTGTTGTTTGCTTCACAATAAAAAGAAACCAAATGTTCACAGTTTAAGGCATGTTCTTTACATGAAACCAAAGTGAAAAAAATTAACTGTAGTATAAGTTGGTATGCATGTGTGTCACCCAGGGGAATATAGGGGACTCGGTACCCGGGCCTTTTACCTTGCATAGGATGTCACGGCAGTCGGCTCCCGGACCCGTACTGTGGGGTCTCTCTTGAAAAAGGGGTTTTTAGTGTATGGTTTGTTTTGTGACGCCACCTGTGGTCTCCGGTAATGGTTACCGGCGCTGCTGCAGACCTCCGGGGGTAATGAAATGGCGCTGGGATGTTTCTGCTCCCCACAAGCGGAGAGGACCCCCGGGGCAGAGTTGATTGAAGGGATGCAAGTGAAAGATGGCCAGGTCAAGGGAAATGACGGACACGCACACAGGGGGTTCGCTTCAGTACCTTTACTGGTGTAACGGCAGGTATGGTCCAGGGTACTTGCTAGGAAGGGTGCACTTCAGGACTTCTCCCCAGTGAGCGGGTATAAGGCCTCCTGATCTGTGTCTCCCTCTCTCTAAGCTTCTAGCCAGCCTGGAACTTGGCCTAGCTTCTGTGTTGTGTTGCTCTCTCACCTGACCGCTTGGTAGTAGGACCTTTCTTTGGCAACCACTATCCCTGGACCCCGGGGCCTTCGTGGTTCCTGGTCCTGTTATTTCTGGTAGTTTCAGGATGACCAGGGGTCTGGAAGCCTCCTGGTATGCCGGTTGTCCCTACTGGGTATAGAGGACCCTGTAGGCGTGGACCCGGTGTCCGGATTATGTCTTGGGGTGAGCCTATGATGCTCCTCTGCCCCCTTAACTCCTTTCTCCTCTCCTCTTTGCCTCCGGCCACACTCGGGGCCCTCAATACAGCAGCAGATGTGCTGCTTCTTCACTGGTCTAAGCGCCAGCACCCTCTCCTCAGACTGAACTCTCTCTCTGACTAGCTGCCTGACTCCACCCTCCATATATACACTGCTGTTCAAAAGTTTGGGTTCATTTAAAAATTTCATTATTTTTGAAAGAAAAGCACATTTTTTTTCAACGAAGCTAACATTAAACAAATCAGAAATACACTCTATACATTGTTAATGTGGTAAATGACTATTCTAGCTGCAAACGTCTTGTTTTTATTGCAATATCTACATAGGTGTATACAGGCCCATTTTCAACAACCACCACTCCAGTGTTTTAATGGTACATTGTGTTTGCTAACTGTGTAAGAAGGCTAATGGATGTTTAGAAAACCCTAGAAAACCCCTGCACAAGTATGTTAGCCCAGCTGAAAACGGTTTGGCTGATTTGAGAAGCTATAAAATTGACCTTCCTTTGAGCTAGTTGAGAATCTGGAGCATTACATTTGTTTGTTCTATGAAACTCTCAAAATGGCCAGAAAAAGAGAACTTTCATGTGAAACTCGATAGTCTATTCTTGTTTTTAGAAATGAAGGCTATTCCATGCGAGAAATTGCCAAGAAACTGAAGATTTCTTACAACAGTGTGCACTACTCCCTTCAGAGGAGAGCACAAACAGGCTCTAACCAGAGTAGAAAGAGAAGTGGGAGGCCCCGCTGCACAACTGAGCAACAAGACAAGTCTCTAGTTTGAGAAATCGACGCCTCACAGCTCCTCAACTGGCAGCTTCATTAAATAGTACACGCAAAACGCTAGTGTCAATGTCTACAGTCAAGAGGCGACTCCGGGATGCTGGCTTCAGGGCAAAATGGCAAAGAAAAAGCCATATCTGAGACTGGCTAATAAAAGGAACAGATTAATATGGGCAAAAGGACACAGACATTGGACAGAGGAAGATTGGAAAAAAGTTTTATGGACGAATCAAAGTTGGAGGTGTTTGGATCACACAGAAGAACATTTGTGAGACGCAGAACAACTGAAAAGATGCTGGAAGAGTGCCTGATGCCATCTGTCAAGCATGGTGGAGGTAATGTGATGGTCTGGGGTTGCTTTGGTGCTGGTAAAGTGGGAGATTTGTACAAGGTAAATGGGATTTTGAATAAAGAAGGCTATCACTCCATTTTGCAACACCATGCCATACCCTGTGGACAGCGCTTGATTGGAGCCAATTTCATCCTACAACAGGACAATGACCCAAAGCACACCTACAAATTATGCATGAACTATTTAGGGAAGAAGCAGGCAGCTGGTATTCTATCTGTAATGGAGTGGCCAGCGCAGTCACCAGATCTCAACCCCATAGAGCTGTTGTGGAAGCAGCTTGACGGTATGGTACGCAAAAAGTGCCCATCAAGCCAATCCAACTTGTGGGAGAGGCTTCAGGAAGCATGGGGAGGAAATTTCTCAAGATTACCTCAGCAAATTAACAGCTAGAATGCCAAAGGTCTGCAATGCCGGAATTGCTGCAAAGGGAGCATTCTTTGACGAAAGCAAAGTTTGAAGGAGAAAATTATTCTTTCTAATAAAAATCATTATTTCTAACCTTGTCAATGTCTGGACTATATTTTCTAATCATTTTGCAACTCATTTGATAAATAAAAGTATGAGTTTTCATGGAAAACACAAAATTGTCTGGGTGACCCCAAACTTTTGAACGGTAGTGTATATATTCCAAACAGGGCTCCCTCTGGTGGTCTGAGGTGGAAGGGTGGAGGTGTTTGTTTGTAGTGAGGGCCTCTTGTGGAGAAGTCCGTCCATGCACCCTTTTGGGTCCTGTGGTACCTGTAGTAGCAGGGTGCCACACATGCAAAATAGGAGCATGTTAACATTGGCCATTAAACAGACTAAACCTAAAAAATAAAAAAAAGACATATACCTTGCTGTAAGTAAATAAGTAAAAGCAATAGTGCATATAAATAAATGGGGTACTTAGTAAACACCGTTTTTGGGCAAAAAAAATTGTAAAAGCCATCCCACCGCAGGGAACTGAATGGGAAAGGGGATTCCGCTCATCGGCGGCGACATATAATGAGCGCCAGTCACTGCAGGATCGCCGCACTCCTGACGCTGCCGGACTCCTGAAGCAACGACCCTGCTTCCGGTGACTCCGCTCTACCGCCTCCAACCTCCCCGGTAAGCTCACTTCGGATTATAAGATGCACCCACATTTTCCTCCCAAATTTGAAGGGAAAAAAGTGCGTCTTATTATCAAAAAAATACGGTATTCACTTAAAGCAGGGTATTTGTTTATTTTGTTAGGGTCTTAGGTTTTGTCTGTTTAATGATCAATGTGAACATGCTCCTATTCTGCATGCATACCAACTTATTGTACAGTTCATTTTTTCCAGTTTAGTTTAAGGTTTCTGCAGTTATTGCAGGTAAGGGTGTGGCTTCCCTTCATTTGATCTGGAAATTACATTTATATCATTTGCTGTGTATCTATGTTCAGGACCTGGTCCTATTCAGCCCTTGTTCACACTGACGTCAGTATGATGCATGGTAAGATTTTAATACTAGAGGTTAGGACCATCCCAAATTTGGCTACACCTTTACAGTGGTGTTGAGGGCTTTTAGGCTGTGTGCACATGATGCGTATCAGCATGTGGCCCCGACGCTCCGGAATAGCTGCGGCGGCTTCTGCTCATTATGCAAATGAGCGGCGCCTTTTTTTTTTTTTTTTTTTTTTTTTTTTACAGTTAGACTTTCCTCATAGAGGTCAGGTCTACGGGGAAAGTTCGCATGCGGACCCACGAGAGAAACTGACATGCTGCGGTCTGGAAAGACGCGCCACATATCAGTTTCTGCGGGTGATCCGCAGGTAGGTGCCTAGATACGCATAGTGGGCATGGGATTTCTACAAATCCCATCCACTATGCTGTAACATCTGGCCGCTGCAGATTTGATGCTGCATAACGCAGCGTCAAACCCGCAGCGTCTCCGAATCGTGTGCACATCCCCTTACACTTTTTTTTTTAATCAAAGTCTGTGTTTACTATGTACCCTATTTATAAAATGCCAAGTTAGGGGGAGTGAATACTTTCGCAAGCCACTGTATATTGGACATATTTTTTATAACAGGGGAAGGGGCTAGAAACTGTGATTTGGACAGGCATTATCTTTTTTAATTGAAAGGGTTGTCCGGTCAAAAGCGATAAATCTGCAGTCACTCTGTGTGACTGCAGACTTATGAATCCCCCCAGCGCATGCACTGTGCGCTGCGGCAATTCACCGGTATGAGACCCGGTAATGGAGGGTATGTATGTGTTATACATACCCCGTCCAGTGGACGTGGCCTCTCTCTCACTTGTATTGAGAGAGGCCACGCCTTCTAGTCAGGCGCACCGACTGGCCATCCACATCACTAGACGGGGCATGGCCTCGCTCCATACAAGTGTATGGAGCGAGTCGGCGCTGAATGGTTGGGGGTGTGTATAACACATACATAGCCTCCGGTCCCAGGTCTCATACCGGCCAATCTGAGCAGCGCACAGTGCCTGCGCTGGGGGATTCATAAGTCTTGAGTCACACAGAGTGTCTTTCACAAAGCTTTTAAACATATTTGTTCTTTTATTGTGGATTTCCCTTGTAACTGGGGCTGGCATATCATCCCAGTTACTGGGGAAATTTAGCCTCCTAGCTGCATAGCAGAACTGACTGGCTCTCATATGATTACCGGGTCCGGGGGATAAAACATTGTCAGTGCTTCCTGATCTGTATACACAAGTCTGGTTTATATCGTGTATACAGCGATGGAGAATGTAAACATGGTAAGAAACCGTGCTTATCCTTTCTGTGGTGGGGAGACTGGCTGTGTGTGAACCACAGGCTGCCATGGCATGGTGGGAATTGTTGTTTTGCAACAGCTGGATTGCCACAGGTTTGGGAACACTCTGGTGGTACAAAATTGGTTATAAAGATAATCTTGACCTATAACCCCTGTGACAAAATCCTCCATACACGAATGGAGCAAGCTTAGCCAATTGCAGCAATTTAACCCCTTGAATGCCAATGTACTGTATAAGGGATCAAGTCTCCCTAGGGACTAATAAAAATAATACAAAACAGTAAAAAATATATAAAAAATAAACAAGTGTGCCCATATCTGAAAATATTTTTTAGTAGCAAAATATTAAAAATAGATATAAATACATAAAAATACATATAAATTTAGTATCACCATAACCGTACAGACTCGTTTAACAAGCATATCATTTAATTTAACTCCCAGAAATTTGGGAGGAAAATGGGGGTGCGTCTTATGGTCCGAATGTAGCTTACCGGGAACTGCGGTGGCGGTGGAGCGGAATTGTAGGAAGCATGGCCCTCTGTTCCCTCCCTCACGAAGAAGAGGTGAGATGCTGCAGGAAAATGGCCGCCGAGCTGGCGCATGCGCAGACTGGGAGTTCGGCAGCCATTTCCCTGAGGCCCACGGCTTCAGGAAGATGGCCACGGCCACCGGAAAAGCAGGGCACGCAGCTCTGTCTTACCGCCGACAGCCTGATACTGGCCCTGCAGCATCTCGTCTCTTGTGCTGCCGCCGCGTTCCTAAGAGAGGGAATGGAGGGCCCTGCTTCCAATGATCATGCTCCACTACCACCGCAACTCCCCGCTGCTGGAGCACCCCGGGTCCGCAGCATTCCGCCGGCTTCCTGAGGGACCCTGCCTCCTGTGACCCCCGCTCCACCGCCCCCGCAGGTAAGATACCTATTCAGGCTATAAGACGGACCGCTATCTTATAAACATATTTTGTTTCCTATTTTCCACCCCAAAATTTGGGGTGCATCTTATGGTCCGGTGCGTCATATAGTCCGAAAAATACGGTAAATATATTTCTAAAGGTGCTATTGACATAAAATTCTCACGTTATGTGTAATAATGAGAAATGACACAGGGAAAAAGTATTGAACACGCCTGCTGAAATTTAATACGTCATACAAAAGCCTCTGTTGATAGCTTCAAGACACCTCCTGTATGGAGAAACTAGTCACATGCATTGCTCAGGCGTGATTTTGGCCCATTCCTCCATACAAACACTCTTCAAATCATGAAGGCTCCATGGGATCCTTATATGAACTCTGAAATTTTCCATTGGATTTAGGTCAGGTGATTGGTGAGTCAATAGTTTAAGTCTATATTATCTATTAGTATGTTTACTTTGTGCCAGAAATTTGTGCTGATTTGTTGACATTTTTGTCACATTCAGGTCACATCTCTTTCCATCTATGTCATACAAATTTGTCAAGAACACACAGCAGAAAGTGTCTAAAACACATAAAAAATTTGGTTCAAGCCATGAAAGACAACTTTTTGCCATTTAGCATACATCTCAACCAATTGTGAAATTTCTTCTTCGTTTTTGTTTGTTTTTTTTGTTCCCTTTCAAAATGTTTTGCTATTTGTGTTTTTTTTCAACTATGTTTCTATAACTTTTTAATAGCTATAACTCATCTGCAAAAAAAGAAAACCCTCTTATAGTTATGTTGCCTGAAAAATAACACTATGGCTCGTGGAAGCCTGGGAGGAAAAAACAAAAAAGCAGAAAAATGGAGTAATAATGTAATAAATTAAATTGCTGATGTGTTTATGCAGGTTCTAGTTTCAATATATTACATTTTTCTTGGAGATCAGAAACTATGCAGTGCTGTATTTAAAGACATCATCCTCCAGATCCTTGGAGAATACTTAGTCTTGTTCCACATCAGACAAAACAATTCCACCATTATTATACTCCCTGTGGTCAGTGGTGTTAATAGAACAAGAAGAAATTGAGAAATTCATCAACATAGTGAAGCCAAAAATCTGCACCCTGCAAATGATGGAAGGTTCTCTGTTCAAAGGAATATTAGACTGAACATCTGTAATATCCTGTTTTGGTCCAATGTGGACTTTTACTGGACTGAAATCACTCTACAAGCTAATAATAGCACTTTGATAGCGCTGGAAGCTGAATTTATACCTCTTTTATTAGATGATAATCTCACTCTATTACAAACACAATTGAGTGTCATATAAAGTATTAAAAAAAATGAGATTTATTGAACCATAGGAAATGGTAGATAGACCATGCTATTGAGTTGGTATGTGAACATACCAATAGTTAATGAAGATGTTATTACTGACCTGCCAAGACGTGTGAAGAGTTCCAGGTTAGATTTTTGTTAATGCAAGATCCAACTACATTGATAAATGTTAAACCCATAGAAGGATAAAATATGTAGAAAGCGGATTCTTTAAATACAATCTAGTTTGTTTCTCAGACTAGGAATGTGGACACTAAATTAACACTAGAGTTCACAATTTAAACCTGTGTTACATTTTCTGGTTTTCCTTCGCAGCCCACTAATGTCATGTCACATATGATACGAGAAATAGTAAATAGATAAGTACTTGATATTCCTGAAAAATTTAAAAATTAAATCAAAAATGTGCATTTGGTACAATGAGATGGTAACAATAAACAAACATGGTACTTACCAAATATTTAAGCCTAAAAAATTTAGCCAAGAAAACATATAATCTCCTCCAATAAAAATTCCAATGTAGGCGACAGATACATTCTGTAGAAAAAAAATTATAATTGTAATAAACAAGGTATCAAAAAATCCTAATATTGGATCTGACACCACATATCACAATACACACTGTATACCTTTTCAAATAGATATCTTAGACCCAATGAGGCTGGTGTATTTACTCATAAATTCCAAGTCAGTAATATCCATCATCAATCTCTTCCCAACTGCTCTGCTCGACAAAATCCTCAGTGTACCTCATCCCTGCTACCGTAAACAGTAAAAGCTGCAGCTGTTGGTCAGGCTGGGTTGGACAGAGATTGAATACACTTGGGCCGTGAGTCACCAAGACTGGCGTGGTACATGCCAATCTCAATGAAGGGGCAAGATGGAGTAAGAGGAATCTGATTCATTAAGAGATTTAGTGAATCAATCACATCTTACAAATGGCATGCATATCATAGTAACATAGTTTTTAAAGAAGTTGTCCAGTACTTTATATTACCCCCCAATGTATCCCCCCGGGGCCCCTAAGGATTTTTGCAATTAGCTTACGTTGCAGATACTGCCTGTGAGCGGCGCTATCCTTGGCCGCTCACAGGCATCAAGTGAGGCGTGACTCAGCGCTGGGATCCCCGCGGTGGCTGCTGGGTTGTGGGCGGGGTTACCCCCCGCGTCACACCCAGCATACACCGCACGCTTTCCCAATGAATGGGGAGAGGCAGAGCGCGCGGTGGACGCCGGGTGTGACGCGGGGGGTAACCCACCCACAGCCTGGCATCCACCTGGAACGCAGAAGACAGAGACCCCCGGCTGCTGCCAGCACTTGTCGTGACGTCAGCGGATGTCAGAGCCGGCTGCAGCCGGGGGTCACATGATGCCTGTGAACGGCCAGTGATAGCGCCGCTCACAGGCAGTATCTGCAACGTTAACTAATTACAAAAATCCTTAGGGGCCCCGGGGGGATACATGGGGGGGGGATATAAAGTACTGGACAATCCCTTTAAGGTTGAAGGAAGACTAATTCCATCTAGTTCAACCCATAGCCTAACATGTTGATCCAGAGGAAGGCAAAAAAAACCCATGTGGCAAACACTAAGCTCCACATTGGGGAAAAAAATTCCTTCCTGACTCCATACAACAATCAGACTAGTTCCCTGGATCAACGCCCTATCAAGGAATCTAGTATATATAACCTGTAATATTATACTTTTCAAGAAAGGCATCCATGCCCTTCTTAAATTTTAGTAGTGAATCACTCATTACAACATCATGCGGCAGAGAGCTCCATAGTCTCACTGCTCTTACAGTAAAGAATCTCCGTCTGTGATTATGATTAAACCTTCTTTCCTCCAGACGTAGAAGATGTCCCCTTGTCCTCGTCTCTGGCCTCAGAGTAAAAAGATCAGTAGAAAGGTCTTTGTACTGTCCCCTCATATACTTGCACATAGATCAACCCTAAGCCTTTGTTTGTCCAAACTAAATAACCCCAAGTGTAATAACCTGTCTTGGTATCGCAGATCCCCCAGTCCTCTCATAACCTTGGTCGCTCTTCTCTGCACCCACGCCAGTTCAGCTACGTATTTCTTATACACAAGTGTGGTCGCACTAGTGACTTGTATAGAGGTAAAATTATGTTCTCATGAGCATCTATGCCTCTTTTTACCTCTTACTGGCTTGGGGCATATTAGTATGCCCCAGGCCATCACCCCCGATTCAGCACGGCTCCGGCGCTAAGTCCGCACTGAACCGGGCACATGTCAGCTGATTCTTACAGCTGACATGTGCCCGCAACAGCCACGGGTGGAATCGCGATCCACCCGCGGCTGTTAACCAGTTAAATGCCGCTGTCAATCTCTGACAGCGGCATTTAACAGCGCGTCACTTACCCCGCCCATCGGTGACCCCGTCACGTGATCGCGGGTCACTGATGGGTGGGCATGGCAACCCGGGGTCTGCAGTAGACCCCAGTGGTTGTCATGTAAAGATTACTATGAGCGCCACCTAGTGGTCGGCGCTCATAGTACAGGAGCATTTCTGCAACATAGAGGTGATCTGCTCATCGCCTCTATGTAGCAGAGGCGATCAGACAGTTGCTGCTTCTAGTCTCCTATGGAGACTATAGAAGCAAGCAAAAAGTGTAAAAAAAGTTTTTAAAAAAATTTAAAAATATAAAAGTTTAAATCACCCTCCTTTTGCCCCATTCAAAATAAAATAATAAACCCACATACACATATTTGGTATCGCCGCGTTCAGAATCACCCGATCTATCAATATGAAAAAAGAATTAATCCGATCGGTAAACAGTGTAGCAAGAAAAAAATTTGGTTTTTTGGTCACCGCAACATTGCAATAAAATGCAATAACGGGCGATCAAAACATCGGATCTACCCCAAAATGGTATCAATAAAAACATCAGCCCAGCGCGCAAAAAATAAGCCCTCACCCAGCCACAGATCCCAAAAAATGGAGACGCTTTTTATTTTATTTTTTTAGCAAACTTTGGATTTTTTTTCACCTCTTAAATAAAAAAGAACCTATACATGTTTGGTGTCTACGAACTCGTAATGACCTGGAGAATAATAGTGGCAGGTCAGTTTTAGCATCCAGTGAACGTGGAAAGAAAAAAAAAAAAACACAACTGTGGAATTGCATTTTTTTGCAATTTCATCACACTTGGAATTTTTTTCCCGTTTTCCAGTACACAATATGGTAAAACTAGTAATGGCGTTTAAAAGTACAACTCGTCCCGCAAAAAATAAGCCCTCACATGGCCATATTGACCAAAAAAAACGCTATGGCTCTGGGAACAAGGGGAGCAAAAAAAGAAAATGCAAAAACAGAAAATCCCAAGGTCGTTAAGGGGTTAATTCATCCCATTATTTTAGTTGCCTTTGCAGCAGCTGCCTGACACTGGCCACCAAACGTGAGCTTGTCATCCACCAATACACCCAGGTCTTTTTCAGTGACAGTTTTGCCCAGTGTTTTACAATTAAGCATATAATTATTTCCTCTGCCTAAGTGCATTACCTTACATTTATCCCCATTAAAGCTCATTTGCCATTTATCAGCCCAAGCTTCTAGTTTACATAGATCCTCCTGTAATATAAAATTGTCCTCCTCCTCCGTGCTCTTTGCAAGAAATCTTACCTGTCAGGAAATGGTGTAACATTTCCGGTGTATGGTGCGCTACAACTGATCATGAATTAAATGGGTGAGCGTTGCCACCCCTTCGTCCGTCCCACCCCAGCTCCACCCACTTTGGTGATCCTGGCCGAAACTGGCATGAAAATCCCAAAAGTCTATACCTTTTTGTGCAACTCTGTGTTACTAAAACACTTTAATGAATTGGGGCCTTGTACTCTCACTTTTTGCCTAGACTCACACTAAAATGAGAATTTTATGAGGATTATACAGCCATTCTGACAGATTTAAAAGGTCTAAGTGATCTATTTAATAATGTATGTAGTTTATATTGTGAAAACTGGTAACAGATTGCTTTAAAAGGGTTTTTACACTCATATGACATATGACACCTGAATCCATTTCCTACAGCAACCGCATCCAAGTGTAAACTGGATGGAGAAATGGTTATACAAATGTGCCTTGCCCTATTCAAAATGCTAAAACCACAGGATATCGCTTGGCTGTCTCTGTTAGTCCTATGAACTAAATGCCTACACAGGGAAAAATTATTTACATTTTAGTATACAAAATTGTTAATTGGGTTAAATATTAATTAGAATACCTTAAGATTGGTTTCACAAGACAGATGATCATAGTCCGGCTCATGATGTTCGGACTGAGGCTGTTGGGATCAGTTCAGGAGACCCTCGGCTGGTCCTAACATTGCGGCTGATTTCACACGACATTCGTGGATCAAGAATAATTTGAGTCACTAAGTATGAACTAGTGATATGACCTTTACAAGTAGTGTGTATGACTAAAAGCCACACACACAGTATCAAATCTCTGTCAGGTCCTCCTACTTTTTGGGATCAACATTTTTTACACAAACTAATAATGGTTAAAGTGAATCTGTCAGTGGGATCAACCCTCCTAAGCCGTCTATATGGGCATGTAGGTCCCAGGAAGTTGAATCAAGTGATACATCAGATCACAGATATCAAGGTTTCATTCCAGAGAAATGCACATTTTTTCTTAATATGTACATGAGCTGTTGAGATCTATGGGCGAGACAAAGATCTCCCTGAGAATTTGTCTCCAAAGCTTATTTTAAATTAAATGAGGAGTTATCAGTTACTGAGACATGTAATGACTGACAGTCTGTTCTACTGATCATCTTGTCTCACACTGGTAACTCCCCCTTTCATTTAAAATAAGCTCTTTGAGATCCTACTGATAGATCCTTCTTTGAGATCCTTCTAAACATTATGATACCATTAGGGCCGATATTTAGGCCTTATTGATTGAATACTGTATATATGTCTGATTCGTTGACAGGGAGTACAATAGTATATGGATCATGGTATTTACGTGCCTATTATAGATTTTGCACATTGGTAATATAGTAGGCATTTTTACATCAGTAAATTGTCCAAGTGCGGAATGACGATTTACCTTGAGGGCACCAATGACTGTGGTAGTAAGTGGTGAATTGTGGTAACTGCAGAGTACCATCGCATAAAGGAGCACAAACCTGCAATGAAGAGAAGAAGAATATATGTGTGTTTATGAAGGTGGTGAGAGTGAGCTGAAAAGGTAATTAATCGACGGTTATGGCATTACACAGTAGTTACAAGTTGGTGTGCATTTGCCATTAGGACTTAAAATCTAAAATTTAAAGCATACTTATTCTTTCACACAAACCCAGTAGAAAAGCAGGGTCTTGCTGCCCTCATCCTCAATTGACATTGGTGCACATACCATTTAATAATTCCAGGAATTGCCCTGATTCTCTTGCTTTGTAACCTGCCAGTCACTCTTTGGAAGCAGCATTTTGTATTCTTCAGAATATTACTAGCACCATAGTTGCACAAACTTCCTTTTCCTCACTTCCCAGCAGCACTGCACTGAAAGTCCACCTTGTCTGTTTTGTCTGAATAGGGCAGTATTGCTTTAGTTCGTCACATACACTGCTCTACAACAGTTCCTGATATCGGCGCATTATTCCCTGATGCCTGGGACAGATGCAGAGTGGTGTTGTAATGACACACAGCTCTGCTCTCTTCTCCCTGCACAGTAATCACCCGCAATTCGATCTGTGTGACCTGGCTAGAAATCATCATGATGCAGCCAGATGTAGCCAGATGAGCACGTAAAATATGGTGTAAGGTCCTCTTTAACCCCTTCACCACATTGGAATTTTCCATTTTTGCGTTTTCGTTTTTTGCTCCCCTTCTTCCCAGAGCCAAAATATTTTTCTTTTTCCTTACAGATGAGCCATGTGAAGGTTTGTTTTTTCTGGGACGAGTTGTACTTTTGAACGACACCTTTGATTTTTATAGTGTACTGGAAAACGGGAAAAAAATGTTCACTAAATGTAAATTTTAAAACTGAACTGCCATTATGATTCTCCAGGTCATTACGAATTCATATTCGTAATGACCTTGAATTTTTTTAAAAAAAAAAATGTTTTTACTTTTTACTGGCTTCAATAATCTCCATAGGAGACTTGAAGATGCGATCTTCTGATCGCTTGTGCTACACACAGCAGGGCTTCAGAAATGCTATGTGTAGCAGAAGGGCTATGTGTAGCAGAAATGCTCATATGCTATGAACACTGGCCACTGGGTGGCGCTCATAGCAGATCAGCTATGATAACCACAGGGGTCTCCTGCAGACCCCGGGTTGTCATGCCAACCCATCGGTGCCCCGCGATCATGTGACAGGGGCGCCGATGGGCAGGTCTTATGACGCACTTCCAGCTCAGACATGTGAAATGCCGCTGGTAGATTTTGACAGCGGATATTTAACATGTTAACAGTCGCGGGTGGATCAAATCAGCTGTCATGTGCCTGAAATGATGCGGGCTCAGCGCCGGAGCCCGCATCAAAGAGAAGGAGGCGACCTATGTATACGTATAGTTACATCATAGGTCGGAAAGGGGTTAAAGTGTAACAGTCGCTTCAGGAGAGCTTGCAGTGGAATGTCTGTGTCTGTCTCTAGCCCTACCTCTGCCTCCAAAGAACTTTATGAATACCAACTGTCATCTATCTTAGTAATGTGAAAATCTGTCTTTATTGAATACAGATTTTACCATTGAATACAGTTTACAGTGAAAACTCAGTCATACAAAGAGAGAAGCTTATTTCTCCAATAAGATATATTACAAAGTTTCTTATTTTCATATGTAAAAATGGAGTAAAAATGTAAATGATGCAATAGAATGAGTAAGTGCACATTTCTTGTTTGTGACACATGTACTTATCATATGAAAAAAGGATAAAGAAAAAGGGAATAGCACAAAATTAAAAGAAAAGGCAAGTGATGCAACATTGTAATTTACCAAGTCAAGATGCATAGTGAAAGAAATGTTTGTATATTGACTAGTACTGTATAGTCATACACATTACATGAACGTAGCTGGACTGCATGATCTCAGCAGGACGGGCCATGTAACGGCATATGTCATGAGAAAGAAGAATCTCAATATGTCTTCTCACAGGAGATAAACCACCACCAGAAGAGTCAGGCAGCAGCTTATTCCCGATCCCTATTGAGAATTCAGGCACACGCAGAGTTCAGCAGGCATGTCTATGGGGGTCGGAAGCATTCGGCCAACAGCCTTATGGTATGTGCCCACGATGAGGAGCCGCTGCGACCCTGATGTTGTGGAACAGCCAAGCGGCTTCAGTCCTCATTATGCAATTGAGCGGCCGTGATTTTTTTTTTTCACCTGCGGACCTTCCTTACAGATGTTAGTCTATGGGGAAGGTCCACATGTGGACCCGTAAGAGAAATTGCCATGCTGCAGTCGTGAAAGACGCGCCACATGTCAGTTTCTGCGGGTGGGCTGCAGGTGCACAGAGACACATAGTGGACATGAGATTTCTAGAAATCCCATTCGCTATGCTGTAACATCTGACCGCTGCGGATTTGACGCATAAACACGCAGCGGCTCCGGATCGTGTTCACATACCCTTATCAGGTGAATGGAAACAGAGATCATAGCAAATGTAAACTAAAAATAAGCACATATATATATATATATATATATATATATATATATATATATATATATATATATATATATATATACAGTGGTGGCCAAAAGTATTGGCACCCCTGCAATTCCGTCAGATAATACTCAGTTTCTTCCTGAAAATGATTGCAATCACAAATTCTTTGGTATTATTATCTTCATTTAATTTGTCTTCAATGAAAAAACACAAAAAGAATTGTCCTAAAGCCAAATTGGATACAATTCCACACCAAACCTAAAAAAGGGGGTGGACAAAAGTATTGGCACTGTTTGAAAAATCATGTGATGCTTCTCTAATTCGTGTAACTAACAGCACCTGTAACTTACCTGTGGCACCTAACAGGTGTTGGCAATAACTAAATCACACTTGCAGCCAGTTAACATTGTTTAAAGTTGACTCAACCTCTGTCCTGCATCCTTGTGTGTACCACATTGAGCATGGAGAAAAGAAAGAAGACCAAAGAACTGTCTGAGGACTTGAGAAACCAAATTGTGAGGAAGCATGAGCAATTTCAAGGCTACAAGTCCATCTCCAAAGACCTGAATGTTCCTGTGTCTTCCGTAAGCAGTGTCATCAAGAAGTTTAAAGTCCATGGCACTGTGGCTAACCTCCGTAGATGTGGACGGAAAAGAAAAATTGACGAGAGATTTCAACGCAAGATTGGGCGGATGGTGGATAAAGAACCTCGACTAACATCCAAACAAGTTCAAGCTGCCCTGCAGTCCGAGGGTACAACAGTGTCAACCCATACTATCCGTCGGCGTCTGAATGAAAAGGAACTGTATGGTAGGATACCCAGGAAGACCCCACTTCTTACCCCGAGACATAAAAAAGCCAGGCTGGAGTTTGCCAAAACTTACCTGAGAAAGCCTAAAATGTTTTGGAAGAATGTTCTGTGGTCAGATGAGACAAAAGTAGAGCTTTTTGGCAAAAAGCATCAAGATAGAGTGTACAGGAAAAAAAAGAGGCATTCAAAGAAAAGAACACGGTCCCTACAGTCAAAAATGGCGGAGGTTCCCTGATGTTTTGGGGTTGCTTTGCTGCCTCTGGCACTGGACTGCTTGACCGTGTGCATGACATTATGAAGTCTGAAGACTACCAACAAATTTTGCAGCATAATGTAAGGCCCAGTGTGAGAAAGCGGAGTCTCCCTCAGAGGTCATGGGTCTTCCAGCAGGACAATGACCCAAAACACACTTCCAAAAGCACTATAAAATGGTTTGAGAGAAAGCACTGGAGACTTCTAAGGTGGCCAGCAATGAGTCCAGACCTGAATCCCATAGAACACCTGTGGAGAGATCTCAAAATGGCAGTTTGGAGAAGGCACCCTTCAAATATCAGGGACCTGGAGCAGTTTGCCAAAGAAGAATGGTCTACAATTCCAGCAGGGCATTGTAAGAAACTCATTGATGGTTACCGGAAGCGGTTGTTCGCAGTTATTTTGGCTTAAGGTTGTGCAACCAAGTATTAGGCTGAGGGTGCCAATACTTTTGTCTGGCTCATTTTTGGAGTTTTGTGTGAAATGATCAATGATTTGATTTTTGCTTCATTCTCTTTTGTGTTTTTTCCTTGCAAACAAATTAAATGAAGATAATAATACCAAAGAATTTGTGATTGCAATCATTTTCAGGAAGAAACCGAGTATTATCTGACAGAATTGCAGGGGTGCCAATACTTTTGGCCACCACTGTATATATATACACTGCTCAAAAAAATAAAGGGAACACTTAAACAACAGAATATAACTCCAAGTAAATCAAGCGTCTGTGAAATCAAACTGTCTGTAGTGCCGGCGTCCCTGCCCTCTGCTAGGCAGGGACGCTGTTCCCCTCACCGCTCTGCTCCGTGCCCGGCGTCCCTCTCCCGCTCTGCTGGCAGCGCGCGCTCCTTCCCGGCCACTGTGCTTAGGGCGCGCGCGCGCGCCCTCCCTCCCTCTTAAAGGGGCCGCGCGCGCCGTCCTAAGGAGTCCCCGGCCAATGGCCGGAGGACTTTACCATATATAAGGCACCTCCTCCAAAATGGAGGTGCCCGAGCAATGTTGTTGCACCGTTCTACTCTGCTTCAGCCCTCAGGTCCCGTTGCCAGTTACCTGCCAGTTACCTGCCAGATTCCTGCCAGCTTGCTGTCCTAATCCTGCCTGATTTCCTGTTACCTGCCTGCCTGCCTGAGGTCCGACGGTCTGCCTTACAACTCCGGTCAGTCTGTCTAAGGACCAACTTGCCCGCTCACCTGGGAGCGCACATCAGCTACCTGCCTGCTTGCCTGAGGTCCGACGGTCTGCCTTACAACTCCGGTCAGTCTGTCTATGGACCAGCTTGCCCGCTCACCTGGGAGCGCTTCTCCGCTACCTGCCTGCTTGCCTGCCCGGAGGCTCCGCTGTCACGTGCTGTGACCACCAGCTATTCCAGACTCTTGCCCGCTCACCTGGGAGCGCTTCTCCGCTACCTGCCTGCTTGCCTGCCCGGAGGCTCCGCTGTCACGTGCTGTGACCACCAGCTATTCCAGACTCTTGCCCGCTCACCTGGGAGCGCTTCTCCGCTACCTGCCTGCTTGCCTGCCCGGGGGTTCCGCTGTCACGTGCTGGGACCACCAGCTATTCCAGAGACTCTTGCCCGCTCACCTGGGAGCGCTTCTCCGCTACCTGCCTGCTTGCCTACCTGGAGGCTCCGCCGTCACGTGCTGTGACCACCTGCTATTCCAGAGACTCTCGCTTGCTCACCTGGGAGCACACATCCTCCATCTGCCTTGCTAGCCTACCTGGAGGTTCAGCCATCACAGGTCGTACCTACCCTTTACCTAGAGACTGCCCCGGTCACTTGCCGTGACCTCCAGCCCGTTCTTCCAGAGACTACCCTGATCACTTGCCGTGACCTCCTGCCCGTACACCCAGAGACTGTCCCGGTCACCTGCTGTGACTGCCTGCCTGGTCGCCACCCGCTCCCTTACAAGGACCGCTCCCTTGTATAGTAGCCCAGAGGTTCCGCCTCCCAGACCCGTTACAGTTTGCTCGGGCCATGGAACCCGGTGGCACCCAAGCTCCCTCACTCTCGGACCTGTGTCATGAACTGTCCCGTCAAAGGTCCCAACAGGAGTCCATCCTGGGTCACCTGCGGAATGTCAATACTCGCCTGGACACTCTGACTGTTCCACCAACAACCTCCGCCAGTGCCATGTCTCGCAATCCGGCAGTTCCGCTGTCCACTAACACCATGATATCCTACCCCGGACCTCGGCTTTCTGCACCTCCTCGCTTCGGAGGCGACTCAGCCCAGGCTCGGGGCTTCATAAATCAGTGCACCCTGCACTTTGAACTATTGTCCCACCAGTTTAACTCCGACCGAGCCAAAATTGCATTCATCATGTCCCATCTCACCGGGGAGGCCCTGGCCTGGCTAAATCCTCTATGGGAGAGAGGAGACCCCCTGGTGTCCAACTTGCCTGCTTTTCTCACGGCTTTCCGGAAAGTCTTCGACGAACCCGGACGGAAGACCTCATCCGCATCATCGTTGCTACGCCTCCATCAGGAAAGTCTCACCGTGGGCCAATATGCCATACGGTTCCGTACCCTTGCCTCGGAGCTGGCCTGGGATAACGACGCTCTGGTTTCCGTCTTCTGGGAGGGTCTGTCCGGCCGTATTAAAGATGAACTTGCCGGTCGGGACATTCCTACCACTCTCGATGACTTAATAACTCTTGCCACCCGGATTGACCTACGGTTCCAGGAGCGTGCCAGAGAGGTCACCCGTGAGAGGAGGTTACCACGTCTAGCTCCTACTTTTCAGAAACCCGTCACTCCTTCTGTCTCTAACCAGGTACACCCTCCTGAGCCTATGCAGGTCGACCAGACCAAGATGGTCAAGACCCGTCAGGACTTACGCCGTGCCGAGGGGACCTGCTTCTACTGTGGCAGTAAGGAGCACCGGATCCGTGCCTGCCCGGAGAGGTCGGGAAACGCCTGTGTCAAGGTTCGCTCAGAGAGGTCCACCTAGACAAGAATAAATCCTCTCCATCCCTGCTGTTGTCAGTTTCAATCGTCTACGGGGAGAACCGTTATTTCGAACTAGCCCAACTGGACTCTGGAGCAGCCGGGAATCTTATTTCACAGTCCCTGGTAGAGAAATACCGCATCCCCACCAAACCTCTGGCTGTACCCTTGTCTGTTGCTGCCGTGGATGGGGGGCTCTTACCACGCCCCATCCAACTCATCACCGAATCCATTACTCTGCAGGTGGGAATGCTGCATTCTGAAAGTATCTCCTTCCATGTTCTGCCTGGACTCTCTCACGCCCACTTGCTAGGCCTACCTTGGCTCCAGAAACATGCACCCGTTCTTGACTGGCAGACCGGAGAAGTCCTTCGCTGGGGACAGGGCTGCCATAAGACCTGTCTGGTTCCCGTTCATCCCGTCCGTCCTTCTCCTACCCCAGCTAATCTACCTGGACTTCCGATTCCTTATTGGTCTTATGCTGATGTCTTTAATAAAAAGGAGGCAGAGACACTACCCCCTCATAGACCATACGACTGCCCTATCGACCTGTTACCTGGTACTTCTCCTCCCCGTGGGCGTATTTATCCATTATCCGCTGCTGAGACCCGGTCGATGTCCGAATATATTGAGGAGAATCTGGCCAGGGGATTCATCCGGAAATCTACCTCCTCGGCGGGAGCAGGCTTCTTTTTCGTCAAAAAGAAGGACGGCTCTCTCCGTCCCTGTATAGACTATAGAGGCCTTAACCAGATCACGGTGAAGAATAAGTACCCCCTTCCGCTCATTCCGGAGTTATTTGATCGTCTGAGGGGGGCTAGAATCTTCACCAAACTGGACCTCCGTGGGGCGTACAACCTGGTTCGTATCCGTCAGGGGGATGAATGGAAGACGGCATTCAACACCCGGGACGGCCACTATGAATATCTGGTAATGCCCTTTGGCCTCTGTAACGCTCCTGCCGTCTTTCAAGAGTTGGTCAATGACATCTTCCGGGACCTTCTCTACTCCTGCGTAGTGGTGTACCTGGACGACATCTTGGTCTTCTCTCCGGATCTCCAGACTCACCGGAGGGATGTTCGTCAGGTCCTGCTCAGGCTCAGGCAGAACCATCTCTACGCTAAATATGAGAAGTGCCTCTTTGAGCAGACCTCGCTTCCGTTTCTGGGCTACATTATCTCTCAGACCGGCCTACAAATGGATCCTGAGAAACTGTCTGCCATCGAGAAATGGCCCCGACCAGAGGGGTTGAAGGCTATTCAACGGTTCCTGGGCTTCGCCAACTATTACCGCCTCTTCATCCCGCACTTCTCTTCCCGGACTGCCCCAATTTCCGCGCTCACCCGTAAGGGTACTAATCCCAAAGAGTGGCCGCCCGAAGCAGAGGAGGCCTTTCTTTCCCTAAAACAGGCCTTCTCTTCCGCCCCGGTGCTGCATCGCCCGGACGGCAACAAGCAGTTCTTCCTGGAAGTTGACGCCTCCTCCTCTGGAGCCGGAGCGGTACTTACTCAAAAATCATCTTCCGGGAGAATGGTAACTTGTGGCTTCTTCTCCAAACTCTTCTCCTCTTCTGAGCGCAACTATTCCATAGGAGACCGAGAGTTATTGGCCATCAAGCTGGCGTTGGAGGAGTGGCGTTACCTACTCGAGGGGGCTCTTCATCCGGTAATAATTTACACTGACCACAAGAACTTGGCTTACCTCCAGCATGCCCAGAGACTTAACCCGCACCAAGCCCGGTGGTCCTTGTTTTTTGCTCGCTTTGATTTTGTTCTTCATTTTCGCCCGGCTGACAAAAACGTCAAAGCAGACACCTTGTCCCGATCCTTTCTGGTGTCCAATCTCGAGGAAGAACCTAAACATATCATTGATCCCGCCAGAGTAATGCAGGTGGCTCCCGTGAGTCTAAATCGTCTCCCTCCCGGTAAGACGTTTGTTTCAGTACCTGATCGGGAGAAGATCCTACACTGGGGCCATTCGTCTAAACT
Organism: Phyllobates terribilis; assembly: GCF_046119375.1. Classification (NCBI taxonomy): domain Eukaryota; kingdom Metazoa; phylum Chordata; class Amphibia; order Anura; family Dendrobatidae; genus Phyllobates; species Phyllobates terribilis. Next base: position 214,726,212 of record NW_027362761.1, read on the forward strand.
AGCTGGCCACGCCGGTCAGAAAAAGACCCTACAGCTTATTGCCCGGCACTATTGGTGGCCTACCCTGCACAAGGACATAATAGACTTTGTTTCTGCCTGTGTGTCCTGCGCCCGCAACAAAGTCCCGAGACATCTGCCAGCCGGACGCCTCCTTCCGCTTCCTGTACCTGCTGCCCCCTGGCAGCATATAGCAATGGACTTTATAACTGATCTCCCCGTCTCTGCCGGTTGTACGGTCATTTGGGTGGTCGCTGACCGCTTTTCCAAAATGGCTCACTTTATTCCCCTGCCAGGCCTTCCATCTGCACCCGAGCTGGCTAAAGACTTTATCCGCCACATCTTCCGTCTTCATGGCCTGCCCCTCCACATCGTGTCGGATCGTGGTGTACAGTTCACCTCACGTTTCTGGAGAGCCACTTGTAAACTACTAGACGTCACCCTGGACTTCTCTTCCGCTTACCACCCACAGTCCAATGGTCAAGTGGAGCGGATCAATCAGAACCTGACCAGTTACCTCCGGCACTTCGTTAATGCCCACCATTCTGACTGGGTGGATCTCCTACCATGGGCCGAGTTCTCTTATAATAATCACGAGAGCGAATCCTCCTCCAAATCCCCGTTTTTTGTAGTCTTTGGTCAGCATCCTCGGATTCCTTTTCCTGTCTCCACCTCTGTGGACAACCCGGCTGCGGAATCTCTCGTTAGCAAATTTTCCTCCATATGGGAGAGTACCCGGTCCGCACTCCTTCTGTCATCCGAGCGTATGAAAAGACACGCTGACAAAAAACGCCTGGATCCTCCACAATTTCGTCCAGGAGATAAAGTCTGGCTCTCATCTAAATATGTTCGACTCAAGATACCTTCTTACAAGTTAGGGCCTCGGTTCATCGGTCCTCTGGAGGTCATCAGTCAGATCAACCCGGTGGCCTATAAATTGAAACTCCCGGCCAACTTACGGATCCCTAACTCCTTCCATGTATCTCTCCTCAAACCCGTGGTGCTTAACTCTTTTTCCAAGTCTACAGGTACGCCTCCTGCTCCGGTTTCTGCTGAGGACGAGTTTGAGGTAGAGAACATTCTTGCCACCAAAAGGGTAAGAGGAAAGACCTTTTTTCTGGTAGATTGGAAGGGGTTTGGTCCTGAGGAGAGAACGTGGGAGCCCCGGGAGAACATCCATGCCCCTTTCATCCTAGCTAAATTTCTATCTGGCCTAAAAAAGGGGGGGCCTAAAGGGGGGGGTACTGTAGTGCCGGCGTCCCTGCCCTCTGCTAGGCAGGGACGCTGTTCCCCTCACCGCTCTGCTCCGTGCCCGGCGTCCCTCTCCCGCTCTGCTGGCAGCGCGCGCTCCTTCCCGGCCACTGTGCTTAGGGCGCGCGCCCTCCCTCCCTCTTAAAGGGGCCGCGCGCGCCGTCCTAAGGAGTCCCCGGCCAATGGCCGGAGGACTTTACCATATATAAGGCACCTCCTCCAAAATGGAGGTGCCCGAGCAATGTTGTTGCACCGTTCTACTCTGCTTCAGCCCTCAGGTCCCGTTGCCAGTTACCTGCCAGTTACCTGCCAGATTCCTGCCAGCTTGCTGTCCTAATCCTGCCTGATTTCCTGTTACCTGCCTGCCTGCCTGAGGTCCGACGGTCTGCCTTACAACTCCGGTCAGTCTGTCTAAGGACCAACTTGCCCGCTCACCTGGGAGCGCACATCAGCTACCTGCCTGCTTGCCTGAGGTCCGACGGTCTGCCTTACAACTCCGGTCAGTCTGTCTATGGACCAGCTTGCCCGCTCACCTGGGAGCGCTTCTCCGCTACCTGCCTGCTTGCCTGCCCGGAGGCTCCGCTGTCACGTGCTGTGACCACCAGCTATTCCAGACTCTTGCCCGCTCACCTGGGAGCGCTTCTCCGCTACCTGCCTGCTTGCCTGCCCGGGGGTTCCGCTGTCACGTGCTGGGACCACCAGCTATTCCAGAGACTCTTGCCCGCTCACCTGGGAGCGCTTCTCCGCTACCTGCCTGCTTGCCTACCTGGAGGCTCCGCCGTCACGTGCTGTGACCACCTGCTATTCCAGAGACTCTCGCTTGCTCACCTGGGAGCACACATCCTCCATCTGCCTTGCTAGCCTACCTGGAGGTTCAGCCATCACAGGTCGTACCTACCCTTTACCTAGAGACTGCCCCGGTCACTTGCCGTGACCTCCAGCCCGTTCTTCCAGAGACTGCCCTGATCACTTGCCGTGACCTCCTGCCCGTACACCCAGAGACTGTCCCGGTCACCTGCTGTGACTGCCTGCCTGGTCGCCACCCGCTCCCTTACAAGGACCGCTCCCTTGTATAGTAGCCCAGAGGTTCCGCCTCCCAGACCCGTTACACTGTCCACTTAGGAAGCAACACTGATTGACAATCAATTTCCCATGCTGTTGTGAAAATGGAATAGACAAAATATGGAAATTATTGGCAATTATCAAGACACCCTCAATAAAGGAGTGGTTCTGCAGGTGGGGACCAGAAACCACATCTCAGTACCATTGCTTTCTGGCTGATGTTTTGGTCACTTTTCAATGCTGGATGTGCTTTCACACTCGTGGTAGCATGAGACAGACTCTACAACCCACAGAAGATGCTCAGGTAGTGCAGCTCATCCAGGATGGCACATCAATGCGAGCTGTGGCAAGAAGGTTTGCTGTGTCTGTCAGCGTAGTGTCCAGAGGCTGGAGGCGCTACCAGTAGACAGGCCAGTACACCAGGAGACGTGGAGGGGGTCGTAGGAGGGCAACAACCCAGCTGCAGGACCGCTACCTTTGCCTTTGTGCAAGGAGGAACAGGAGGAGCACTGCCAGAGCCCTGCAAAATGACCTCCAGCAGGCCACAAATGTGCATGTGTCTGCACAAATGGTTAGAAACCGACTCCATGAGGGTGATATGAGGGCCTGACGTCCACAGATGTGGGTTGTGCTCACAGCCCAACACCGTGCAGGACGCTTGGCATTTGCCACAGAACACCAGGATTGGCAAAGTCGCCACTGGCGCCCTGTGCTCTTCACAGATGAAAGCAGGTTCACACTGAGCACATGTGACAGACGCGACAGAGTCTGGAGACGCTGTGGAGAGCGATCTGCTGCCTTCAACATCCTTCAGCATGACCGGTTTGGCAGTGGGTCAGTGATGGTGTGGGGTGGCATTTCTTTGGAGGGCCGCACAGCCCTCTACGTGCTCGCCAGAGGTAGCCTGACTGCCATTAGGTACCGAGATGAGATCCTCAGACCCCTTGTGAGACCATATGCTGGTGCGGTTGGCCCTGGGTTCCTCCTAATGCAGGACAATGCCAGACCTCATGTGGCTGGACTGTGTCAGCAGTTCCTGCAAGATGAAGGCATTGAAGCTATGGACTGGCCCGCCCGTTCCCCAGACCTGAATCCGATTGAGCACGTCTGGGACATCATGTCTCGCTCCATCCACCAACGTCAGACTGTCCAGGAGTTGGCGGATGCTTTAGTCCAGTTCTGGGAGGAGATTCCACAGGAGACCATCCGCAACCTCATCAGGAGCATGCCCAGGCGTTGTAGGGAGGTCATACAGGCACGTGGAGGCCACACACAATACTGAGCCTCATTTTGACTTGTTTTAAGGACATTACATCAAAGTTGGATCAGCCTGTAGTGTGTTTTTCCACTTTAATTTTGGGGGTGACTCCAAATCCAGGCCTCCATTGGTTAATAAATTTGATTTCCATTGATGATTTTTGTGTTATTTTGTTGTCAGCACATTCAACTTTGTACAGAACAAAGTATTCAATGAGAATATTTCATTCATTCAGATCTAGGATGTGTTATTTGAGTGTTCCCTTTATTTTTTTGAGCAGTGTATATATATATATATATATATATATATATATATATATATATATATATATTTACCAGGGAGATCAATGAATGTTATTCATATAGATGCTTGATTATACTTGCAATATAATTGCTGTCAAAATGTCAGTCACTAATGAATTGGCCTGTTTATGTGAATCCAGCAAACTATCGTTTAGTCAATTGTCAATGGAATAATAGGATGGTGAAAGTGTGTGAGATCAAGTATATATATTCAGTAATGTAACAAATCTCTGCCTACTTACCCCATCATGCAGGAGAGGAGAAATTGTAAAACAAAATAAAAATTTGTCCACTTGCTAAAATGCATTGCCTAAGGAAAGACAGTGCATACACATATTACAGCCATATAATTCCTGTATTAATAAATGCAGCAATACGTTTATAATTTACTGTCTTTTAGCATTGAAATAAAAATGAGAATCATTTTCATACAACAGTATTTTGTTTTACTGAAAACCACTACCAGGGATACTGAATCCCAGTACAAGAAGACTCAGCTATTTAAAAGTATAACTTTATTATTATTTCATATATATAAAACAAAAATTAAAATACAAGCAGAGCTATTGCAAGATGTAGCAAACAGATGTCTAGGAAAAGAGAATGCAGATGTGGGCAAAAGTCATAAGTTACTATGATAAATGGACTAGGATAGAGCTCTCTGAATCAAAATAAAGTGCAAGTGCCATTTTAATGGGTTCTACCTGTTATGTCCAAAGACAATGGTAGCTATGCATAATCAACGGTGTTAGTGGTTTAGGAGGTGCATATTCATTCAATATAATCGCATATTAGTACTTACAGTTTGGAATGATAAACCTGTGAATATCTGGGCTACACCCCTCTACACAGTCTGGTGGGCCCACAGCTCCCGTCTGCACAGTATACTGCCCCAACAGCTCCCCTATACACAGTATGATGGGCCCACAGCTACCCTATACACAGTATAATGACACCACAGTAGTCCTCACACTGTTTAATGGTCCCTACAGTAGCCTCCACACTGTGTAATGCATTGTATAATGGCCCCCAAAGTAGTGCCCAAACTGTATAATGGCCCCAGTAGTAGATCTTATACTGTATAATAGCTCCCTCCCACAGTAGTCCCCACACTGTGTTATGGCCTTCACAGTAGGCTGCAAATGTTACAATGGCTTCCACATGAACTCCACGCAATATAATAGCCCCCACACTTTATGGAAGTCTCCCATAGTAACCCTCACACTGTATAAGGGCCTCCCACAGAAGACCCCCACACTGTATGAGGGACCAGGGCCGGTTCCAGGTTTTCGTGGACCCTGGTCTCAGTGGGCCCATTTAACACATATCATGATTCATGACGCACAGATACGGAGGAGAAATATCATACACACATATACATATATATATATATATATATATATATATATACACACACACACACACATACATACATATACATATATATATATATATATATATTATATATATTATATATATATATATATATATATATATATATATATATATAGTACAGACCAAAAGTTTGGACACACCTTCTCATTTAAAGATTTTTTTGTATTTTCAGGACTATGAAAATTGTACATTCACACTGAAGGCATCAAAACTATGAATTAACACATGTGGAATTATATACTTAACAAAAAAGTGTGAAACAACTGAAAATATGTCTTATATTCTAGGTTCTTCAAAGTAACCACCTTTTGCTTTGATGACTGCTTTGCACACTCTTGGCATTCTCTTGATGAGCTTCAAGAGGTAGTCACCGGAAATGGTTTTCACTTCACAGGTGTGCCCTGTCAGGTTTAATAAGTGGGATTTCTTGCCTTATAAATGGGGTTGGGACCATCAGTTGTGTTGTGCAGAAGTCAGGTGGATACACAGCTGATAGTCCTACTGAATAAACTGTTAGAATTTGTATTATGGCAAAAAAAAAGCAGCTAAGTAAAGAAAAACGAGTGGCCATCATTACTTTAAGAAATAAAGGTCAGTCAGTCCGAAAAATTGGGCAAACTTTTAAAGAGTCCCCAAGTGCAGTTGCAAAAACCATCAAGCGCTACAAAGAAACTGGCTCACATGAGGACCGCCCCAGGAAAGGAAGACCAAGAGTCACCTCTGCTTCTGAGGATAAGCTTATCCGAGTCACCAGCCTCAGAAATTGCAGGTTAACAGCAGCTCAGATTAGAGACCAGGTCAATGCCACACAGAGTTCTAGCAGCAGACACATCTCTACAACAACTGTTAAGAGGAGACTTTGTGCAGCTGGCCTTCATGGTAAAATAGCTGCTAGGAAACCACTGCTAAGGACAGGCAACAAGCAGAAGAGACTTATTTTGGCTAAAGAACACAAGTAATGGACATTAGACCAGTGGAAATCTGTGCTTTGGTCTGATGAGTCCAAATTTGAGATCTTTGGTTCCAACCACCGTGTCTTTGTGCGACGCAGAAAAGGTGAACGGATGGACTCTACATGCCTGGCTCCCACCGTGAAGCATGGAGGAGGAGGTGTGATGGTGTGGGGGTGCTTTGCTGGTGACACTGTTGGGGATTTATTCAAAATTGAAGGCATACTGAACCAGCATGGCTACAACAGCATCTTGCAGCGGCATGCTGTTCCATCCGCTTTGCGTTTAGTTGGACCATCATTTATTTTTCAACCGGACAATGACCCCAAACACACATCCAGGCTGTGTAAGGGCTATTTAACCAAGAAGGAGAGTGATGGGGTGCTACGCCAGATGACCTGGCCTCCACAGTCACCAGACCTGGCAAAAGGGCCAACAAGTGCTAAGCATCTCTGGGAACTCCTTCAAGATTGTTGGAAGACCATTTCTGGAGCCTACCTCTTGAAGCTCATCAAGAAAATGCCAAGAGTGTGCAAAGCAGTCATCAAAGCAAAAGGTGGCTACTTTCAAGAACCTAGAATATCAGACATATTTTCAGTTGTTTCACACTTTTTTGTTAAGTATATAATTCCACATGTGTTAATTCATAGTTTTGATGCCTTCAGTGTGAATGTACAATTTTCATAGTCATGAAAATACAGAAAAAATCTTTAAATGAGAAGGTGTGTCCAAACTTTTGGTCTGTACTGTATATATACAGTATATATATATATACAGTATATATATATATATAGTACCAGTATAGCTCAGAAACCGGCGAATCCTCGTAGCGCACAGTGCAAACTGGACAGTATAGTCATCCATACTGTACAGTATTATGAGCCCCATATAATGCTCCATACAGAATAATGGACCCCATATAATGCTCCATATAGGATACTGGCCCCCATAAAATGCTCCATACAGGATACTGGCCCCCATAAAATGCCCCATGCAAGCTGGGCCCCATATAATGCCCCATGCAGGCTGGGCCCCATATAATGCCCCATGCAGGCTTGGCCCCGTATAATGCCCCATGCGGCAATGCCTGCTGGCCCCAAAATAATGCCCCATGCGGCCATGCTTCTGGCCCCCATATAATGCCCCATGCGGCCATGCCTGCTGGCCCCCAAATAATGCCCCATGCGGGCATGCCTCCTGGCCCCCATACATAAAAAAAAAATCTAATACTCACCTCACCTGCTGCCGCTGCTCTGCTCCAGAGTCCGGACTCCTCAGTCGCGTCGCCGGCGTCTTCCCGCTCTCTGCTGCACTGTGACTGCTCAGGAGAGGGCGCAGTTGAAGGACATAACCACGCCCTCTGACCTGAGACATCACAGTGCAGCAGAGAGCATGATGACACCGGAGCTGCGGAGTGGAGGCACGGGGAGGGGTAAGTATTGTGCCGGCCACCGCCCGGGGCCCTGAGCAAGCGGGGAGGGGCCCACTTGCAGGCGCTGGGCTGGCACCGCACGCCTCCGCTCACAGGCCGCATAGCGTGCCGGGGTGCCCGACGGCGAGTGGTCCTCACCGCCTGCTCAGGGCCCCAGCACTAGCCCAGGTGCTGACGCCGGGCCTGTGAGGGACCTCCACATACAGTAGCCACCACACTGTATGAGGGCCCCCCACAGCAGCCCCTACAAAGTATGAGTGGCCCCCATACTTTATGATGCCACCACAGTCACATGATCCCTTCGTACATTATGATGACCCCCAGAAACATGATGCCTCCACACATTTTTCATTAAAATAAAAAACATCACATACTCGCCTAATCCAGGATCCTGATGAGTCCTCCTGCAAAGCGCCGGCACACGCACTGGACCTCAGAGGCGCGATGACATCACTGTGCCAGAACTCTGCGCCAGGACTCTGACCCTGTGGGTGCGTTGGCACCACTGTCCCTGCATCACCCTGCTGTTCTGTAGACCACAGATATAGAGTGACCTGTGGTCTGCTGAAAGAAGAGCGGTAGTGCAGGGAGATCATGACGCCCTGCTCCACTGCACAGTACTGTATGTGTTCTAAGCGGTTTTCATTTCAAAAGGTTTACATTTGTTTTTGGTGGCAAATTTCTGTTTATTTCATTAATAATGTTTTTATTCTGCCATTTTTAAAATGCTATAGGGCAACATATGGGGGAAAAATGATCAAATGTTTTGAAAAAAAAGTACAAAACGACAGTGTTCATAGTGCCTTTTCGATTTCACTATAGACATTTAGGTAAGTAAAATTTGGTTGAAATATTTGAGCAAAAAAAATACCAGGAAAAATACATTATTATTAGTGTTGAGCAGTCCGATACTGAAATATCGGGTATCGACCGATATTCGCGGTATCGGAGTTCCGATACTGAGTTCCGATACTTTTAGAATATCGAATACTGGAATCGGAAATTCCCATAATGCCTGTGCTCTGCAGTGTCTCTGAAGGATGACAAGCTGGATGGCAGCGCTCAGCTGCGATCCAGCCTGTCATCAGAATGCCATCCCAGCGTGAGAGAATTCTCCTGCGATCACGGTAAGTGCAGGAGAATTTTCCCACGCTGTCAGTGACGTGCATGAGGTGAGCCGAGTTCATTGGACATGACCTCGGCTCTAGTGTTGAGCCACCCCCGTAGTGTTCGGGTTCGGTTCGGTTCGTCGAACACCGGGATGTTCGTGGAACTGTTCGTCGAACACCTTAGAACACTGTCGAACACTGTCGAACACCATTAAAACCAATGGCAGGCAAATAAAAACACATAGAAAACACCTTCAAAGGTGTCCAAAAGCTGACAAACTGCTCAGAAGACACTCTCTTTAAAAAAGCCGTCCGGCAATTCAGCATCGGTACCCGACAATTTAGAACAGAAAGAATAGAGCATCACACATAGATTAGATAGATAGAAACATGTCAGTCACATATATAAGAAGTAAAGTGACAGTGTTGGTTACTGTACTTGTCATTTAGTGTTAAAGGGTTTATTAAAAAAAATAATAGTGTTTTCATGCACCCATTTCTGGGGCGGCTGACGGCTGGTGTTTCTAGCCTGGGAGGGGGCCAATATTCATGGCTCCCTTCCTGGGCTATTAATATCAGCCCCCAGCTGTCTGCCTAGCCTTTGCTAGCTATTAAAATAGGGGGGACCCCACGTCATTTTTTGGGGGGTCCCCCATTTTAATAGCTGGTAAAGGCTAGGTATTCAGCTGGGGGCTGATATTAGTAGCCTGGGAAGCTCCGTGGGTATTACCCCCTTCCCAGGCTTCAAACATCTGCCCCAGACGTCTGCTTAACCTCCGCTAGAGACTAAAATTACGGGGAACCCCACGCCAATTTTTTTTCAATAAATCCTTTATTTTAACACTAAATGACAAGTACAGTAATCAACACTATCACTGTACTTATGATATATGTGACTGACATGTTTCTATCTATCTAATCTATGTGTGATGCTCTATTCTTTCTGTTCGGGTACCGGTGTATGCCGCTGCTGAATTGCCGGCTTTTCATGTAATACATTCTATATTATTCTTAGTTGTTTTCCTTCATGTAGAATTAACCTACAAGGAAAGAAAGGGTTTATTTTCATTCCGATATTTGTGTCCCATTGACTTGCATTATTTTTTGGGTATCGGTCCGATCCAATCCGATCCGATATTTCCCGATATCGGAAGGTATCGCTCAACACTAATTATTATACATAAACCACAACAATACTGCATTAAATGGTAAAACAATGGACAAGTAGTCAAGAGAGTACTCAAGCCAAGCTTTCCATGAACTTAGCTATGTATCATGAAAACAAGGTACAAAAAAGAAAGAGCCTCACTCACCATTCCCTTAATGAAAAAATTAAAATGATCTTTATTCCATCAGTCTTTTGGACATCTATGTGACAGACAGAGGGATAAGAGGAGTGCTCATGGACTACGGCCATTTCGAACCCTTCCGGCGCTTCTACGTGCCCAGGCCAGAAAAAGTCTAGCCGGATTGTGGCGATATGCATACTTGCCATCACATTACCGCTGTTTCTGGCACCAGAGAATCCTCACATTGTGCTGTGCGCACCACAATGTGAGGTTTCATAAGTCTGCAGTCACATTCTGTAGAGTGACTGCAGACTTCTAATCCCATTAATGCTGCAGATTTCAGTATTTTATCCAGGGACCTTTTGCAGAGGTATTCTGGCTCTGCCCAATTCTGCATCTGCCCTAATCTAATATATAGGACAGGTGTACGATACTCTTTGATCATGCTCAGCAGATACCAGTATAGACATGATGCCACTGGCAATTACCATGCAGAAGTGAGCAGAGTCAGAATACCCCTTAAATGCCTATATTTAGACAGTTTTGTTTTTTTTTAAGATAAAAAGAGAATCTATAATATAAATCAGAGATGCGTCCCTCTGTCTGAAGCCTTTATAGACTGCGCAAGAGCGACACGCCTGCGCAGTCTGGCTCCAGACAGAAGGACGCATGGAGCCGTTACAGGTAAGAGGAGTGTGTATGGCGCTGGAGATAGTGACATGCGTAGACACTGAACGCATACCACGATCTCCAGCGCCATACTTACATACTTAACTGACCGGGAGGAGCGTTACCACGGCACCTCTCTTCTCGCCGAAGACCGGGGCAGGAGTGAGGCGTCGGAATCGGCGCATGCGCATAGCGCTATTCGGCACCATTTTACTGAAGACACATTTGCAGTGTGTCTTCAGCAAAATGACACCGGACAGCGCGGTATGGGCACGCGCGTACTCCGGCGCCGCACTTCTCTCCCGGCCTCCGGCAGAATGGGACACAGCGCTGGAGCACAGGGAAGAAAGGTGAGTATAAGTATTTTTTTTTTTTTATGTGTGCAGCATGATAGGGATGAGGGGTGCCATACATACCAGGATTGGGAGGTGAGGGGACCATGCATACCAGGATAGGGATGAGGGGAACCATGCATACCAGGATTGGGAGGTGAGGGGACCATGCATACCAGGATAGGGATGAGGGGTACCATGCATACCAGGATTGGGAGGCGAGGGGACCATGCATACCAGGATGAGGAATGGGGTGCCATGCATACCAGGATGAGGGGTACCACACATACCAGGATTGGGGGGTGAGGGGACCATGCATACCAGGATAGGGATGAGGGGGTACCAGGCATACCAGGATTGGGTGTCAGGGGACCATGCATATCAGGATTGGGAGGTGAGGGGACCATGCATACCAGGATGAGGGATGACGTGCCATGCATACCAGGATTAGGGGTACCGTACATACCAGGATTGGGGGGTGAGGGGACCATGCATACCAGGATGAGGGATGGGGTGCCATGCATACCAGGATGAGGGGTACCATACATACCAGGATTGGGGGATTTGGGGGTATCATATATACCAGGATAGGGATGAGGGGTACCATGCATACCAGAATAGGGATGAGGGGTACCATACATACCAAAATAGGGATACGGGGTACCATGAATACCAGGATAAGGGATGGGGTGTCATGCATACCAGGATGAGGAGTACCATGCATACCAGAATAGGGATGAGGGGTACCATGCATACCAGGATAGGAATGCGGGGTACCATGCATACCAGGATGAGGGATGGGGTGCCATGCATACCAGGATGAGGGATGCGGTGCCATACATACCAGGATTGGGGATGAGGGAGCCATGCATACCAGGATGAGGGATTGGGTGGCATGCATACCAGGATTAGGGGAAGAGGAGGCCATACATACCAGGATTGGGGGATGAGGGGTGCCATACATACCAGAAATGGGATGAGGGTGCCATGTATACTAGGATGAGGGGTACCATGCATACCAGAATAGGGATGAGGGTTACCATGCATACCAGGATAAGGGATGGGGTGCCATGCATACCAGGATGAGGGATGGGGTGTCATGCATACCAGGATGAGGAGTACCATGCATACCAGAATAGGGATGAGGGGTACCATGCATACCAGGATAGGAATTCGGGGTACCATGCATACCAGGATGAGGGATGGGGTGCCGTGCATACCAAGATGAGGAGTAACATGCATACCAGAATAGGGATGGGGTGCCATGCATACCAGGATAAGGGATGGGGTGCCATACATACCAGGATTGGGGATAAGGGAGCCATGCATACCAGGATGAGGGATTGGGTGCCATGCATACCAGGATTGGGGAATGAGGAGGCCATGCATACCAGGATTGGGGGATGAGGGGTGCCATGTATACTAGGATGAGGGGTACCATACATACCAGAATAGGGATGCGGGTACCATGCATACCAGGATGAGGGATGGGTTGTCATGCATACCAGGATGAGGGATGGGATGCCATGCATACCAGGATGAAGGATGGGTTGTCATGCATACCAGGATGCGGGATGGGGTGCCATGTATACCAGGATGAGGGGTACCATGCATACTAGAATAAGGATGAGGGGTACCATGCATACCAGGATAGGAATGCGGGGTACCATGCATACCAGGATGAGGGATGGGGTGCCATGCATATCAGGATTGGGGGATAAGGAGGCCATACATACCAGGATTGGGGGTGAGGGGTGCCATGCATACCAGGATTGGGGGTGAAGGGTGTCATGCATACCATGATGGGGATGAGGGATGCCATGCATACCAGGATGGGGATGAGGGGTGCCATGCATACCAGGATGGGGATGAGGGGTGCCATGCACACCAGGATAGGGATGAGGGGTGCCATGCACACCAGGATAGGGATGAGGGGTGCCATGCATACCAGGATAGGGATGAGGGGTGCCATGCACACCAGGATAGGATGGGGGCAGCACATAACAGGATGGGGGAACAGGATTGGGAAGAACAAATACCGGGATGGGGGCAGCACAAATACCAGGATGGGGGCAGCACAAATACCAGGATGGAGGCAGCACAAATACCAGGAGGGGGGCAGCACATAGGAGGGGGGCAGCACATAACAGGAGGGGGACAGCACATACCAGCATGACAGACCATATACCAATAAAAATGGTCGCCACCTGGGCGTAGAATGGGTTCAAACGCTAGTATTTTATATTTGTTCTCAGATATGTTATCAGTTTACAGCAGTCTGCATTTAGCATTCCTGGTTTCTCACTAACACAGCCTTGTAAGGTCTTGTTTTTAACATTTGTAGAGGAAGGGAGGGGAATAATTTTATATTTATATAAAATTAGTGGTGCTGAATTTATATAATTTTAAGGGGAAATTTCAAATTGATTAATCTTTGTTACATTATGTATGCAGGAAAATATTTATTTCCAGAAGAAAGAAAAAAATTACCTTTTCAAATTCACCTGTCCAGAGAGTGAAAAGCAATGTAGGTAAAATCATGAAAGCAGCATTATAAAAAAGGACTCCATATTTGCCAAGTTCCTATAAAAGAGACAAACTGTAAATCAGCATCAGCAGAAATAAAATGGTGTCTGTATGTTTTGGCCTTCCTCAGCCTGAAAACACAGAACAATTCTTTGTTCTGCTCACGTAGTACAAACACTGTAAAAGTATATGACTATGATGTTATCTAAACCAGGGGTGCACAAGCTTTTCCGCTTAGTGGGGCACATTGTTTGCTTGTATTCATTACATACCTCCCCCCATCCCAGCACAGCTTCCCTGCGCATGTATTGCTGGACACCAACAGGACGCAATCGACTTAATCAGTTCCTCAAGGACTATCTAAACCAGACGAGGGGCTCCTATCTCTCGCAGAGTATCAGGCTTTAATTTTGAGATTTTTCTGCATGAAGCTCACATTTGACTTCTTCAGCTTGCCAAAGTTCTGACCCTGTGATATGTGTCTGGGCTGAGCCTATTTCCTAGTGCCTTCCCCCTCTCTGCAGTTTGACCTGAGTCTTGGTCTTCCAGCTTTGCCTTGCTCTCTGAATTTCTCATACTTCACTGACCTTCCAGTTTTTTCCTACGGCCAGGGCAGATTCTAGCGTTTCGGCTGCCTGATGTGAAAACTAAAATGGCAACCCCCTACATACCCCCCCCCCCTCAAAAAAGAATCCCCCCCTCCCCAAACTGAAATATTAAGAAGAAAAAGTACAAAAAAGTAAAATAACATTTATAACACCAGTGAATAAAGTGGATATACACTCCTCAACATTAAAATTGCAACGCCAAGAAGGAACAGTCATAAAATTATAAAAATCTCAGGAGCAATAGACATAATAATGATATGCAAATGATTAAAAAATGGACAACATTTTTAAAACATCTCAATTTATTCAGGATCGAGAACGAGTGCCTTGCTCAGAAATGCATGCACTTATACACCTTGGTATGCAATCAATGAGGTTATTAATAGTTGTCTCAGGTATGTTCTGCCACACTGACTGCACTTGCGAATGCAAATCATCAAGATCAGATGCTGGCCGCTCCTTTTGCAAGCTCTGAGTACTAGATGGGAGAGAATTCTATAGGTGTTTTAGGCCATAGCAGCTTGCTTAGATCACACAGGCTGCTCATAGTTGCACGAGAAACTGACATGTCCCATGTGACAAATTGAAAAATGGCACATGGGATACCTTCACGTTCCCTCATGAAGGCCTGTTCATGGCTTTGCCCACGTGGTCTCCAGCTATCATTACATCTAAGACAAAAGCAGGGCTTATCGTTGAAGAGTATAGACCTACATTCCAGCCTACATTGAAATTTTGCTCTGAACCATGATAGCCTTTGAGAGCTGTGGTGGCATTAGGTTAATGGAAGACCTGTAGCTGCACAATGTGCAAACGCCTTCTGATGGATTGTATAGACACTTTGATGCCTTAGTCTTGATATGTGATAATTTGACTTGCAGTACAGAATGTATCACTATGCGCCATTCTTCAAATCTGATGAGACCACATGGGCCACTACATGAAGAGACCTTCACAAGGGAAAATCACAGTGGTCCTACTCCTCTATATTTTCATGGTTTCTAAAAGCATCCAAATGTATTTTTTTCTACGTTTCTTCTATGTTTTTTTTTTGTGTGCAGCATATATACATAACTATAAATACTAAAATTAATAAATCGCATATATATTTACGCACACACAAATACATACATAAGTCTATGTATATCAGCAGGAATAACCACATACACAAATGTATAACAGCAGTGAACCACTTACATAATTACCGAATATTACAGAATATACCATATAAAAACACAAACAGCAAAGAATATACAAAATAATTATATATACAAACACCAAGAGTAGTGGCAGTGAGCAGGTTCTAGAGCTGGGGAAGGGGATCATGCTGAATAAGATCATTTTAACACAGGCACACTGATGGTGTACAGAAAGTTCAAAGAGGGAAACCCAGTTTAAATGGTTAATTGTGAAGACAGCCCCTTACAAGATACTCCTCTCGGCCCTTAAGCCCCGTCTCACATAGCGAGATCGCTAGCGAGATCGCTGCTGTGTCACGGTTTTGGTGACGTAACAGCGACCTCACCAGCGATGTCGCTATGTGTGACACCTTGCAGCGATCAGGCCCCTGTTGTGAGGTCGCTGATCGCTAACAGAATGTCCTGGACCATTTTTTGGTCGTTGCTCTCCCGCTGGTCAGCATACATCACTGTGTGTGACCAGCGGGAGCAGCGATCAGGCTGGTAACCATGATAAACAGCGGGTTATTAGGGGCACACGCGCACCTAGTAACCCATTGTTTATCATGGTTATGAGCCTGCTAAAGTGAGCGGTAACCTCCCGCTCACTGTAGCAGAGTGGTAACCATGATAAACAACGGGTTACTAGGTGCGCGTGTGCCCCTAGTAACCCGATGTTTACCATAGTTACCAGCCTGCTTCTGCTTCAGCAGGCTGGTAACCAGGAGCAGGACATCGTGGAAAGATTCTTTCCACAATGTCGCTGCTCCCCTGATCGTTGGTGAGCCTGCCTGTTTGACAGCTCATCAGCGACCACATAGCGACGCAGCAACGATCCCTGACAGGTCGTATCGTTGTCGGGATCATTGCAGCGTCGCTAAGTGTGACAGGGCCTTTAGTCCTGGGCACATTGTGACACTCAGAGTTGCAACTTGCCTTGGCATGAGAGCAAAGAGGAACACTGAAGAGATGGCCTGACGGAGTGTGGATTTATAAGGACAAAAACTTAGGTGTCACATATCAAAGCTGAATTTTCTCATTATAGTCAGTTGGGCCCCACTGTCTCATGGTAAATCTGTCACCAAGTGCTTTCTATTGCTTTGTACCTATAATGGTAAAGGAGAAGGGTTTAACAGTAGTGTGTCCACAGCCTTAAAGGGGTATTCCCATCTCCAATATCCTTTCCCAATATGTAGTAGGTGTAGTAATAATAATAATAATAATAATAATATTTTAGCAAATATCTTCAATTAGAAATGCAGTATAGTTCTTCTGATTAGCTTGCCCCATATGCAGGCCATTGCAGTAGCTTAGGTATCCATGGTTACGACCACTCATATACCAAATTTTGCGGACTATAAGACACACCCAAAATTTTGTGGAGGAAAATAGGAAAAAATGTTTTTTAAGAAAACGGTGGTGCGTCTTATAGTCCGCTTTTATGGTAGCATGGAGGCTCCTGAGGACAACACTAGCCATGATATATCAAAGGTTTGGTCTTCCTCGGCAACAGAGCAATGCAGGCAAGTTTCCCTTTCTCCACTTTCATATTCCTGACAACAGAGCTGGCTCGAGGGTAAGTGATAAGGAAGCTCTGCTCCTGTACCAAAGAGTGAGGAGAATGTCAAGGGAAAAAAGATGGTAGCGCTGTTATAAAGGAAGCGCTGGGCAGATTTTCAAGCCAAGTTCAGACAAGAAAGTCTTAGTTGCTGTCCTACTTCCCCTCCTAATATCCAGCACTCTGCTGCCTCTAGCGAGATACTCAACCTGCCTCATGGCAGATGTTACCATGCTTGCCTGTGGCTGCCACTTGCATGCCCTTCTATAACTCATCACTTATAGGGAAGGGTGAACCCGAACAGTAATGTTTGGGGTCCGTACCAGACACCTAGTGTCATTGCACGGACTCCGAACACAGACTTCTCACGGAAGTCCGTGTTACTGTTCGCATTCGCCAGCCCGAACAAAGCTTGCCAATGAACAAGCTTTTCCGGTGTGGACACTTCTGGCCCCATCACAGCCATAATAATAAAAAAAAAAAAAGACATGGGGTCTCCCCCCATTTTTTTCACAAGCGCAGGTAAAGCCCGGCTCTTACCGCTTGCCCTTGTGCCTTGGCAAGCGGAGTAATAGTTTGGAATTGATGTCAGCTGTGTAATGTCCGCTGACATCAAGCCCAGAGTTTAGTAATGGGACGGCATTAGTGTTGAGCGAGTATGTTCTGTTAACCCTTTCGTCGAGTATGCTCGGGCCGAGCACCGAGTATTTATAGCTGCTCGGTGATATGGTTGAATCGCTCCCGTGTGCATGATTTGCAACTGTTTGACAGTTTTAATACATGTGAGGAATGTTTATTTCTTACACATTCCTCACATGTAATAAAGCTGTCAAATAGTTGCAAATGATGCACACGGGAGCGATTCAACCAGATCACCGAACAGCTGTAAATACTCGGAGCTCGGCCCTGAGCATACTCGGACAGAACATATTCGCTCAACACTAGACGGCATCTATCCGACACCCCCATTACTAACCCGGTAAATGAATAGTTAAAAAAAAAAACACACAGACACACAGGAAAAAAAATACCTTATTTGAATAAAGACTCCCCCCACATACCGTCATTTATACATTTATGTACGCTGTACTACGTGAAACCCGGCTGCTGTGAACTGAGGTGACATCAGTAAGGTTACCTAAGTTCACGGCAATGCTGCCCTCCTGAAAACCAGCCTCTGTGAACTGAGATAACCTTACTGACGTCACCTCAGTTCACAGCAGCCGGGTCTCGTGGACCAAAATAGGGGAACCCTAAAAAAATAACGTGGGGTCACAACTATTTCACTTTCGTTCAGCAGCAGGCATGGAAATTCTCACGCTCCTGCCTGACGGTGACCGTGAGTAACCCCATTGAGCCTCGTTCTCAGAATTTTCGTGCCTGCCATTGAACGAGAGTGAACTATGAAATCTCGTTCTGATATTAATAAGCTGGAAATGCCCATGTTTATTGGGCCATTCCCAACCTACAAATATCAGCCTGCCGCTGCCAGTCACACATCATATTTGCCGGAATAGCACAATTCCCCCTCAAGTGACCCCATTTTGGAAATTACACCTCATTGGGAATTTATCTTCATGTGCAGTGACGATTTTGACACCATGGGAGTGAAAATTTTAAATTTGCCAGTGTAGTGCCCATACATTGTAGTGCCCATACTTTATGCCCAGCTCTTGCTTCTGGAGGCATGGACCCCATAAATTAAGCGGGCTCTCATCGCTACAGATATGCCAAACACTTTGTGTGTTTGTGATGAAAGCTGCTTACAGCTTTGGAGGATTCATGTGGTTTTAGACAAATAGATTATTTTTATTAGAATAATTACCTGGGGATTCATTTTTTCTTTGGTGTAAACTCCATAGGCTGCTGTGAATAAGTCATTCATCAACACAATGGTGTATGCTTCCAAATTAAAAGTAAGGTCGAAACTGAAAAACAAATTCTCATTTTAAACACTAGGTTCATAATGCTCAAATGGGCTTGTTAATACATCATTGAAGATATAAACTCCTTTCAAAAGTCATGGCCATTTTTTTTCCATTTTTTTTATCAACAGTTTCCAAAAGCCATAACTTTTTTGATTTCGCCAGTGACATGTCTAATGAAGGTTGTTGTTTTTTTGCAGGATTACTTTTAATTTTTATGGTACCATTAAATTTACCAAGCAAGGTATTAAAAAAAAATCCCTGTGGCCTAAAATTTACCACAGTTTCTGGATTTTGTTTTTACTGTGTGGTAAAATGTCATAAATGAACATGCCAAATTTATATTTCTTTTGTTACATTTTCTACTTAGAAAATGAGTATACAAAACAATTTGTTTTACAACATAAAAAAAAAAACACTTTTTTTTATATGAGTGTCAGAACGTTTTCATATTTCCGATGATGGAGCCGTTCAGGGGCTTGGTTTTTTTTGGTGTAATATTCGTTTTTATTGGTTCATTTTTAGAATACAGATAACTCAGTAATGACTTTTGTTCAATTTATAGATCAAGGTGACCTACAAGTAGCAATTCTGGCATTTCCTTGAATCTTTCAGGATGAGGGATAAATATTATATTTTAACTAGATGGTGGCCCGATTCTAATGCATTGGGTATTCTAGAATATGTATGCGGCCGACCGGGCGCGACTAATCAGCGAAGCAGTGTTTAAATGGGTTGTGCACTACTTTAAATTAACCCCCCAATGAATCCCCCCCCAGGCCCCTAATGAATTTTGTAATTACGTCATGTTGTCAATACTGCTTGTGACAACATCGCTGACCACGCACAGCCAGCACGTAATTCCCCCGGCTGCAGCCGGCTCTTGCATCCGCTTACATCACGACTATTTGCGGCTGCAGCCAGGGGTCTCCTGTTCCGCGTACCACGGTGAATGACGGGCTGTGGGCGGGGTTATCCCCCATTGTGTCACATCCAGCATCCACCGCGCGCTCTGTCAATGAATGCGCGTGTGGTGGATGCCGGGTGTGACGGGATGGGGGATAACCCCGCCTACAGCCCATCACTCACCGTGGAACGCGAAACAGGAGACCCCTTGGCTGCAGCCGCAAATAGTGGTGACATAAGCGGAAGCAAGAGCCAGCTGCAGCCGGGGGTCATATGCTGTCTGTGCGCGGTGACCTGAGTATAAGCCAAGACCCCTAATTTTACAACAAAAAAACGGGAAAATTTATTGACTTGAGTATAAGCCTAGGGTGGGAAATGCAGCAGCTACTGTTAAATTTCCATATCCTGGTATGTATGGCTCCCTCATGAAGAAAACGCATGAGAACTGTTGATACTTCTGATATTTTCCATAAAATTTCTACTGTGTTCATGCGTTCCTTTCATCAACTGCTCAAATGGATCTGAGTAGTGACATCTCGGTAGCATAACTTTTCCTTTTTGGCAGCATTGAGTAAACTGATTGTCAGATGGTTTTTCATCAATGAAATTCGGAGAGTCGCATTTAGAACAAACTGCATTCATATTCCCACAGTAGTGTTGAATAATTATAGCTTCATTGTCTGTTACGTAACGTGCAAGTTGTTGAATATTCTGCTGGGTTTGCCGTAGTTGGTAGAGCATTCGTTTTTTATAAATTTGGCGATCATATTGTTGTCTGTTTGCCCTGGATTCTGGAGATTCATTCACCCGACATTGTCTATGGGATTCCGCATCGTGTTCCTGCCTAGCGGCAGTGTGTTGCGTGGTCTCCCATTCCCGATGTTGTCTGTGAGATTCTGCATCCTGGGCTTGTTTGGAGGCAGTGTGTTGTGGTGTCTCCTGTTGCCGACGTTTTCTGTGAGATTTCGCATTCTGGGCTTGTGTGGCAGCAGTTTGTTGTGGTGTCAGTTGCTCTCGACGTTGTCGTTTCCTTGCTGCTTCTGCTGCTTTTCTGTCATCCTCAGTGGCGTATTTTCGCTTACGACCCATTGGAAGACAGGAAGCGTAAATCGTGATAACGTGCAGTAAATAAGTATCTGTTCAGCGCGCTGTGACTGGCAGAACGTGTTCAGTAAACGTGACAGAAGTACGTCACATTGTGACTGACAGAACGTGTTCACTGAATGTGACAGAAGTACATCACACTCTGACTGACCGTGTTTAGTAAACGTGACTGAACTATGTCGCACTGTGACTGACAGAACGTATTCATTAAACGTGACAATAATTCAGTATGTTGCAGACATGGCAAAAGGTTCTTTTTAAGTTTTCGTATTGGCTGTGTTTTTTTATTTATTTATATAATTATTTTTTTAAATCCACTACATGTTATCACAGGATAAGTTGATGATAGCTGTGGTATCACCTTGATCCAGAGATGGGGGTCTCTGAAGTTCCTTGTGTGAATTCCATGATGGCTGCACACGCCTGCTCTATTCAATTTCTATGGTGAAGCAGACAATGAAAGGAAAGGTGAATATGTTCTATAGACAATCAATAGAGTTGTGGCTTGCATGCTTGGCCACCAGTCCATTCAAATGAAGCACTTTAAAACCTGTTTTCAGATTGGCAGCTGTCCACAGCCGTGTGGCCCCTAGACATTTAGCAAGTTATTGCCTATATTCGGGATAGGAAATAACCTGGTAAATTGGGACTAGGCTAAAAGGGGTTTTCCCATGACCAAAAGTTCATTTTAAAAATTGTCTGTGTCTGACCGTGTACGGAACATACCACATCTCCTGGGCAGGGGAGGAAGCAAAAGACGACACAGACATTACTGCTAGGGATCACAGAGGATTCATTTTGTGAGGTAAAATATTGTTTAAAAACAGGCAGTGAAATGTTTTACCTCACAAAATGAATCCTCTGCGATCTCATGCTGTAATGTCTGTATACTCTTTTGCTTCCTCTCCTGCTGTAATGTCCGTATACTCTTTTGCTTCCTCCCCTGCCCAGGAGATGTGGTATGTTCCGTACACGGTCAGACACAGACAATTTTTTTAACTTTTGTTCGTGGGAAAACCCCTTTAATAAGAGTGCTAAAATGGCAGACGTAGTGACTTTATGATGCCCTGATGATTCATCAGCACTTTCCAATCATGTCCTCAGGAATGGGTGATGAGGTGACCCCCTCCCTTTGTCAAACCACTTGGGTGCTACAACCAATATTTTGTGAACACAGCAAAAACAAACAACTTGAAGCTCATTAACCCCTTGGTGATGGAGCCAATTTTGACCTTAATGACCAGGCCAAATTTTTGAAATCTGACCGGTGTCACTTTATGTGGTAATAACTCTGGAACGTTTCAACAGTTCCAGTGATTCTGAGATGTTTTTTCGTGACATATTGTAATTCGTGTTAGTGGTAAATTTTGGTCGATTTGGTTGATTTGCATATATTTATGAAAATATCGCAATTTTCAAACTTTAAATTTTTATGCCCTTAAATCAGATGGTTATACCACACAAAATAATTAATAAATAACATTTACCATATGTCTACTTTAGATCTGCATCATTTTTTAAACCTTTTTTTTTTTGGAGAAAGAAGAAATCAAAACTGATCAGCAATTTCAAATTTTTTCAACAAAATTTACCAAAACTTTTTTTTAGGGACCACATCACAGTTGAAGTGACTTTGAGGGGCCTATATGACAGAAAATATCCAAAAGTGACACCATTCTAAAAACTGCACCCCTCAAAGTCCTTAAAACCACATTAAAGAAGTTTATTAACCCTTCTTGTGCTTAATGAAATGTGGAAGAAAAAAAATGAACATTTAACTTTTTTTTCACAAAAATTTGTCGTGCAATTTCTCCTGAGTAAGCCAATAACCCACACAAGGGGAAAACTACTATTTGAGCACACGGCAGGGCTTGGAAGGGAAGCAGCACCGCTTGACTTTTTGAACTCAAAAATGGCTGGAATCGAGAGTGGATGCCATGTCGCATTTAGAGAGCCCCTGATGTGCCTAAACAGTGCAAACCCCCCACAAGTGAACCCATTTTAGAAACTAGACCCTTCAAGGAATGTATCTAAATGTGTGGTGAGCACCTTCAATTCCCAGGTGCGTCACAGAAGTTTATAACGTTGAGCTGTGGAAAAAAAAAATTCCCATAGTTCTTTTAGCCCCAAATTTTGCATTTTTGCAAGGGTAACAGGAGAAAATGGACCATAAAATTTGTTGTGCAATTTCTCCTGAGTACAATGATACCCCATATGTGTGGGAAAACCACTGTTTGGGTGCACAGCAGTGCTCGGAAGAGAAGGAGCGTCATTTGACTTTTTGAACGCAAAATTAGCTGGAATCATTAGCGGACACCATGTCACGTTTGGAGAGCCCCCGATGTGCCTAAACATTAGAAACACCCCACAAGTGACCCCATTTTAGAAACTAGACTTCTCAAGGAATGTATCTAGAAGTGCGGTGAGCACCTTGAACCCCCAGGTGCTTCACAGAAGTTTATAACGTTAAACTGTGAAAAAATAAATTTTTGGTAATGTTGGTTTTGCCCCATATTTTTCATTTTCACAGGGGTAACAAAGTAAAATGGACCATACAATTTGTTGTGCAATTTCTCCTGAGTACACCGATACCCCTTATGTGATCGGAAACTACTTTTGAGGCATAGTACAAAGCTCAAAAGGGAAGAAGCACCATATTGGAGTTCAGATTTTGCTGGAATAGTTTGAGGGTGCCATATCACATTAGCAGAGACCCTGAGGTGTCAGAACAGCAGAAACCCCCCATAAGTGATGTCATTTTACAAACTACACCTCTCAATTAATTCATCTAGGGGTGCGTTGAGCATGTTGACACCACATGTGCCTCACAGAATTTTATACCATTGGGCGGTGAAGAAAGAATAATTACATTTTTACCACTAAAATGTTGTTTTAGCCCCAAATGTTTAATTTTTATAAGGGCTAATAGGAAAAAATGGACCTCTCAGTTTGTTGTACAATTACTCCTGAGTACACCAATACCCTACATGTAATTGAGAATTATTTTTGAGGCACAGTGCAAAACACAGAAGAGAAGGAGTGCCATAATTTAGTGCAGATTTTATTGTCATGGATTGTGGGTGCCATGACCCACTGGGAGAGTGGACTTTGAGGGGCCTATATATTGGAAACTCTCCAAAAGAGATACCATTTTAAAAACTGCACCCCTCAAATACTTTATAACTATTGTCGGGAAATTTTTTAACCCTTCAGTTGCTACACCGGAATTAATGCAAAGTGTAATGAAAAAATAATCATTTATATTTTACCTCTAAAATCTTGCTTTAGCCCCAAATTTCTCACTTTTGCAAGAGGTAAAACCAAAAAGTGGACCTCACAGTTTGTTACCCACTTTCTTATGAGTGCGATGATACCCCACATATAGTCAAAAAGTTCTGTTTGGACAAACGACAGGACTCGGAGAGGAAGGTGCAATATTTAAATTCTGGAACACAGATTTGGCAGAGAAAGACGGCGGGCACCATGTTGCATTTGCAGGGCCCCTATGGTGCCTAAACAGCAGAAACCCCATAACAGACCCCATTTTGGAAACTACACTCCTCAAGGATTTTATCAAAGGGTATAGTGAGGATTTTGAATCCAAATGTACTACAAAGAATTTGATAACATTAGGTTGTCATATTGAATAAGTCATCATTAGTATTGAGCACAAGTGCTCACTACTCGCTTGCATCGGGGTGCTTAGGT
This sequence comes from Phyllobates terribilis, assembly GCF_046119375.1. Taxonomy (NCBI): domain Eukaryota; kingdom Metazoa; phylum Chordata; class Amphibia; order Anura; family Dendrobatidae; genus Phyllobates; species Phyllobates terribilis. The sequence goes on from NW_027362761.1 coordinate 214,750,771, forward strand.
ATGCACCGAGTATCGTGGGTGCTCGAGTGACATGCTCGTATCCCTGCCTTCCATGTTTTGCAGCTGTTAGACATCCCAAAGAAATATGCAGGGATTGCCCATGTATGGCAGGCAATCCCCGCATTTGTTTTGGCTGTCTAACAGCCGCGAAACAAGCGGGGCGGAGACTCAAGAATGTCATTTGAGCACCCGTGATACTCGGTGCATAACCGAGGACCCGATGCAAACTCGAGTAGTGAGCACTTGTGCTCAACACTAGTCATCATATCATCATCAATTTTTTTTTATTTTTTTTAAGTGTTGCCATCTTGATCTGCTACCGCATTGCTCCGTTCCACCTTCTGCAGGTTGTGACCTGCCAGATCTCTCCAGTGTTTGCTGGAGCGATCTGGAAGTTACAACTCAATGTAAGTTTATGCTCTCATAAACTTACACTGAGAGCTTGTGACTGTTACCTCTGACTACCGGTCACAAGATGACAGCGCGGGACTGGAGCGGCGCCAGGAAGAGCTGAAGACGGCAGCTGGTAACAATAACACTAGGGTCAGGGAACTTAAATTAAATGCACCCCTCCTGCGCTGAAACATAAAAAACATGGAGTGGTGCTCTAAAGGTATATCTCATCAACAGACCAAGTGTTATTTAATACACCTGTATGGTGTCAGTCTTAGGCCATGGCCCCACTATCAGTATTTGGTCAGTATTCGGTCAGTATTTTTTCTCAGTAGTGGGAGCCAAAACCAGGTGATGAACAATCAGAGAAAAGGTATAATAGAATCAAGTGCATCAATTATGCATTTATCACACACTCCTGGTTTTGGCTCCCACTCCTTAAAAAAAATACTGACCGAATACTGAGGCTATGTGCCCACGTTGCGGACCTGAAGCATATTTTTTACGCTTCTCCCTGGCGGGAAAATCGCATGCGGATATTACATGCGGTTTTCCCGCCAGGTAGAAGCGTTTGTGAGGCGTCTTTGCATGCATTTCCGCATGCGGGTTTTCAAGCACTTCTCCAAGCATCACTTGGAAAAGTGCTTGACAACTTGTTCAGAATGGTAAAAATTAAAAAAATAAACTTTATACTCACCTTCCGATGCATTCTCTGCCCCGTCCGGAGTCTTGAGCGGCTCACGCTGTTGTGTGCAGGACCTGCGGTGACGTCATTGAGTCATGTGGTGGGTCACATGACTCAATGACGTGGCAGGTCCTTCAGACAACAGCGCGACGGAGGGAAAACATCAGAAGATAAGTATAAACTTTATTTTATTCTTTTTTTTCCTTTTTCTTTGGTACCCAGGTCTGGATGAGAGTCTCCTCTCATCCAGACTTGGGTACCATCCGCACATTGATTCCGCTGCGCTTCCGCAAAATTAATGAACATGCTGCGGATTTTTGACCGCAGCATATACGCTGCGGAAAAATCCGCAGCATGGGCATTGACATTGCGGAATGCCATTGGGGACCATGGGGTGCGGATATACATGCGTTTTTCAAGCGTTTACGCTGCGGAAATTCCGCAGCATATACGCTTGAAAAACGCTACGTGGGCACGCAGCCTTATTGTGGGGCCGTGGCCTTAGGCTATGTGCCCACGTTGCATTTATGAAGCAGAAAATTTCTGCTGCATAAATGCAAGTCCTCTCCCGGTAAAACGCATGCGGAATTCCGCACGCGTTTATCGCGCATTTTTCGCGCGTTTATCACGCGTTTTCCACATGCGGAATTGCCTTGCGTTTTTTATGCATTGGACAAAGGCAATTCCGCTTGCGGAAACGCAAAATTAAATGACATGCTGCGGATTTTTGAACGCGGCATAAACGCTGCGGAAAAAACCGCAGCATGTGCATAGAACTTGCGGAATCCCATTGGGGACCATGGGGTGCGGATATACATGCGTTTTTCAAGCGTTTACGCTGCGGAAATTCCGCAGCATATACGCTTGAAAAATGCTACGTGGGCACACAGCCTTAAGGTTTTTAACACTGTCTATAAACTAACAATCGTCTATTGAGCTGCAAGTCATTTTTTTTTTCAAGCATTTGCACAAATGTTGCAATTGTACTACATGGAGATCACAAGACTTGTGGAAGTTTAATAGGTCTAACTGCATATCATCATATATCAGGGCAGCACAGTGGCTCAGTGGTTAGCACTGCAGCCTTGCAGTGCTGGGGTCCTGGGTTCAAATCTCACCAGGAACAACATCTGCAAGGAGTTTGTATGTTCTCCCTGTGTTTGTGTGGGTTTCCTCCAGGTTCTCCAGTTTCTACCCAAACTACAAACACATACTGATAGGGAATCTAGATTGTGAGCTCAAATGGTGACAGTGCCAATAATGTCTGTAAAGCACTGTGGAATTAATATAGCTATAAGTGTGAGTAAAATAAATAAAAAATATATCAAGAGTTTAAAAAAGTGTCAATTAATATTTTGTGCAGCATCTAGGAGATTACACTACGCCTATCCTAAATATTTAATCTCTGCTCCCAGCCATTGCTGCAAGGTTCCTTCTGTATATTACATCCAGCTCCCACTGCATAAGGAGCGAGCTTATCCCATGATGAAATATACAAAGATATTTTGCCTTATAAGCAACGCTATGTACCTCTACAATAGTTTTATTATACCGATGCAAAATGGAACTGTAATACACCAGTGTGCACAAGCCCTTAAGGTGCCCCTTAACTACAGAACTTATATGAAACATCTTTCAACACTTCTGTGCCAGAGAGCTGGTATAATTGAGTCTAGAGGCTCTGTTGCAAATTACGTCAGATTTAACAATTTCATAACATGGAGCTGTATGCAGCAATATTTTTCCTATTAAACATCAGAAACCATGACTGAACCTGATGCATCTCATTGCAAGTCAAAGATGTCCATCTGGTTCAGTGATTTCCATCATACAACAGATCCAGCTCTGCAGCGTGATATTCTTTAAAAATAGAAACTACAATGAATAAAAGAACAACTATCAACTAATTTATAATTAAATGCAATACTTCCATGATAAATCAGGGTGTATTTTGGGATTTTTTCAAGTTTTGGGGAAATTAAATAAATAATACAACCTCAACTTAAAAAAAAAAAAAAGTTGGCGTACTGTGTAAAATGTAAAGAAAACAAGAATGCACTGAATGGGAAACCTCCTATAGCCATATTTTATTAACAACAGAACACAGAACAAAGATCATGAGTTGAAAGATAGACATTTTTCCATTTCATTTAAAAGAAAAAAAACTCATTTAGAAATAGGTGGCAACACATCTCAAAATTGTTGGGTTTAGCATCCCCTCTTCTTTTTTCAACAGCCTGCAAATGTATGGGAAGCGAAGAGACCAACTGCTGGAGTTTTGAGAGAGGAATATTGTCTTGTTCTTGTCTGATGTAAGATTCTAGCTGTTCAACTGTCCTGGGTCTTCTTTGCCAGATTTTTCATTTCATAAAGCGCCACATGTTTTCTATTGGCGAAAGGTCTGAACTGAAGCCAGTTCATCATCCGAACTCTTCTTCTGCAAAACCAAGCTGTTGTGATGGATGCATGATGTGGATTCGCATTGTTTTGCTGAAATATGCAAGGCCTTCCCTGAAAATGACACTGTCTAGATGGGAGCATATGTTGTTCTAAATACTCTAATTAACGTTCACTGTTGAACGTGCCTTTCAAGATGTGTAAGCTGCCCATGCCATAGGCACTAAGGAACCCTGTGCCATCAGAGATGAAGGCTTTTGTACTGTGCAGTGATGACAAGCTGGATGGTCCCTCACCTTTTGAGTCCCAGGACATGGCAATTGTGGTTTCTATAAAGAATTTCACATTATTATTCATCTGATCACAGAACATTTTTTTTAACTTTGCCTCAGTCCATTTTAAATGAGCTTTGGCCCAGAGAAGATGACATCATTTCTGGATTGTGTTGGTATATGGCTTTACCTTGTATTTGTGGATTGTACAGCAAACTGTGTTCACAGACAATGATTTTTGGAAGTATTCCTGAGCCCATGCAGTGATTTGTAGGACTGAATCATGCAAGTTTAGAATGCAATACCACCTACGGCCACCATTGGCCTTGTTCCTTGTGCAAATTGAGTTCCCCAGAATCTCTGAATCTTTTGATGATATTATGTACTGTGGATGGTGGAATATTCAAAGTCTTCGTAATTTTTTGTAGAGGAACATTTTTCTGAAATTGTTCCACAATTGTTAGAAGCAGTTGTTCACAAATTGATGAACCTCTGACCATCTTTGCTCCTGAGAGACCCTGCCTCTGGAACATGCTCTTTTCATACAGTCAAGTGACTTTTGTTAACCCCAGCCGTTTGTTAACCCTTTCACAACTTTTTTGAGATGTGTTGCTGTCATCAGTTTCTAAATTAGTAATTTTTTCAATTGGAATTGAAAAATGTCTAACTTTCAACTTCTGCTATGTGTTCTGTTGTGAATAGAATATGGCTATATCAGATTCACAAATCATTGCATTCTTCTATTCTTTACATTTTACACAGCGTCCCAACTTTGTTGGGTTGTAATAAAACTCTATTGCAAGATCAGCGATAGCACAGAAATGGATGTAAAATTCTTGTCCATTAACATCTGATTGATCTTTTTAATTAAGTTCAACCAATGTTAATGAGATAAATGTAATCAGCGTAGAAAGAAACTTGACTACAATGGGTCTGTGGAATAGTACAGGGTAGAAAGAAAATGAAAATGTAATATCTTTTCCCCTCTCTCTCTCTACCTTTCCTAATTAGGGAGGTGGAGAGGTTTTGGATGGTGGGTGGGTTTTAATCATGTAGCATATTACTGTAATTTTATGTTTAACTTTTGTATGATTATGTGAGATTTTCCTTGGATTATATTTGTTTTCACATACTTAAGTTATATTGTATTACAGTAAGTATATTAAGGTTTTAAAACACAAAAATAATTACATTTAATAGCGATAAAGCATTTCAGGATATTTCTCATTTCTTTAAATGTACCGTATTTTTCGGACTATAAGACGCACTTTTTTCCTCCAAAATTTTGGAGGAAAATGGAGGGTGCATCTTATAGTCCGAATGTTGGGGGGGGGGTGTATATTTATGTGGGGTGTGGGGGGAGCGGTATCGGTGGAGGAGCAGGGCACAGGGGGCAGCAGCCGCCCGCTGCAGCCTACACTGTCCCCGCTGCTAAAGAAAATGAATATTTACTGCTCCCCACGCCCATGGGGCGTGGGGAGCACTGAATGTTCATGCTCCTTAATAGCGGTATACAGTGAAGCCGCGCTGTGGCTCCTGCTGCTGCCGGCTATCTCCTGTGCCCGCTGTTAAAGGGCATGAATATTCAACCTCTCTCCATGCCCATGGGCGTGGGGAGGGGGTGAATATTCATGCCCTTTAATGAACGGGCACAGGAGATAGCCGGCAGCAACAGCAGCCGCAGCGCGGCTCCGCTGTGTGCCGGCTATGAAGGAGAGTGAAGTCACTGCTCCCCGCGCACACAGTCCCGGTGTGGGGAGCAGTGACTTCCGGCAGCTGATCTCTCCTTGTGAGCCGCGCATGGCAGTGACGTCATGCGCGGCTCACATGGAGAGATCAGTGCAGGAAGACAGGACGCAGCGCTGGAGGAGAGAAGAAAGGTGAGTAGGAGTGTTTATTTTTTTTTTTTAATGTGCAGCATGATGGGGATTAGGGGGACCATGCATACTAGGACAGAGATTAGGGGTGCCATGCATACCAGGACAGGGATTAGGGGTGCCATGCATACCAGGACAGGGATTAGGGGTGCCATGCATACCAGGACAGGGATTAGGGGTGCCATGCATACCAGGATAGGGATGAGGGGTGCCATGCATACCAGGACAGGGATGAGGGGAGCCATGCATACCAGGACAGGGATGAGGGGTACCATGCATACCAGGACAGGGATGAGGGGTGTCATGCATATGAGGATAGGTATGAGGGGTGCCATGCATACCAGGATAAGGATGAGGGGTGCCATGCATACCAGGATGGAGGGATGCCAGGCATACCAGGATGGAGATGGGGACCATGTATAAAAGGAAGGAGGGCGGAATATATACCAGGATGGGGGATATTGTCAGAATTGGGGGACATTACCCCTATACCAGTGTCAGCAGAAGACCCCCTGCCCCTTAAAAGTGCATCATCATGACCACATTTTTTGCTTAAATTTTTATTTTCCTCCTCTAAAACCTAGGTGCGTCTTATGGTCTGGTGCATCTTATAGTCCGAAAAATACGGTATGTTAATGGATTTTAAAGTGTTGCTAGACAAGTCTGTGTGAATTCATTCACTATTAGCAAAGAATATAAAGCTACTAATTTCAATGAGAACATTTAGTAGAAAAATTAAACGTAATGGTAAAAAAAACTGAATAAATCAAGCACAAGAAAACTGAATGAAGAAAAAAAAAAAAACACCTTAGTGAAACATGTATGGATGACTTATTAATGATGATCTTTCACAAACAAGAAAGCTGTATACAGAACAGATATAGTTAAAAATATGGATGACAACATCTTACCTGGCTGCTATAAAAGCTCCAATTACAATGGCTAATATGCTTAGTGTGACAAATATTGAAAATCGTTTCCTGTGAATTAGAAAATGTGTAAATAAGAATTTGGAAGCAGTTAGTCATTAATACATGTAATAAATAAAATAGATAGGATCATTAGAAAAAACTAAGTCCACATTAGAAAAAACTAAGTCCACCCTTTTTAAATTCTATGGTTTTATGCATCATGATGTTTAAAAAAAATCTGGTTTTCATTGGATCTTAAAGTCACTTAAATACAATCTCAGATGCACTACAACACATAACAAATTATACCGTATCATTATTTAATAAAAACTAGGATAAAATGTAAAAGCAGTATATGAAAAGTTAAGGGTTTATCCGAGATTTTGCTTATTTTTCCCTACGGGGCTAAGAACTTACAGGTAAGTTGTTGCCAACTACCTTCCTGTTCTACCGGGTGCCGATCTCTACCAGTTCAGAGTGGTCATGGACTACTCCTGCTAGCAATTCAGTGACTTCTGCTGATGTCACATCAACAGAGCAACTTCTAATATTCCTCTCTGCTCTGGAGATAAGGCATCACTGCCAATGTCAAGCTGATTGACAGCCAGCTCTCCGTTGCTTAACAAATAACGTAGCGAAATATTTGTTGCTGCCTATCAATCTGGGAAGGGTTTAAGTCAATTTAAAAACAATTTCAGCTCCATCATTCTAAAATGAGGATGAATATTTATAGGTAGAAAACATTCATGACAGTTGACAATCTTTCCAAGAGTGGATATGTCAGCAAATCCACCCCATATCAAACCATGCAATGATCAGAGAAATTGCAAAACAAAACCTAGGACCTACAGCTCAGACTCTAAAGGCCTCAGTTAGCATGTTAAACATTCAAGTTAATAACAGTTAAATTAGAAAAAGACTGAACAAGTATGGCTTATTTGGAAAGGTTTCAGGAGAAAGCCTTGTCAGGAAAAAGAGCATGACGTCATGCAAAATTGCATCTGAACAAAGCACAAAAAACACTGGAACAATGTCCTTTGGACAAATGAGGCCAAAGTTAAGAAGTTTAACAATATACCATATTTAGCAAAAACCAAACAGTATATGAGCATGAATACCTTATGCCAACTGACAAGCACGGTGATGGTGGGGTGACATTTGAGCTTGTTTTGCAGCCAGAGAACCTGGGCACCTTGCAGTCATTGAATCGACCATGAACTCCTGTGTATAATAAACTATTCTGGAGTGAAATGCGAGGGCAATCTATCCATAAGCTAAAGCATGGCCAAAACTAAGCCATTCAACAAGACAACGAAGCAAATCTACATCAGAATGGCTGAAAAAGAAAAGAATCAAGGTGTTGCAATCGTCCTATCAAAGTCCAAAGCTCAACCCAAATTAAAAGCTGTGGCAAGAACCTAAAGAGAACCTGTCACGTGTTCAAAAACTGTAGTTAAATATCTTGTAAAAATCAACAAATGTGAATATCTCTGAAATTTAGTCACTTGTATATGAGAACATTGAAGTGGGAACATCCCAATAAATTATGGTCAACCTAAAGCATACCAAAAAGTCCCAAAGAAATATAAAGAGAAGAAGTATGCCCAAACAAAGGGATCACCTAAAATGAATCACAGACAAACACAAGCCACATGATAAAAACAATTAAAGTAGCTCATAAGCTATATTGACACACAAAGACATGGTTATAATAAAGCACATGCCTTATCCTCAGATGCTTATTTAAATAGTGGTACACAAGAAAGCAGACAAAATGTCTAAAATATGCACATCACCAAGGTGGCTATGTTACCTACAGATGTAAAAGTGACAAGTGTAGCCTATATGTAAAGAATGTATTGCCAGCACAGCCTAACCTTTAGCTCCAAAAATGTGACCCAGAAAATGGTATTTAGTAAAATGGATAGTACATACTTAAGTCCGAGACCGGTGTACACAGGCAGCAATGAGCTGAGGGAGGAGACCGCACAAAAGGTGTGGCTTCCTCAGGGGTAAAGTTAAAAAAAGTAGTTAAATATCTTGTAAAAATCAACAAATGTGAATATCTCTGCAACGGAGTCACCTAGCACAAGAATGGTAGAATCCGGGGAGCTCAGGGATTTTTACAAGATATTTCACTCAATATTTTTGAAAGAACTGTGCATAATTTTTTATTAGTATTACATCCTGATATGCAAAACCACAGAATTCAGAGAGTGTATACTTCATTTTTTTTATGACTGTGAATATTATTATTATTAATAATTTATATAGGTAAGTTTTTTTGCCTTGATTTGCTATAAAAGAAGAAAAGTAAAAACTGTCTACTGTATGAACAGCAGATGTCACTGTCTCCCTTTATAGCGATACCCAATGCTCAGTAAGTTCTTCAAGCCATGGAAATAATGAGAAGTTGCTATTCAAGATAAAATAATATTTCCCCAAGAATTATATTTTTCATCCATATAATCCTCTATATGGCCGTTTTTCTCTTTTGTTTTTTTTTTTTTTTTTTTTTTTTTTTTTACACATCCGTACGACATCCATCAAATTTACAACGGTTGGCATGTAAAGAATCGCAGCATGCACTATTCTGATCTATTTTCAGATCAGACTCACCTATTAAACTAAATGGGTATCTTAAAAAATGGTTGCCACATGAACACTATTAGTATTGCATCAGTTTTTTTTATGGATCCATTGCAATTAACATAGGAAACTGTATGGGTGTGTTCCCACGTTCAGGATTTGCTGCAGTTTTGACGCTGTGTATTTATGCAGCGTCAAAAATGATGCGGCCAGATGTTACAGCATAGTGGATGGGATTTCTAGAAATCCCATGTCTACTGTGCGTCTATGTGCACCTGCGGATGACCCGCTGACACTGATATGCGGCGCGTCTTTCAGATTCGTCAACTTCTCTAGCGGGTCCGCATGTGGACTTTCCCTGTAGACTTGTTTAGATAAGGAAAATTCACGTGTAAAAAACGTAAAATGCATGTCCGCTACTTTGTATAATAGGTGCTGGAATGGTGCGGAAATTCTACAGTGTCAAAACTGCAACAAATCCTGAAGGTGGGAATGTACCCTGTAATAGCAGGCAGCTCCAGTGCACACCCACACTACATCTGTGCCTATACACTGTGTTCCAAATTATTATGCAAATAATATTTTCTCAGATTTTCCCAAATTACCTATATGAATTGCAGTCATTGTAATTTTCCAGTCAAATAACTATTAGAGTACAATTGAAAGGTTTTTGTACCCGTCTCATGCTGCACATAACACATCTGCATCTCTGGCTGCTATGGGCATAAAAGGGGACAAACTTATGGTGTGGCACCCATGCTCCCCTGACCTCAACCCCATTGAGAACCTCTGGAGCATCATCAAAAGGAGTATCTATGATGGCGGGAGGCAGTTCACATCTAAGCAACAGCTCTGGGAGGGTATTCTGTCCTCATGCAAAACATTTGAAGCAGAAACCATCCAAAACCTGACAAATTCAATGGACGAGAGAGTTCAGAAGCTCCTTTCGAACAAGGGGTCCTATGTGCAAATGTAACATCACCTAGAAAAAAGTTTTGTGTTGAAAACTGTTTGATTTCAGTTTGTAATAACCTGCTAATGCTTATCATTTCAAAAATGAACATTTTTTTGTTCTTTATTAAAATGAAAAGGTTGAAAACTCTGCTGTGCATAATAATTTGGAACATGCATTTTGAGTGCAGTTTGAGTGTTTTATTTTTTTAAAAATATACTGTTATCATAGGCAGTTTGTACAAAAACCTTTCAATTGTACTCTAATAGTTATTTGACTGGAAAATTACAATGACTGCAATTCATATAGGTAATTTGGGAAAATCTTAGAAAATATTATTTGCATAATAATTTGGAACACAGTGTAGTCGGGCACATACGCTCAAGAGGTGCACAGTTAGGAAGGATACCAAGGCACCTGTCCACCAAAGAGACCCATTGTAAAGAAGTGTACATTGCATGGTAAACAATTCTTTGCAGTGGCCATGTATTCTATGCAGTTAAGCAAATGGTAAGCCAGAGCATAACACATAACAACCAGAAAGAGACAAAAAAAAAAAAACACTCCTTTGGCCTCCGTCTGGTTAATGGTCACTGATAGTAACGTTACAGTAAACATCAGGAAAAGCTTCAGATGTATACTGTAGGCTAGTGTACAGACACCATGTGCACCTATCCTAAGATGTCTGTGCAACATTGCCTGTGCAATTTATGTGTCTGTAAGGTGCCCCAGCAAGCTAGTCGTGGGCGAGCTGTGGCCTCTGCTCGCTCTGGCACCCTACAGACAAGGTATGTCCTCCCTCTGATGTGTTGCAGTGTATGTGGTGCTTTCAACTTAATTCAGTCCAGCTGGTCGCGTCTGTCTCCCGGCATTTCTCTTCTGGAACCAGGGCAGCAATAAAGTCAGAGGACATGAGGTTCATAACAATAACCGGTACTTTACTTGGGGAAGAGAAATATGTACAATATTTACAAGCAGATATAATGGATAAGGCCCAACAGGTTGTCGTCTTTCCCACGGTTACTTGACACAACTTTAGCCCTGGTTCCCAATTTAAGTGAAGCATCTCTGTTGCCTTGTTCTTTAGCCCTAGAGAATCTTCCTCACCAGTGACAGTATATCCGGATCCTAGTTCTCCCCACATCTTAGGTTTGAGTCCTGACTTCTTCTGCAGCCTGCAGACAGAATGTGCCCCTGGGTCCTCATTGACTCTCTTAAGTTTCCCAGGCTGCATATCAACAGGGTAGAGGACTCAGCTGGACCGCGACCAGGTGAGAAGAATCTTTTTTTTAATTTGCTTGTACTGAAAAGCTGCGATATAGGGTACAGATATATGGGGGCCAGAAATGAGGCACGTTGGGATCAGGAATGAGGCACATGGGGGCCAGGAATGAGACACGTGGGGGCCAGGATGTGGGACATCATTACCGGAAGGGGTCAGGATGTGGGACATTATTACCGGAAGGACCAGAATGGGGGACATTATTACTGTGGGGGCTAATTAAGGGATATTATTATTGCTGTGATGTATTTTATTTTTGAGGATGCTGTTTTCAATGTTTCAGTAACTTTTTTTTTTCATCTGTCATAGTGTAGAAGTTGGGGAAAAAGTGGGGAATGTGCTCTGAAAGCAGTGCTCTAGATAACTGTGTTATTTTCTGCAGAGACGAGTCCTGGCTGGAAGAAGGGAAGATGAAGGACTTCAACTAGAGACGTCACTGTAGTGTTACCTGTACACTGACACTATGCATTGTAAACTATGTACACAACTCCTGTGTATAATGGCACGTATGGTAATATTAGTATTGTGCTTTATTTATTAATGATCAGTGTTGTAGTATTCGGTCACTATGTGGTGGTTATATGTGGTCTGGTCATGGTGTGGCAGTATTTGTTGCTTGTATGTGATATTATTGGTCATTTAAATAAATGTATATGACACATTCCCTTAAAGAAAAAAAATAATAAAATATGCCTAAAAAGAGTATTGGATATTTTAAGAAATGTTTAACAGGTTAGAGTCTACCTTGTTGTGGTGGCAAGCTTAAAAAATCTTTTGGCCAAAACAAAAGCTGATGGCTATGTCTGCGATATGGTGTTCGATGGGAACTGTTAATGTGTGATTGGTGAGGATGTGGTGCAGAAGTGGAGTTTTTCCAAGGGTGTGGAAGGTTGGAGGGGTGGAGGTGGAGCTGGGGTGGAGACTGGGCGGAGTCTCAATGGGGCCCTGAAATTTCTGGTGGCAGTCCTGATGCTGGGTATCGAAGGATTTCCATGGCAAAATAACTGAGGCCTCATTCACACATCCGTTATTTATTTTATTTTCTCTAATATGCAAAAGTTCTGTGAAAAGGCTCAGACTGTAAGGAGTAAGGGTTCTATTCACAAATAAATAATAAAAAATAAAAGATAGAACATATACGTAAAAATCAAAAGTAGGGGCCTTATAGGTTTACTCTGACAAAGTGTAAGGCTGAATTCATGTCAGTTTTTTTTTTATTTTCATTTATATTATTTGTGATGCGCCTATCCTAGGGTGGTTGCGGGCTTGTATTTTTAGGCTGGGAAGAGCCCAATAATCAGGGACCTTCCGAGCGTGATAATATCAGCCCACAGCTGACTGCTTTACCTTCGCTAGTTATCAAAAATAGGGGGAACCCCACGTTGTTTTTTTTATTATTATTGATTTAATAGGTTAAATAAGGTTAACAAAGTAACATAGGTCCATCAAGTTCAACCTTCCTCCCCCAATTGTACTCCCTACACTACACTAACACTACACTAACTTACTGGGGTTAGGCCTCAAATGTATTATTATTACAATTTTTATTATTGCTGCACCTTTACAATTAAAATGAACCAGTTGATAATTTTTTAATTAGTTTTATATTTTGTATTACTCTTGTGATTCTAATAATGGTATTACTAAAATCCCTATGCCTAAATCTGTTGATCCAGAAGAAGGCAAGAACCCCAGGACACATTCAGCCAATTTGCATCACGGGGAAAAATTCCTTCTTGACCCCGAGAAAAGGTGATCAGTCCTAGGACCCTGGATCAAACCTAATTATAATACTAGTTATGTAATTACTCTTATCGTATTAAATGTACTACTATAGGTGTAACATTTTGTCTAATTTAATTGTAACCCACAATGTTATGTGTAAATACCCTTTAGTGCCACATGAAAGGCACTAAAGGGCGCAATTTTATTATATGTAGGGGGCTTGTGACATTATATATCTACAGGACATCCAGCTAATCTATCTACCTACCTATCTTTTTAGATTTAGATTTCTTTAATAATTTTGTAAATTAGCATTAAGTTACATAGAGAATTACAGTATGTAAAAGATGATGTTAAAAACGCATCCCATACAGAGTGCATACGCATGTCATACGATGCTAGGTGAGAAAAAAACGCACACTCACATGACACTCCAAAGACACTCACAAATCACTTACAAGACACTCACAAGACACTAGTCCTACTTTTCGGGATCAATAACGAAGCAATTTTGTTTACACAGATGTGAACGAGGTCTAACTGACGTCACTGCTCTTCAGAGTCGCCGGGTCTCACAAGTGCAGCATGAGCTGGGAGTTGCTGCTGTTAAAGCCTGTGGAGCCTTAGAATGAGGCTGTATAGGGTTTTACGACAGATTCGGGGAACGTCGTGGGAAGCGCTGGACTACGTCGGACCTGCGTGGGACCTCATGACCAGGCTCATGACCAAAAGCACGCTCCCTCGTCAGAAAAGAGAGCTCTCTTGTCATCTTGACACTTCTTTTTAGAGCCGGCAAGGAAGCACACTATGACTACACATTGAAAGTAACACAATGGCGAGCAGGGACAGTCTATTGTGCATGCTCCGTATAGCAGAGAATAGCTCAGCCCTTGAAAGGGTCATTCCTGAAGACGATCTGTTTCAAAGTGGGATGACCTGAAACATCATTACAGTAGAAGAAAGAAAAAAAAAGAAAAAAAGAAAAAAACACAGATAGGAAGTTAGAGTAGAGAGGGAACGGTAGGGATTTTGTTTTCATTGAAGTATATTAGGAAAGTATTTTTTTATACAGTAAATAGAGATTAATATTAAATTCAGTTAGGTTTTGGACAACCCCGTAAACCTCACAGCTATAAGAACGGCAAAGGGCATATCGAATTCTTTCAAGCATTCCTACTAGAATAGTTGATCATCATGTGTTTTTTTGTACAATATTTTCTCTAAGCCTATTCTTCAAATTTAAGGTCAAATAATGTTGAACAGGATATGATGTTCAACCAGACCAACCAGTTCAGGAGCTGTGATTTAAGGATTTTTTATATCGCCATTGTTATTATACACAAACAAACAATGAGGAGAATAAAAACATTACCTTTCAATCGCCTCCATTCCTTCCTAATATTGCAATGAAAATATAAAAGGTATAATTCTTTTATTTTTTTGAAGATGCAAAAAATTCTGCATATTGGCTACTATGGGCAAGTTTACTTCATATTTACTTTTCTTAATTTCTAAGTTTAGTTCCCCAGACTCTCAATGATCTCCTGCAGTAAACCATTGGTATGTTGTACTGATGTGGAAATAACATATCCAACTCTAAAGTATGAAATGAAGTGTAGCTTTTCCCATTCATTTTTTCCAAATTATTGTAACTTAGTAAAAGTGCAGGTCTACTTCTAACTTTTTCTTTTCTGTTCATCCATAGGTTAATAAATACCGGACCTGTAATAATTGAATACCTGATTTTGCAGCATCGGCTTCTCATTTTCCATATTTGGCCCCGTTTAAATAAAAACATATACTCATCTCCTGTGCCAGCGCCATTCCAACAGCATTTGCACTTGCGTTCCCGGGGCTCTCGGGAGGTTGTTACGTCACATGTCCAATCAGCACCAGTGTCACTGTGCCCTCCTTCGGACGTCTAAGTAATCAAGAGGGAGGGAGCGACCAGCCGTAGCTCTCAGTTCCTCTTGATTACTTATTTGTCTGAAGGCGCAAGGCTCATGTTACGTAAAAACCTCACGGGAGCCAGGGGAAAGTGAGTGCCGACACCGCTACAATGGCACCGACATAGGAAGTGAGTATAGGTGTTTTTATTTTAACAGTGCCTAACATGGGAAATGAGAAGGGGTTGTCCTAACAGTGGAAAACCCCTTTCTCTGCTATATGTTAAGAGGGAAGCAGAAAATAATCCCTTTTCTGCTGTAGGTCAACAGGGGATGTTTGCATTTACGCTTGCAATACCCTGGACCAGTGTTCTCCAACTTCAGTCCTCAAGAGCCATCAACAGATCACGTTTTCAGGAATTTTTTAGCATAGCACAGGTAATAATTATATCACATGTGCAATATTAAGGAAATCCTGAAAACATGATCTGTTCTTGGCTCATGAGGAATGGAGTTGGGGAACATTACCCTAGACTATCAGGGCTGTTGACACCATCGCCTTCCCTACTCTAGACCACTAGAGATGTTAACATTATCCCCTCTGTTAGATCAGTAAGAATGTTTGTAGTAGTTACTTTTCTACAGTAGACCACAAAGAGTTTTTACCATTCATAAAATTTTGCCTCTATCATATCAGGAGGCCCAGAAATTCTATAAACTCATCAGGTTTAACTAGATGCTGTATACTGCAATGTTTCAGAGAATGACATACCTGGCTGAAATCGTGCTGGTGACAGGTCAAATCAGCTTCAGTAACGTCACTGGATGTACTCTGGGATGTGTGCGTTTGTTCATTTGTAACTTATTAAATATGTCTATATATAACCTGACATTGCTTTGCATAAGACTATGGCACATTTATTAACAGAATGTGTGCGCTTCTGATGAATCTGTCACATGATGCACTGGCGTGAAAACTAAAGCAACATTCCTTTGATGCTTTGACATGAATAAAATGCCATCCATTGAGTTTTTGTATTCACACGAAATTAGTTATTAACTTATGTTATATTTTTGCATCTACAAGACCATATACTGTTTACATATGAGCCAACCTTCCTCCAACATACAGTACAGACCAAACGTTTGGACACACCTTCTCATTTAAAGATTTTTCTGTATTTTCATGACTATGAAAATTGTACATTCACGCTGAAGGCATCAAAACTATGAATTAACACATGAGGAATTATATACTTAACAAAAAAGTGTGAATCAACTGAAAATATGTCTTATATTCTAGGTTCTTCAAAGTAGCCACCTTTTTTTTTAATGACTGCTTTGCACACTCTTGGCATTCTCTTGATGAGCTTCAAGAGGTAGTCACCGGAAATAGTCTTCCAACAATCTTGAAGGAGATCCCAGAGATGCTTAGCACTTGTTGGCCCTTTTGCCTTCACTCTGCGGTCCAGCTCACCCCAAACCATCTCGATTGGGTTCAGGTCTGGTGACTGTGGAGGCCAGGTCACCACTCTCCTTCTTGGTCAACTAGCCCTTACACAGCCTGAAGGTGTGTTTGGGATCATTGTCCTGTAGAAAAATAAATGATGGTCCAACTAAACGTAAACCGGATGGAATAGCATGCCGCTGCAAGATGCTGTGGCAGCCATGCTGGTTCAGCATGCCTTCAATTTTGAATAAATCCCCAACAGTGTCACCAGCAAAGCACCCCCACACCATCACACCTCCTCCTCCATGCTTCACGGTGGGAACCAGGCATGTAGAGTCCATCCGTTCACCTTTTCTGCGTCGCACAAAGACAAGGTGATTGGAACCAAAGATCTCAAATTTGGACTCATTAGACCAAAGCACAGATTTCCACTGGTCTAATGTCCATTCCTTGTGTTCTTTAGCCCAAACAAGTCTCTTCTGCTTGTTGCCTGTCCTTAGCAGTGGTTTCCTAGCAGCTATTTTACCATGAAGACCTGCTGCACAAAGTCTCCTCTTAACCGTTGTTAAAGAGATGTGTCTGCTGCTAGAACTCTGTGTGGCATTGACCTGGTCTCTAATCTGAGCTGCTGTTAACCTGCGATTTCTGAGGCTGGCAACTTGGATAAACTTATCCTCAGAAGCAGAGGTGACTCTTGGTCTTCCTTTCCTGGGGCGGTCCTCATGTGAGCCAGTTTCTGTGTAGCGCTTGATGGTTTTTGCAACTGCACTTTGGGACACTTTCAAAGTTTTCCCAATTTTTCACACTGACTGACCTTCATTTCTTAAAGTAATGATGGCCACTCGTTTTTCTTTACTTAGCTGCTTTTTTCTTGCCATAATACAAATTCTAAAAGTCTATTCAGTAGGGCTATCAGCTGTGTATCCACCAGACTTCTGCACAACACAACTGATGGTCCCAACCCCATTTATAAGGCAAGAAATCCCACTTATTAAACCTGACAGGGCACACCTGTGAAGTGAAAACCATTTCCGGTGACTACCTCTTGAAGCTCATCAAGAGAATGCCAAGAGTGTGTAAAGCAGTCATCAAAGCAAAAGGTGGCTACTTTGAAGAACCTAGAATATAAGACATATTTTCAGTTGCTTCACATTTTTTTGTTAAGTATATAATTCCACATGTGTTAATTCATAGTTTTGATGCCTTCAGTGTGAATGTACAATTTTCATAGTCATGAAAATACAGAAAAATCTTTAAATGAGAAGGTGTGTCCAAACTTTTGGTTTGTACTGTACATACTAGGTATATGGTGCTCGACCTAGTCAAACTAAATGTTTGGCCTACAATTTTTCTAAAAAATTTCTAAAAAGAATGCTAAATATATAATTATATATAAAAAAAATTCTTACCTTAAAATGACTATTTCAAGGATTAGTGTAAACAAAATAGCAAATTTACGAAGAACTGTAAACATCGGCAAGCTACAAAGACAAAAGCATATAGGAAGAAATTTAATGCATTTTTAGCTAAATTCGATTTTCACAGCTATTGATACTGCACATACTGTTAATGGCAAATCAACACAAATATACAAGCCAATACAAGTTACAGTATCTCAGTACTTAGACAATTTAACTATTTCACCCTATGCTTGATCAAACATTTTTTTTGCACATGCGGTTTAATGAGCTGTAAAAAAAAAAAAATCTTATTTGCATATTCAAATAGTTTTTGCATCATTTATTTGTGATACACGGGCTTCATTTTAATGTCACATTCTCACATTTTTTGCTGATATCGGCGATAAAATAAAGGAAATAATTGTCTGCTTTTCCCTTTTATTTTTTAAATGATTACAAAGAATTACTAAAATATATTTAAAAATGTGTTCCCCATCCTGTAACAAATACTTTTATTACATACTATACCTTTAGCGGTATTAGAAATATTGATCCCTAAATTAAATCTTTCATCATGGAAAAAACAAGTTATCACTAATTTAAATGACATTGTCATGGGTGACTCACTAATTCCCTTCCAAAATTTACAACAGGAATTTGAGATCACGGATAAGGTACTTGGTAACTGGCAAGTCATTAACTCTTTACTTAAAAAAAAGAAAGGTATTTCATTTAAATTCTCTCTAATAATTACTAATCTACTAAATTATTATTTATTACTATAGCGCCATTTATTCCATGGCGCTTTACATGTGAAAAAGGGAGTATACATGGCAAAAACAATTACAAAAATCTTGAACAAAAACGCAACGGCAAACTGGTACAGAAGGAGAGAGGACCCTGCCCGGGGGGGCTCACAATCTACATGGGATGGGCGAGGCTACAGTAGGTGAGGGTAGAGCTGGTCATGCAGCAGTGTGGTGGAGCAATGGAGTTGGCAGTGGATCATTCATGATACTCTCAAAGCGTGTTGACAACAGAACAAAGCTTTAATTAGCTATAAACAGGTACAGATATGATAAGATATGTATATTCCTGATTCCACAAAGCCTAAGTGTCTCTGTGCAGCATCAGCAGGCTGCTTCTCCTCTCATGCACAGACACAGGAAACTGAACACAGTCACATGGTCTTTTCTGTGTGTGAGCCTCTGGAAGTTTTTTTTTTTTTTAACTTTATAGACAATACACAAACCTAGCAATAGAACATTTACATACACAGGAATGGAGTTGTTGTACTAAACATATTCCAACACCCCCACTCAACAACTACTTATCCTGTTAGTCCCATTGCGGTTCTGAAGTCCTCAAACTTGGCTCTTGGCAATGGTTTTGTCATACCATCAGCTAACATCTTGTCAGACTCGCAATAAACAAACTCTAGTACACCACATTCTACTAAGTCACGTAAGTGGTGATGTTTAACGTCGATGTGTTTAGTCCTTGCACTAATCTTCTCACTGCTGGTAAGTTTAATACATACTTCGTTGTCCTCATAGATAACTATTGGCTGAGCTAGTGGCTTGCCGAAATCTTCCAAAAGTTGTCTCAACCAAATAACTTCTTGACTTGCTTAAGCAGCTGACACATATTCTGCTTCTGTAGAAGACAATGCAACTGACACTTGTTTTCTGCTGGACAAGAAATTGAATTTTCTCCCAACTTGAACAAGTAACCACTTGTTGATTTCCGATCACTTGTATCTCCAGCCCAATCTGCATCCACATAAACTCTGAGAGTGAGATCTCCTGATGCAGATATCTTAAGATTTAGCCTTTGAGTTTCCTTAAGATATTGTAAAATTCTCTTAGTTGCGTTCCAATCTCTTTGGCGTGGCTTGCTTACACGTCGGCAGAGAATTCCAACTGCGAATGTAACATCTGGATGAGTTGTGGTTGCTATATACAGAAGTGCTCCCACTGCATGTCAGTAACTCTCTGTAGCGTCGGCGTCCCTGCCTCCTGCTAGGCAGGGACGCTGTTCCCCTCACCTCTCCTCTCCGTGCCCGGCGTCCTCCTCCCGCTCTGCTGGCAGCGCGCGCTGCTTCCCGGCCACTGTGCTTAGGGCGCGCGCGCGCGCTCCCCCTCTCTTAAAGGGGCCGCGCGCCGTCCTAAGGAGTCCCCGGCCAATGGCCGGAGGACCTCACCATATATAAGGCACCTCCTCCAAAATGGAGGTGCCCGAGCAATGTTGTTGCAAAGCCTTCACTCTGCTTCAGCCCTCAGGTCCCGTTACCAGTTACCTGCCAGTCACCTGCCAGATTCCTGCTTGATACCTGCCTGATATCCGTTTACCTGCTTGCAAGCCTGCGGTCCGACGGTCTGCCTTCCGACACCTGTCAGTCTGTCTATGGACCAGCCTGCCTGCTCACCTGGGAGCGCTCACCTGCTACCTGTCTGCTAGCCTACCTGGAGGCTCCGCCGTCACTTGCCGTGACCACCTGCCTGTCCAGAGACTCTTGCCTGCTCACCTGGGAGCGCTCACCTGCTACCTGTCTGCTAGCCTACCTGGAGGCTCCGCCGTCACTTGCCGTGACCACCTGCCTGTCCAGAGACTCTTGCCTGCTCACCTGGGAGCGCTCACCTGCTACCTGTCTGCTAGCCTACCTGGAGGCTCCGCCGTCACTTGCTGTGACCACCTGCCTGTCCAGAGACTCTTGCCTGCTCACCTGGGAGCGCTCACCTGCTACCTGTCTGCTAGCCTACCTGGAGGCTCCGCCGTCACTTGCCGTGACCACCTGCCTGTCCAGAGACTCTTGCCTGCTCACCTGGGAGCGCTCACCTGCTACCTGTCTGCTAGCCTACCTGAAGGCTCCGCCGTCACTTGCCGTGACCACCTGCCTGTCCAGAGACTCTTGCCTGCTCACCTGGGAGCGCTCACCTGCTACCTGTCTGCTAGCCTACCTGGAGGCTCCGCCGTCACTTGCCGTGACCACCTGCCTGTCCAGAGACTCTTGCCTGCTCACCTGGGAGCGCTCACCTGCTACCTGTCTGCTAGCCTACCTGGAGGCTCCGCCGTCACTTGCCGTGACCACCTGCCTGTCCAGAGACTCTTGCCTGCTCACCTGGGAGCGCTCACCTGCTACCTGTCTGCTAGCCTACCTGGAGGCTCCGCCGTCACTTGCTGTGACCACCTGCCTGTCCAGAGACTCTTGCCTGCTCACCTGGGAGCGCTCACCTGCTACCTGTCTGCTAGCCTACCTGGAGGCTCCGCCGTCACTTGCCGTGACCACCTGCCTGTCCAGAGACTCTTGCCTGCTCACCTGGGAGCGCTCACCTGCTACCTGTCTGCTAGCCTACCTGAAGGCTCCGCCGTCACTTGCCGTGACCACCTGCCTGTCCAGAGACTCTTGCCTGCTCACCTGGGAGCGCTCACCTGCTACCTGTCTGCTAGCCTACCTGGAGGCTCCGCCGTCACTTGCCGTGACCACCTGCCTGTCCAGAGACTCTTGCCTGCTCACCTGGGAGCGCTCACCTGCTACCTGTCTGCTAGCCTACCTGGAGGCTCCGCCGTCACTTGCCGTGACCACCTGCCTGTCCAGAGACTCTTGCCTGCTCACCTGGGAGCGCTCACCTGCTACCTGTCTGCTAGCCTACCTGGAGGCTCCGCCGTCACTTGCCGTGACCACCTGCCTGTCCAGAGACTCTCGCCCGCTCACCTGGGAGCGCTCACCAGCCACCTGCCTGCTGTCCTTCTACCCAGAGACTGTCCCTGTCACTTGCCGTGAGTACCCGTCCTTCTACTCAGAGACTGTCCCTGTCACTTGCCGTGACTACCTGCCCTTCTACCCAGAGACTGTCGCTGTCACTTGCTGTGACTACCTGCCCTTCTACCCAGAGACTGTCCCTGTCACTTGCCGTGACTACCTGCCCTTCTACCCAGAGACGGTCCCTGTCACTTTCCGTGACTACCTGCCCGTCTTCCCTGGGAGCCACCCGCTTCCTTACAAGGACCGCCCCCTTGTATAGTTGCTCAGAGGTTCCGCCTCCCAGACCCTTTACAGTTTGCTCGGGCCATGGAACCCGGTGGCACCCAAGCTCCCTCACTCTCGGACCTATGTCATGAACTGTCCCGTCAGAGGTCCCAACAGGAGTCCATCCTGAGTCATCTGCGGAATGTCAACTCTCGCCTGGACACTCTGACTGCTCCACCAGCAACCACCGCTAGTGTCATGACTCGCAGCCCGGCAGCACCGTTGCCCACCAATACCATGGTATCCTGCCCCGGACCACGGTTTTCTGCACCTTCTCGCTTCGGAGGCGACCCCGCTCAAGCTCGGGGCTTCATAAACCAGTGCACCCTGCACTTTGAACTCCTGTCCCACCAGTTTATCTCCGATCGGGCCAAAGTAGCCTTCATCATGTCCCATCTCACGGGGGAGGCACTGGCTTGGCTAAATCCTCTATGGGAGAGAGGAGACCCCCTGGTGTCCGACCTGCCAGCCTTTCTCACGGCTTTTCGGAAAGTCTTCGACGAACCCGGACGGAAGACCTCATCCGCATCATCTCTGCTACGCCTCCATCAAGGAAATCTCACCGTGGGCCAATATGCCATACGGTTCCGTACCCTTGCTTCGGAGCTGGCCTGGGATAACGACGCCCTGGTGTCTGTCTTTTGGGAGGGTCTGTCCGGCCGTATTAAAGATGAACTCGCCGGTCGGGACATACCTACCACTCTCGACGACTTAATAACTCTTGCCACCCGGATTGACATCCGGTTCCAGGAATGCGCCAAAGAGGTCACACGTGAGAGGAGGTTTCCACGTCTAGCCCCTACCTTTCAGAAACCTGTCACTTCTCCCCAGGCGCACTCACCCGAGCCTATGCAGGTCGACCAGACCAAGATGGTCAAAACCCGTCAAGAGTTACGCCGTGCCGAGGGGAGCTGCTTCTACTGTGGCAGTAAGGAGCACCGGATCCGTTCCTGCCCGGAGAGGTCGGGAAACGCCCGTGTCTAGGATCGCTCAGAGAGGTCGTCCTAGACAAGAGTAAACCCTCTCCATCTCTGTTGCTGTCGGTCTCTATCATCTGCGGGGAGAACCGTTTTTTTTAACTTGCCCAACTTGACTCTGGAGCTGCCGGAAATCTCATTTCTCAGTCTCTGGTAGAGAAATACCGCATTCCCACCAAACCTCTAGCTGTACCCTTATCTGTCGCTGCCGTGGATGGGGGCCTCTTACCACATCCCATCCAACTCATCACCGAATCCATAACCCTGCAGGTGGGAATGCTGCACTCTGAGAGCATCTTCTTTCATGTTCTGCCTGGACTCTCTCACGCCCTCTTACTAGGCCTACCTTGGCTTCAGAGACATGCACCCGTGCTTGATTGGCAGACCGGAGAGGTCCTTCGCTGGGGACAGGACTGCCATAAGACTTGTTTAGTTCCCGTCCATCCTGTCCGTCCTTCTCCTACTCCAGCCAATCTACCTGGTCTTCCGGCTCCTTATTGGTCGTATGCGGACGTCTTTAATAAAAAGGAGGCAGAGACATTACCCCCTCATAGACCATACGACTGCCCAATCGACCTGATGCCCGGCGCTACTCCCCCCCGTGGGCGCATTTACCCTTTGTCCGCTGCTGAGACCCGATCCATGTCAGAATATATTGAGGAGAATCTGGCCCGGGGGTTCATCCGGAAATCTACTTCCCCGGCGGGAGCAGGCTTCTTCTTCGTCAAAAAGAAGGATGGCTCACTCCGTCCCTGTATAGACTATAGAGGCCTTAACCAGATCACGGTGAATAATAAATACCCCCTTCCGCTCATTCCGGAATTATTTGACCGTTTGAGGGGGGCTAGAATCTTCACCAAGCTGGACCTCCGTGGAGCGTATAACCTGGTCGGTATCCGTCAGGGGGATGAATGGAAGACGGCATTCAACACCCGGGACGGCCACTATGAATACCTGGTAATGCCCTTCGGTCTCTGTAACGCTCCTGCCGTCTTTCAAGAGTTGGTCAATGACATCTTCTGGGACCTTCTCTACTCCTGCGTAGTGGTGTACCTGGATGACATCTTGTTCTTCTCTCCGGATCTCCCCACACACCGGAGGAATGTTCGTCAGGTTCTGCTCAGGCTCAGGCAGAACCACCTCTACGCTAAATATGAGAAGTGCCTCTTTGAGCAGACCTCGCTTCCGTTTTTGGGCTACATAATTTCTCAGACCGGCCTACGAATGGATCCTGAGAAACTGTCTGCCATCGAGAAGTGGCCTCGACCAGAGGGGTTGAAGGCTATTCAGCGGTTCCTGGGCTTCGCCAACTACTACCGCCTCTTCATACCGCACTTCTCTTCCCGGACTGCCCCTATCTCTGCGCTCACCCGTAAGGGCACTAATCCCAGAGAATGGTTGCCCGAAGCAGAGGAAGCCTTTCTTTCCTTAAAACAGGCTTTCTCTTCCGCCCCGGTGCTGCATCGCCCGGACGGCAACAAGCAATTCTTCCTGGAAGTTGACGCCTCCTCCTCTGGAGCCGGAGCGGTACTTACCCAAAAATAGTCTTCCGGGAGAATGGTAACTTGCGGCTTCTTCTCCAAACTCTTCTCCTCTTCCGAGCGCAACTATTCTATAGGAGACCGAGAGTTATTGGCCCTTAAGCTGGCATTGGAGGAGTGGCGTTACCTGCTCGAGGGGGCTCTTCACCCGGTAATAATTTACACGGACCACAAGAACTTGGCTTACCTCCAGAGTGCCCAGAGACTTAACCCGCGCCAAGCCCGGTGGTCCTTGTTTTTTGCTCGCTTTGATTTTGTTCTTCATTTTCGCCCGGCTGACAAAAACATCAAAGCTGATGCCTTGTCCCGATCCTTCCTGGTGTCTGATCTTGAGGAGGAACCTAAACACATCATCGATCCCGCCAGAGTAATGCAGGTGGCCCCCGTGAGTCTAAATCGTCTCCCTTCCGGTAAGACGTTCGTAACGGTACCTGATCGGGAGAAGATCCTACACTGGGGTCACTCGTCTAAGCTTGCTGGCCACGCTGGTCAGAAAAAGACCCTCCAGCTTATTACCCGACACTACTGGTGGCCTACCCTGCACAAGGACGTAATAGACTTTGTTTCTGCCTGTGTGTCCTGCGCCCGCAACAAGGTTCCGAGACACCTGCCAGCCGGTCGCCTCCTTCCTCTTCCAGTACCTGCTGCCCCCTGGCAGCATATAGCTATGGACTTCATAACAGATCTCCCTGTCTCTGCCGGTTGTACGGTCATTTGGGTGGTCGCTGACCGCTTTTCCAAAATGGCTCATTTCATTCCC
Source organism: Phyllobates terribilis (assembly GCF_046119375.1). Classification (NCBI taxonomy): domain Eukaryota; kingdom Metazoa; phylum Chordata; class Amphibia; order Anura; family Dendrobatidae; genus Phyllobates; species Phyllobates terribilis. Next base: position 214,775,898 of record NW_027362761.1, read on the forward strand.
CTGCCAGGCCTCCCGTCTGCACCCGAGCTGGCTAAAGACTTTATCCGCCACATCTTCCGTCTCCATGGCCTGCCCCTCCACATCGTGTCGGATCGTGGGGTCCAGTTCAACTCACGCTTCTGGAGAGCCATATGCAAGCTGCTAGACGTCACCCTGGACTTCTCCTCCGCTTACCACCCACAGTCCAATGGTCAAGTGGAGCGGATCAATCAGATCCTGACCAGTTACCTCCGGCACTTCGTTAATGCCCACCATTCAGACTGGGTGGATCTCCTGCCATGGGCCGAGTTCTCTTATAATAATCACAAGAGCGAATCTTCCTCCAAATCCCCGTTTTTTGTAGTCTTCGGTCAGCATCCTCGGATCCCATTTCCCGTCTCCACCTCGGTGGACAATCCGGCTGCGGAATCTCTCGTTAGCAAATTTTCCTCCATTTGGGAGAGTACCCGATCCGCACTCCTTCAGTCATCCGAGCGGATGAAAAAACACGCTGACAAAAAACGCCTGGATCCTCCACAATTCCGTCCTGGAGATAAAGTCTGGCTCTCGTCCAAGTATGTCCGGCTCAAGATTCCTTCCTACAAGTTAGGGCCTCGGTTCATTGGCCCACTGGTAGTTATCAAACAAATCAACTCGGTGGCCTATAAATTGAAACTCCCGGCCAACTTGCGGATCCCTAACTCCTTCCATGTATCTCTCCTCAAACCCGTGGTACTTAACTCTTTTTCCAAGTCTACAGGTACGCCCCCTGCTCCGGTTTCCGCTGAGAACGAGTTTGAGGTAGAGAACATTCTGGCCACCAAAAGGGTAAGAGGAAAGACCTTTTTTCTGGTAGATTGGAAGGGGTTTGGTTCTGAGGAGAGAACGTGGGAGCCCCGGGAGAACATCCATGCCCCTGTCATCCTTGATAAATTTCTGTCTGGCCTAAAAAAGGGGGGGCCTAAAGGGGGGGTATTGTAGCGTCAGCGCCCCTGCCTCCTGCTAGGCAGGGACGCTGTTCCCCTCACCTCTCCTCTCCGTGCCCAGCATCCTCCTCCCGCTCTGCTGGCAGCGCGCGCTGCTTCCCGGCTACTGTGCTTAGGGCGCGCGCTCCCCCTCTCTTAAAGGGGCCGCGCGGGCCGTCCTAAGGAGTCCCCGGCCAATGGCCGGAGGACCTCACCATATATAAGGCACCTCCTCCAAAATGGAGGTGCCCGAGCAATGTTGTTGCAAAGCCTTCACTCTGCTTCAGCCCTCAGGTCCCGTTACCAGTGACCTGCCAGTCACCTGCCAGATTCCTGCTTGATACCTGCCTGATATCCGTTTACCTGCTTGCAAGCCTGCGGTCCGACGGTCTGCCTTCCGACACCTGTCAGTCTGTCTATGGACCAGCCTGCCTGCTCACCTGGGAGCTCTCACCTGCTACCTGTCTGCTAGCCTACCTGGAGGCTCCGCCGTCACTTGCCGTGACCACCAGCCTGTCCAGAGACTCTTGCCTGCTCACTTGGGAGCGCTCACCTGCTACCTGTCTGCTAGCCTACCTGGAGGCTCCGCCGTCACTTGCCGTGACCACCTGCCTGTCCAGAGACTCTTGCCTGCTCACCAGGGAGCGCTCACCTGCTACCTGTCTGCTAGCCTACCTGGAGGCTCCGCCGTCACTTGCCGTGACCACCTGCCTGTCCAGAGACTCTTGCCTGCTCACCTGGGAGCGCTCACCTGCTACCTGTCTGCTAGCCTACCTGGAGGCTCTGCCGTCACTTGCCGTGACCACCTGCCCGTCCAGAGACTCTCGCCCGCTCACCTGGGAGCACTCACCAGCCACCTGCCTGCTGTCCTTCTACCCAGAGACTGTCCCTGTCACTTGCCGTGAGTACCCGTCCTTCTACTCAGAGACTGTCCCTGTCACTTGCCGTGACTACCTGCCCTTCTACCCAGAGACTGTCCCTGTCACTTGCCGTGACTACCTGCCCTTCTACCCAGAGACTGTCCCTGTCACTTGCCGTGACTACCTGCCCTTCTACCCAGAGACTGTCCCTGTCACTTGCCGTGACTACCTGCCCGTCTTCCCTGGGAGCCACCCGCTTCCTTACAAGGACCGCCCCCTTGTATAGTTGCTCAGAGGTTCCGCCTCCCAGACCCGTTACACTCTCATTGGTGGGTAGCAGATCTTCTCCTTCCAATTTTAAGTAGGATGGATCCATTGGTGTTGACGCACCTTTGGCTTCTAACAGTTCAAATTGGTTCAGGATTGCGGAAATTTTAGAACTTTGATTGAGAAGAAAACTCCCATCTTCCTCTCTCTGGATTTGGATTCCCAAATAATACGTCACATTTCCAAGGCCCTTAGTCTCAAAGTGCTGGTTGAGAATTTCACCTAGCTTTGTAATTTCCTTTTCATCTCAATGAGACATGATTACATCGTCTACATATAGGAGAACATACATCCACTCCTTTGCTACAATTTTCGTATACAAACATGGATCAGCTTGAGACCCTTTAAATCCTTCATCCATCAAAACTTTGTTCATTTTTGAGTTCCATGATCTTGCCGACTGCTTAAGTCCATAGAGAGATTTTTGCATTCTACAAACAAGGTGCTCTTCACCATTTCAATATATCCCTCGGGTTGGCTCATGTACAACTCTTCTTCAATATCACCATGTAGGAAGGCTGTTTTGATGTCAAAATATCTCACTGTCATCTGTTGAACTACAGCTACGGACATTAAAGTTCTGAATGTGGTTTGCTTCGTAACTGGAGAAAATGTAGCATCATAATCTTCACCATATTTTTGCGAGTACCCTTTTGCGACCAATCTTGCCTTCAACTGGTGAACTTTACCTTCGGAGTCATATTTGTTTCTGAATACCCACTTACATCCGATAGCTCTTTTTCCTTGTGGTAGCTCCGTAAGCTCCCATGTCTGGTGTTGGTAAAGGGACTCCATCTCTTCATTAGCGGGCGGCATTTATCCACTTCTACTTCTCGTGGACAGGCAGTTTTTGTATCTCTTGCCATGACTGTGGCTCTGGCTCAGGAAGTGAGCATATAAGAAAGGTGTCTAGCTGGGATACCTTTGTTTGGTCTTTCTGATCTCCTGACTGGAGGTTGACTTGGTTCTTCTGTTTCTTTCTTGCTGGCTTCAGAGCGTATCCAGACTTCAGTGTTTTATTTTTCAGTGTCTGGGTTTGGTGATTGAGATTCTTGTTCTTGTTTCTTGGCTTGAATGACTGGTGTAACTTCATGGAATTTGAGCGAAACTGAGTTCTCATCAATCACTACGTCTCTGCTGATTGTTACTGTGTTGGTCTCTGGGTGCAAGATTCTGTATCCCTTTTGAGTTTCGCTATAGCCCACCAGGACTCCATGCTTTGCATGTGATTCCCATTTAGAACGTTTTTCTTTGGGAACATACACAAACGTTTTGCTTCCAAATATCCTTAGGTGCTTCAGGTTAGGTTTCTCACAGTTCCATAGCTCATACAGAGTTTTATTTGTGGCTTTACCTGGCAGTCTGTTTTGAAGATAGCAAGCTGTCATGATGGCTTCTCCCCAATACATTGTAGGTAGATTCGGATCAAACAACATACTTCTTCCACTTTCACAGAGAGTGCGGTTCTTTCTCTCTGCCATGCCATTCTGTTCTGGGTTGTATGCGATGGTAGTCTGGAACACGATTCCATTCTTTTTTCAAAATGGTTTGCACCTTACCACTTGTATATTCAGTCCCATTATCTGCACGCAGGGCTTTTGGCATTCTTCCAAATTTCTTAAATACTACGGCAAGATATTCTTCAAGTTTCTGTGGAACTTCATCCTTACTGTGAAGCAGGTAGGTGACTGTATATCTGGAGTAGTCATCAATAAATGTGAGAAAATCTCTCTTCTTAGTTGGAGTTTGAACCATTGGACCGCAAAAATCTGTGCGTATCAAATCCTGTGGCTGTGCAGATCTAGTGGTGCTTACTTTAGGAAAGGATTTTCTGGACATTTTCCCTTCAAGTCAGCTAGTGCACTTCATCATTTGACTACATAGCTTGATTTCCACACCATTTACAAGTTGACCTAGCTTCCTTATTACTTCTGGGTCTCTGTGCCCAAGATGTCTGTGCCATATATGGATACAGTTCTTATGTAGATCTTGTCTAGCACTGTACACGCTTTCTTTGCATTTTAGGATGAGATAGCGGACAGTCATTGTGATATCAGGTCCAGAGACGTAAATCTGTGTGTCGCCAGCATAGAGTCTCACGGCTTTCAGTATCATCTCAACCAGCTGTCCTAGGCCGAGGGTGTAGATTGAGAAGAGCAGAGGTCTAGGACTGAACCTTGGGGGACACTGACAGATAGGGGCAGAGGTGAGGAGGTGGTGTGTGAGTGAGAAACACTGAAGGTCCTGTTTTTTAAGTATGAGGAGATCCAAGATAGGGCCAAGTCTCTGATGCCAAGAGATGAGAGAGTCTGTAGTAAGAGGAAATGATACATTGTGTCAAAGGCAGATGACAGGTCCAGGAGGATGGGTGCGGTCGAAGCATGTTTGAAGCATGAGGGGAAGACACCAGTTGTTAGTGACAGGTTGAAGAGGTGGGATAGAGCTGGGATGAAGACTGTAGTAAGGTTAGGGATGAGGTGGGACAGGATAGGGTCAAGTTCACAGGTGGTGAGGTGTAACTTGGAGAGTAAGGTAGAAAGTTTATCTTCCGTAATGGCAGAGAAGCTGGTTTTGGAGGAGGAGGATTGAGTAGAAACAAAGAAAATCTACCAACAATTCAATGAAGAGTCCTCTTTAGTTAATGGATCAAACATACTAGCTTGGGAGAAGGAGTAAGATTTTAAGTTTGATAATGACTATCTTTTAAACGCCCTCAACATCACATATGCTATTGCTACCACATCTTGTACAACACTATAAGAAATGTATTATAAAGTCTTTACAAGAGGTATTATACTCCGCAAAAACTCAGTTTAATATATCCTGCTCACTCTCCTCTCTGCTAGAGGAACTGTGGAGAGTTTGGGAAAATATCCCATATTTTTTGGAATTGTCCGGTTTTGATGTGGACAGATATACAAGATCTCTTCTTTAAATTAACGCATGTTAATTGTTGAGGGTCCAGGTGGTGGAACCTCTGTGCTTCGGTGCAAGGAGGGACCAGAGGGGCGTGACTAAGTGCCTACTCGGCCTGACCAAGGTTATACAGCGGCTCAATCGACTCCGTGAACCAAGGATGGACCGGGCAGGTGGACCAGGTGCTACTCTGGGACCGACCTTGTGTGAGAGCAGGTGACTCCCACGGGTCAGATGGCAGGAACTGACCGATACAGCGGATGAGCACGGCAGGAAGGCTGACGGGTGGTCCGGGTAGTTAAGCAGGCTGGTTCGGCAGATAGCCAGACGGATGCTCCGGGTAAGCAGGCTGGTGGGCACAGCAGGTAACAGACTGGTGCTTCCAGGTAAGCAGGCTGGTGGGCACGGCAGGTAACTGGCAGGTGCTTCCAGGTAAGCAGGCTGGCGGGCACGGCAGGTAACTGGCAGGTGCTTCCAGGTAAGCAAGCTGGCGGGCAGGACTGTAGACAGACTGGCGGGCAGGACTGTAGACAGACTGGCGGGCAGGACTGTAGACAGACTGGCGGGCATGACTGTAGACAGCGGGACCTGAGGGCTGAATCAAGTGTTAGCACACGGAACAACAACCTTGTACAGGCACCTCCATTTTGGAGGAGGTGCCTCGTATAGGGGCAGTCCTCCGGCCATTGGCCAGGGACTCTATAGGACGGCGCGCGCGGCCCCTTTAAGAGGGCAGGAGCGCGCCCCAAGCACAGAGCCCAGGAAAATGTGCGCGGTGCGTGCCACAGCGGCAAGGCAGGGGGAGGACGCCGGACCGCGGAGGTGAGGGGAACGGCATCTCTGCCCGGCAGGAGGCAGAGACGCCGATGCTACATTAATGTCCCACTTACTCCTCAATTAATTTTATTTTCAATAGGTATAGAGGATCTACCAAGCAAACTTCAACACATAGTTTGTCATATACTCCTAACAATTAAATATCTGATTGCAACTAAATGGAAATATATAACAAGCTATCGGGGTAACCACCAGAATACTCAAAATTTTCAAGCAAGATAGTTAAAATACTGTATAACATTTATTAGATATATATTAAAAAAAAAAATTCTTTCAAGTAAAAAAACCCTAGTGGGCCAAATAGTGAACCCTGGGTCTTTTGAATTACCATCAATAAATTATGATAGTGTATACATGCGAACCACACCTCAATATGTCAAATGCCAAGTGTATAGGGTTTAGAAAAATCAACCTCAATTCATCCAGAGCATGGGATTTAGACACTATCCTTGCCACTATTGGTTGGCTTTTTTTTTAAAGATACCAATCATATAGGGATACCATGTGTGCGCTCAAAAAATTAGGTATACAATGAAATCCCATATGCCCTTTAAACACAGAAGGTACCACGGATTATACAGTAGAATCCCACATGACCTCTATTCAATAAGGTACTGTGAACTATGTCAGGGAAAATCAACAAAGCCCCACTGAAGGAATCCTTCAGGTTGTTGTTATATCAAGCAATATGAAACAATCTCACCCAATCCTAAAGTGCATCATGGCTTGATTCATCCTGGTATAATGTCATCCTAAAATTCATGACTAAAACATTCTGGAGGTATCCTGCTCCCAACGCGTTTCCTCCTAAAGTAGATTCATCAGGGGAGACTGAAAAAGGGGGCTGAGGGTCTCCACCATTTCAAACAGCCCTTATCCTCCTTTCAAAAGACCCAGGGTTCCACCTGTCACTTCCTACATCGTGTCTCCTTTAAACTGCCGCGCTAAACGACACGCCGCTACGTCACTTCCGGTAACGTGGGCTGGTATATCCGGTATCTGGAACGCAAACCATCGAGTGGAATGCATATGGAATCCCGCCGATGTCACATCTGGTGACGTCCTTCCTGTTTCCGATAAATGGAAAGCATGCATATAGAAATGAAGCGCATCCCAAGCACACTAGCGATTCAAAACCAACCAGAACCGCCGATCCCAAACTGGACTCCACACAGTGGTGGTTGGGGAGGGAGGGACAACATAAACCACTCTCTCAGACACACAAACTGGGAGGTATAATACCCCTCCTCTCCTGCATTTGCAGATATATAATCGCCACTCCAATCCTGCAGCAATATATCAAACAATGGGACCAGATCATTTATAATAATTCAACTTTTTAGAAAAGGAAACAGCCATCGTCCCACCCCTTAAGGGTTAAGCATGGCCTCCCACCATAGGGCTTATTATAACCAGACAACTAGGTAGGCATGAGTAGGAGGCTAAGACCAACACGTATTTGTCCACAAAAAAACATCTGGAACATTGTCCAAAAGGCAAAACCAAGGGTTAGCATCTGAAGTACGGGATAGAGAGAAGATTAATAGATGATACATTACTAGAAGTAAATTAAATATAAGGAAACCCTGGCGAGAAAAATGGCCCTATAAAGAGGCCAAAGGGATATAGCATGGCACACCTGATCCTTTCTACACTGGCCCTAGGCCTCAATCCCTACCTGACAGCGGAGGTTGGCCTGAGCAGTGGCGTCCCCACTCAACGTCGGCTGTCCCTACACTCCTTTCCCTAGATGGTCCCTCGACCTATAGGAAACATTTATACGAGATTTGTTCATTCAGTCCACTAGGTGCCAGCGTACGCAGATAATGTATCCTTTTGGCCTCTCTTTGAAGTAGAGCCTTATCCCAATTACCACCTCTCTGTGACAACTTGACCTTATCAATACCTATGAATCTGACCGAATCAACCTTGCCCTCATGCATAGTGTTGACATGTTTAGCTAGGGGTGTGTCCTTTTTATTAACAATATCACGTAAATGTTCACCTATATGCCTCCTAAGTTCTCTTTTCGTTTTACCCACATACTCGATATTACATTGACATGTGGCTTTGTAAATAATCCCTTTGGATCTACAATTTATGAAGGAATTGATATAGTGTATTTCTCCAGTCACTTTACTCTCAAAGGTTTTACTTTGTGTGATCACCTTGCATGCCACACATCCACTACACTTAAAGCACCCCTTGCCAGTGGATCTAAGCCATTCAGTACCCACTCCACCAACAAAGTGACTATGTACAAGCCTATCTCGAAGGGATCTACCCCTACGGTATGTAATCTGTGGGGTAGACTTAACATAGCTCCCTATGTCTTCATCCATCTGGAGGATCTTCCAGTGCTTCTGGAGAATTTTTCTAACTTCATGTGCCTTATTTGAATAGGTAGTAATCACTCTACATGTGTCATTTGTTCCCTGATCCTGTAAAGATGGATAAAGAAGAGTCATACGATCCTTCGCCAGAGTTTCCTCGTAGGCCTTGGCTAGAATTTTTTTGGGGTACCCTCTTTCAATAAATCTATCCCGTAATTCAGAGGCCTGCTGATCAAAAACCACATTATCTGAACAGTTTCAACGAACCCTCAGATACTGGCCCTTCGGGATCCCTTTCTTCAAGTTTAAGGGGTGATTGCTCTCCCATTTCAACAATGAAATTGTGGCTGTTTATTTTCCTATATGTCGAGGTAGAGATACTACCATCCTCTTTCTTACATAACAAGATGTCCAGAAAAGGCAAGGTATTAATACCTACTTCACATGTAAACCGCAGGTTAAGACTATTTTTGTTGAGCGCCTTCACAAAGGTTTCAAATTGTATGGAGTCCCCCTTCCAAAAAATTAGGATATCATCAATATACCGTATCCATAGGGCTATCCTCTCACTACCTTCCACAGGATGTTCCCCAAACACAATTGTTTCCTCCCACCAGCCCAGGTAAAGATTAGTATACGATGGGGCACAGGGACTCCCCATCACAGTCCCCCTGAGCTGGTGGAAGTATTGGTTATCAAATAGAAAGACAAAAACCGACAATGGTCACAGAAATAACTTGAATCTGACATAAGTAATAAATTAAAAATCTATGAAAATGAACAAATGAAAGTGAGACATTGTTTTTCAACCCTGCTTCCACAGAATTTTTTAAAAATTAAACTCATGAAATAGAAAGTGTTAAAGAGTAACATTTTACTTTTTTTTTCAATAAAACAATGGAACACATGAAGTAACTTTGTAATATATGTTAGAGAAATTAGCTTTTTTTTCCTCTTGGGTTGATATTTTTCCATTTCTGAGATAAGAGATGACAGTTGGTGCTTCTAAAATTCTATGAAGGGTGAAGGGAAAAAGGGGAAAGAGCTATAATCAGACACAGACATTTTGTTACAAGTTCTCTTAAACTGACAGTAACAGTTCTCCATAGAACTTTATGAGCGCCAACTGTCATCTCAGTAATGGGAAAATCTGTGTTTACTGAAGACAGAATTTACTCATGAACTGAAAATTTTGAGAATGAAAGATCAGTCCAGGAGGAGAAAGGATCGGATTTATCTCATTAGAGATATTACAAAGTTTCTTATTTTCATGTGTACTATGGATTTGTGAGAAAATAATACAAATAACATGCCCCTAGGTACTGGATTAGGCACCTTCTGACATGTAACGTATGCAAGTCTCTATCTCTCTTGTTCTTGGGATTGGGGCAGAAAGAAGGGAGGTAATCTGAGACCTATGGAATCTCGACACCACTTTTGGCAGGTAGGCTGTGTTAGTTTTAAGAGTAGCTCTATCCTCCAAGATTTGTGTGAAGGGAGGGCCTGCAGATAGCGCCTGGATGTCACTGACTCTACGTGCAGACGTGAGAGCGTCTAAAAGCGCTGTTTTAAGGGATAAGATTCTTAGAGATGCCTCTGACAAAGGTTCCAATGGGGGTTTGGTTAGCGCTGAAAGGACCAAGTTTAAATCTCAAGGGACAATGCTCTGAGAGGGGATGGGTCGGGATCTAGCTGATGCCTTAATGAATCTAGATATCCACCGATCCCTGGCTAGGTCAAAATTGTATTGGGCCCCCAATGCCGCGACCTGAACCTTCAAGGTGCTTGTGGCTAGGCCCTGTTCCAACCCCCTCTGTATAAATTCTAAAATAGCTGTTAATGGGACCCCTTCATCTAACCTGGAACCTGAAAACGAAAGGAACTTTCTCCAAGTTTTCTCATAAAGTTTAGTGGTTACAGGTTTCCTACTTTGAAGTAGCGTGGTGATTAAATTGGGGAAAAACCCTTATCCCTCAACAGAGCCCTCTCAAATTCCAGGCTGTCATGTGCAAGTGTGTTACCTGGGGATGAAGTACCGGTCCCTGAGAGAGAAGGTCCGGAAGCTCCGGAAGTACCCAGGGGTCGGAGATTGACATCATCCTCAGCCAAGAAAAACATGTCCTCTTTGGCCAGAAGGGGGCTATCAAGATTACTCTTCCTTTGTCTTCCCTGATCTTTCTTAGAACTGTCGGGGGAAATGCATAGGATAGAGGGTGACTCCATGGGATCATGAAGGCGTCTAACGCTGCAGGGTCCCCTTTGGGGTCTAATGAACAGAACGTGCCTATTTTCATGTTCTGACTATTGGCAAATAGGTCAATGGAAGGACATCCCCACATCTCTACGATCTGATTGAAAACTGACTGATTCAATTCCCACTCGTCCTTTCTCAGCTGGGTCCGACTCAGGAAGTCTGCCATGCGATTTTCTATCCCTTTTATGTGGAGGGCTGATAGGGACACCAAGTTTTCCTTGGCTAACTGAAAGATAGTCTCCGTCACTTGTATCAGAGGATGTGACCGTGTACCCCCTTGGTGATTCAGGTACGCTACTACTACCCGGTTGTCTGAGAACACCCTTACATGGTGACATCTTAGAGTGTGCAAGAATTCCCGAAGTGCGAATTTTACTGCCAAAAGCTCTTTCGCCTTTTGACCAGACTCCCTGAGCTATCATTGAAGTGAGCCCCCCAACCCCTGGGGCTTGCGTCTGTGGTCAGAATCTGAGGTGTTGGGATCATCCATGGAACAACCAGGGATAAATTGTCTATTCTCCCCCACCACTTTAGAGAAAGTGTAGTTTTTAATGACAACATTAGCTGCCCTTCTAAATGCCCTTTTAGAGATTTTTCTGCTTCTAGGATTTCCCACTGCAAATCTCTGGTATGTATTTGGGCCCATTGGACGGCCGGCAAGCATGCAGTCAAGGAACCTAGGAGGGACATAGCTTTCCGCAGAGTCATAAATGGGTGATCCCTTGCCCGAGATATCTGAGCTATGATCTTGTGAATTTTTTTCTGTTGGGAGGTGACACTCCAGTTTTTTTTAATCCAACATGATGCCCAGATATTCCTGTACTTGGCTTGGCTCGGCTTTGGATTTTTTTAGATTCAAAAGCCAGCCTAAGTTTGTCAAGGAATCCATGACCTTGACCAGCTGGTCTGCAATGTAGGAAGGAACTGCCTATTACCAGAAAGTCGTCCAGAAAAGGGACAATCAGGATATTTCATTCCCTTAGATGTGCCATTACCTCTGCAATGACATTGGTGAACACCCTTGGGGCTATGGTAAGGCCGAATGGGAGGGCTGGGTATTGATAGTGCTTGACTACACCACCTATGGAAATTGCCACCCTGAGGAATTTCTGGTAATCTTTGTGGATGGGGACGTGATAATAAGCGTCCTTTATATCTAGAACAGTCATAAAACAGTCCGGAAACAGCATTTTTACTGATGTTTTTATTGTTTCCATCTTGAAGGCTTGTACCTTCAATAGTTTGTTAAATTTTTTTCAGGTTTATGATTGTCCTGTAAGTCACATCCGTTTTTTTCCTCAGGAACAGAGGGGAGTTGAAACCTTTGCCTTTTTCCCCCGAGTTGGGACTTCCTGAAGGACTGCTTTTTCCATCAGGCTTAGGATCTCCTGTTCTAAAGGCGAAACTGGAACTTCAGACCTAATTTTATTAGGTCCAGAATCACGAGCTGTTTGATATTCTTTCCCAGGTCGGGAGAAACCCTGATAGCCTACCCCCACCTGGGGAAAACCCTGATTGGGAAGGCTTTCTGCTGTCATCGGGGGGTCTGTTGAACAGGAACCCTTTGGTTTTCCTCCACTTATCCTCCCACTTATCCTGGTCCCAAGGGGGTTTTCTGCGGATAAATCTTTTACTCCGAAAGGACTTTCGGTAAGAGGTGTTAGAGAGGATACGGAAACGCTTTTTATTGTCCCCGGCTGTGTCTAGAATATCGTCAAGTGTAGGCCCAAATAAAAATTTACCCTCACAGGGGATGGGGCATCCCCAGGCCAACATTTAAGCCAGGAGGGCTCACCTGGCTGCATTAGCGAAACCTGCTGCCCTGGTTGCTAACCTGACCGAGTCAGCAGAAGCGTCTGCTAAAAAGGAGGCCGCCCCTTTCATTACAGGGATGAATTCTAATATCGTGTCTGTAGCATCGGCGTCTCTGCCTCCTGCCGGGCAGAGACGCCGTTCCCCTCAACGCCACGGCCCTGGCGTCTTCCGGCTCCCGTCCTGCAGCTACTGCGGCGCGCACTGCTCGCAGCTTCCCGGGCAGTGTGCTTAGGGCGCGCGTGCGTGCTCCCTCTTAAAGGGGCCGCGTGCGCCGTCGTAAAAAGTCCCTGGCCGATGGCCGGAGGACTTCCCCTATTTAAAGCACCTCCTCCAATATGGAGTCCTGTCAGTCCTGCCCTCCAGTCTGCCTGTCAGTCCTGCCCACCAGTCTGCCTGTCAGTCCTGCTCGCCAGTCTGCCTGTCAGTCCTGCTCGCCAGTCTGCCTGCCACTTACCTGCCTTGCCCGCCAGCCTGCTTACCTGGAGCACCTGCCTGTTACCTGTCGTGCCTGTCTGCCAGCCTACCTGGAGCACCTACCTGTTACCTGTCGTGCTCGCCAGCTTGCCTACCCAGAGCACCCGTCTGGTTATCTGCCGAACCAGCCTGCTTATCTATCCGGACCACCCGTCAGCCTTCCTGCCGTGCGCATCCACTGTACCGGTCAGTTCCTGCCATCTCACCAGTGGGAGTCACCTGCTCTCACACAAGGTCGGTCCCAGAGTGGCACCTGGTCCCCCTGCTCGGTCCCTCCCTGGTTCACGGAGTCGATTGAGCCGCAGTGCGACCTTGGTCAGGCCAAGTAAGCACTTAGTCATGCCCCTCTGGTCCCTCCTTGCACCGAAGCACAGAGGTTCCACCACCTAGTCCCGTAACAGTTTGCACAGGCCATGGAACCCGGTGGCCCCCAGGCTCTTTCACTCTCTGACCAGTACCAGGAGGTCTCACATCAGAGATCCCAACAGGAGACTATCCTGTCCTATCTGCAGTCAGTCAACTCTCGCCTGGACACGCTGTCCACCCCGTCTGGCTTCGTCTCTAGCCGAGCGGCACCCGCGCCGGCGGCACCTCAATCTACTGACGCTATGGCACCCGGCTCTGGACCCCGGCTCTCTGTGCCTCCACGTTTTGGTGGTGACCCCATCTTATGTCGGGGCTTCCTAAATCAGTGCACGCTGCACTCTGAACTCCTGGCACATCAGTTCCCCTTCGACCGGGCCAAGGTGGCGTTCATCATGTCTCACCTCACCAGGGAGGCATTGGCATGGCTAAACCCTCTGTGGGAGAGAGGGGATCCCCTGGTGTCCAATCTTCCGGCTTTCCTCACTGCCTTCCGGAAGGTCTTCGATGAGCCCGGATGAAAATCTTCTTCAAGGGAGTCTCACTGTGGGCCCGTATGCCATACATTTCCGAACCCTCGCATCTGAGCTTGCCTGGAACCACGAGGCTCTGGTGTCCACCTTCTGGGAGGGTCTTTCCGGACGGATCAAGGATGAGCTAGCCGGTCGTGACATCCCTTCCACCCTGGATGACCTGGTGTCATTAGCTACCCGGATTGACATCCGTTTTTTGGAACGAGCTAAGGAGACTACCCGGGAGAGAAGACTTCCGCATCTCGCTCCTGTATTCCAAAGCCCAGCCTCGCAACCAGCTATTCCTCAGACACGTTCCCCAGAGCCTATGCAAATTGACCAAACCAAGATGGTCAAGTCTCGCCTGGAGACGCGCCGAGCTGAGGGGAGTTGCTTCTACTGTGGCAGTAAAGAGCATCTTATCCGTTCCTGCCCGGTGAAGTCGGGAAACTCCAGGATCTAAGACCACTTGGAGAGGTTGTCCTAGGCAAGAGTAAATCCTCTCTGTCCTTGACTCTGTTTCTATTTCCAGTGGTGAGACCCGCTTCTTTGAGACTGCCCACCTGGATTCCGGTGCCGCTGGGAATCTCATTTCACAGGCTGTTATGGAGCGGTATCAGATTCCTACCATACGCCTGGCTAAACCATTGGCGGTCGCTTCCGTGGATGGGAGATCTTGCTCATCACAGAGCCTGTAACCCTTCAGGTGGGAATGCTGCACTCATGTGCTGTCCGGTCTCTCTCACTCCCTCTTGATTGGTCTACCCTGGTTACAGAGACATGAACCTGTCCTGAATTGGAGGTCTGGTGAAGTGCTCCGTTGGAGGCAGGAATGCCATGAGTCCTGCCTGGTTCCGGTTCGTCCAGCTCGGCCTCCGTCTACTCCGGCTAATCTACCTGGTCTGCCAGCACCCTACTGGTCCTATGCGGATGTCTTCGACAAAATGGAGGCAGAGACACTTCCACCTCATAGGCCGTATGATTGCCCAATCGACCTGGTACCTGGTGCTTCTCCTCCCCGCGGGCGTATCTACCCCTTGTCGTTGGCTGAGACCTGGGCCATGTCTGAGTACATAGAAGAGAATCTTGCTAGAGGATTCATCCAGAAATCTACCTCCCCGGCTGGAGCAGAATTCTTCTTCGTTAAGAAGAAAGACGGCTCACTACGTCCCTGTATCGATTACAGTGGTCTTAACCAGATTACCATCAAGAATAAGTACCCCCTGCCTCTCATCTCGGAGCTGTTCGACAACCTTAAAGGCGCGAAGATCTTCACCAAGCTCAATCTTCGTGGGGAGTACAACTTGGTCCGGATCCGCCAGGGAGACGAGTGGAAGACGGCATTCAACACCCGGGACAGTCACTATGAATATCGCGTGATGCCCTTTGGTCTCTGTAATGCCCCAGCCATCTTCCAGGAGCTGGTTAACAACATCTTCCATGATCCTGTATTCTTGGTGGTGGTGTACCTGGACGATATCTTGGTCTTCTCTCTGGACCTGCCCACACACCGGAGGGATGTTCGTCAGGTTCTGCTAAGGTTCCGGCAGAATCGCCTATACGCAAAATTTGAGAAACGCCTCTTCGAGCAGACCTCCCTTCCGTTCCTGGGTTATAATATCTCTGAGACTGGTCTGCGGATGGATCCTGATAAGGTTTCTGCCGTCTTAAAGTGGCCCCGACCGGAGGGGTTGAAAGCGCTTCAGCGATTCCTGGGCTTCGCAAATTATTACCGCCTCTTCATCCCTCATTTCTCCTCCCGGACCGCTCCCATCTCCGCGCTCACCCGTAAGGTAGTAAATCCCAGGGAATGGACTTCCGAAGCGGAGGAGGCCTTTGTCTCCCTAAAACAAGCTTTCTCCTCCGCCCCTGTGCTGCACCGTCCGGATTGCAACAAGAAATTCTTCCTGGAGGTTGATGCATCCTCCTATGGAGGTGGAGCGGTGCTCACCCAGAAATCCCCTTCCAGGAGAATGGTAACCTGTGGCTTCTTCTCCAAACTCTTCTCCTCATCCGAGCGCAACTACTCCATAGGAGATCGTGAGCTGCTAGCCATCAAATTGGCGCTGGAGGAGTGGCGTTACCTGCTGGAGGGGGCTCTGCACCCGGTGGTCATCTACACTGACCACAAAAACCTGGCCTATTTACAAAAAGCCCAACGACTTAATCCGCGTCAGGCCAGGTGGTCTCTCTTCTTTGCCCGATTCTATTTCACTCTGCATTACCGCCCGGCGGACAAGAACATTAAGGCTGACACTTTATCCCACTTGTTCCTGTCCACTGACCAAGAGGGGGAGCCTCTACATATCATCGACCCCTCCAAAGTAATGTGACTCCGTTTGACCTGTCTCTTTGTGGCGGTTCCAGATCGTAAGAAGGTTCTACTCTGGGGCCATTCATCCAAACTAGCTGGTTATGCTGGTCAGAGGAAGAACTTTCTGCTCATCGCCCGACATTACTGGTGGCCTTCTCTGCGCAAGGATGTTGCGGACTTCGTGCCGGCTTGTTGCTCCTGTGCCCGTAACAAGGTTCCCCGGCACCTTCCATCCAGCCGTCTCCTTCCTCTTCCCATGCCTTCTGCTCCGTGGCAACACATAGCTATGGACTTCATTACGGATCTCCCTGTCTCTGCCGGTTGTACAGTAATTTGGGTGGTCACTGACCGCTTCTCTAAAATGGCCCACTTCATCCCTCTGCCTGGTCTTCCGTCTGCATCTGTGCTGGCTAAGGACTTCATCCATCACATCTTCAGTCTTCATGGCCTACCCCTTCACATTGTGTCTGATCGCAGGGTTCAGTTCACTTCGCGCTTCTGGAGAGCTACGTGCAAGCTGCAGGACGTCTCCTTGGATTTTTCCTCTGCTTATCACCCTCAAACCAATGGTCAAGTGGAACGTATCAACTAGGTCCTTACCAGCTTTCTCCAGCATTTCATCAATGCTCACCATTGGGTTGAGCTCCTGCCCTGGGCCGAATTCTCCTATAACAACCATGAGAGCGAGTCTTCTACTAAATCCCCGTTCTTTGTGGTCTACGGTCAACACCCTCGAATTCCGTTTCCCGTCTCCTCTTCTGTGGACAATCCTGCCGCGGAGTCTCTTGTCAGCGAATTTTCGGCTATTTGGGAAGACACTAGATCTGCACTTCTTCAGTCCTCCGAGCGGATGAAGAGACATGCTGATAAGAGACATCCCGATCCGCCTCAATTTCGTCCGGGAGGCAAGGTCTGGCTTTCCTCCAAATATGTCAGTCTCAAGAGACCTTCTTATAAGTTGGGTCTGCGGTTCATCGGTCCGTTCGAGGTTCTGAAGCAAATCAATCCCGTGGCCTACAAGCTGAAACTCCCTGTCACCTTACAGATTCCCAACTCCTTTCATGATCCAGGTACCTCTCCAGCTCCAGTCTCCGTTGAGGACGTCTTTGAGGTAGAAAACATTTTGGCAACCAAGAGGGTAAGAGGAAAGACTTTCTTTCTTGTGGATTGGAAGGGCTTTGGCCCGGAGGAGAAGTCTTGGGAACCCAGGGAGAACATTCATGCCCCTCATCTTCTTAAAAAATTTCTCTCGGGCTTAAAGAAGGGAGGTCATAAAAGGGGGGGGGGGGTACTGTAGCATTGGCGTCTCTGCCTCCTGCCGGGCAGAGAAGCCGTTCCCCTCAATGCCACGGCCCTGGTCCGGCGTCTTCCGGCTCCCGTCCTGCAGCTACTGTGTACTCCATCCCTCTTAAAGGGGCTGCGCGCGCCATCCTAAAAAGTCCCCGGCCAATGGCCGGATGACCTCCCCTATTTAAAGCACCTCCTCCAATATGGAGGTGCCTGTGCAAGGTTGTTGTTCTGTGTGCTAACACTTGCTTCAGCCCTCAGGTCCCACTGCCTGTCAGTCCTGCCCTCCAGTCTGCCTGTCAGTCCTGCCCGCCAGTCTGCCTGTCAGTCCTGCTCACCAGTCTGCCTGTCAGTCCTGCTCGCCAGTCTGCCTGTCAGTTACCTGCCTTGCCCGCCAGCCTGCTTACCTGGAAGCACCTGCCTGTTACCTGTAGTGCATGCCAGCCTGCCTACCTGAAGCGCCTGCCTGTTACCTGTCATGCCTGTCCGTGAGCCTACCTGGAGCACCTACCTGTTACCTGTCGTGCCCGACAGCTTGCCTACCCGGAGCACCCATCTGGCTATCTGCCGGACCAGCCTGCTTATCTATCCGGACCACCCGTCAGCCTTCCTGCCGTGCGCATCCACTGTACCGGTCAGTTCCTGCCATCTCACCAGTGGGAGTCACCTGCTCTCACACAAGGTCGGTCCCAGAGTGGCACAAGGTCGGTCCCAGAGTGGCACAAGGTCCCCCTGCTCGGTCCCTCCCTGGTTCATGGAGTCGATTGAGCAGCCGTGCGACCTTGGTCAGGCCGAGTAGGCACTTAGTCATGCCCCTCTGCTCCCTCCTTGCACTGAAGCACAGAGGTTCCACCACCCAGACCCGTAACAGTGTCTCTAGACGTTTTCTCTCTTAGATGTGTTTCTAACTGGTCCAGCCAGACCATTAATGACCTGGCCATACATGTAGCTGCTACTGCAGGTTTCAACCCTCCCCCTGCGGCTTCCCATGATCCCTTTAGGAAGGTGTCCGCTTTTTTGTCCATGGGGTCTTTCAACGTGCCCATATCTTCAAATGGGAGGGAGAATTTTTTGGAGGCCTTAGCAATTGCCACGTCCAGTTTTGGCGCTTTTTCCCAAAACGAACATGCAGGGTCATCAAACGGGTATTTTCTTTCTGGGGATAAAAGGCCCTTCCTTTCTGGCCTTTTCCACTCCTTTCTAATCAAAGAGAGGACTTTCTCATTAAGTGGGAAAGACCTTCTCTTTTTTTGCTCTAGCCCGCTGAACATCATGTCCTGGACAGATCTTTTAGGACAGGGGTCCGTCAGCCCCATGGTGGATCTGACGGCCTTGATGAGACTGTTTCCTCAATAGGAAAACAGCTCAGTCGGCCTCTATCCCTAGATGAGGATGAGGACGATAAAGAATCGGACACATCCGAATCTCCCTCACCGTCCTCTGAACTCCTTCCTGATTCAGGGGATATGTTTTTGGATTTTTTCTGTTTTTTCCCCCCTTGAAGGGACCTAATGGTGTCTTCTACGTGCGACTTTATCAGGGATCTGAGCTCTGAGGTGAATTTTGGGGTCTCCTCGCAGATAGTCTGCTCTATACAAGAGCGGCAGAGTCTTTTTTCCCCCCAAGTAGTGGGTAATTCCTCTGTGCAACGTGTACAGGTCCTATGTTTAGTTTTGCCTGCACTCTTCCTTCTCTGATGAGAGAAAAAAAAAGAGGGGAACCCTAGTTACAAGGTGAACTTTCACGAAGATCATTTACCAATCTGACGGAAGAAGGGGTACCGGGTTAGGAGGTGGAACCATCTTTGTAGACAGGGTTTCCCTCTGAGTTGACACTGCAGTGGAGTCCCTGCTGCGCTGGGATGACCTTCCAGAATGCCCGCTCCCGCTGTTGCCCACAGCATGATGATGGGAAGGGTCCTCCTGGCGCCCTGCCTCCTTCTCCCATTTTTTCTTTTATTGCTGCTGTGCTGGTGGTGGTGGAGACTGGGAATGCAGAGACTGCACCTCCAATATCTCCTGGTCACTCATGGCCCAAGGAAGACCACCAGATCTCTCCAAGAAGCACCTCCCTGGTGTCTTTGTAGGTCTTATAAGGCCCCAGGGGCACTCCCCTCCAGCTGGCCATCAGAATAATGATTACTTTTTTTTTTTTCCATTAGAATCTACGGCGCGCTTTTTAGGAATGCCCCCCCACCCCCGCAGCATGCGAGGGACACCCGCCCATGCGCAGACTGCTTTTCCCCGTTATGCTTTGCGGCGCCGCGCTATCGGGAGGTGTCCGGCGCACCTGCGCGTGTGCAGTGGAACCAGGAAGTTCCATCTCACCAGTACCGCCTGGCTGCTTCCGGGCAGGGGATTTGCACGCGGTCTTCGCCACCACCGCATCTAGGTGGGTCCAGGGGAAGGCAGAAGTCCCAGCAGATTCTTCGAGCTGGATCGCCCGGCAAACCCTAGAGGCCCACTGACCCCAGCGGTGGTGCTTCAGGACGCCACACCAGCTGAGGCATGGAACCACCGCTGCCTGAATCGGTCTGGCCAGGCCTGGCTCCAACGATAATCCTTCTTCCCTGGCATCAGGTATGCCTTCCTTTACAGGTACTGTAGGCTCCCAGTCAAGGACAGGAAGCCAACTGATGCGGGAGAGAGTTACCACCCTTTTTATCTGTAGGTTTCCTGTCCTTGAAGGGCGGATCTCCTCTCTCCGTGGTGCCGTCATGGGGGAAGGAGAAAATATTCTCCATTACTTGTTCTATAAAAATTATTCTACTGTGGCCCACTAAGCAGAAAATATTAATATAAATTATTTGAAAAAAAAAACACCCTAATAATTGTAAGATGTGTGATAGGTCTCAAAACAGGGGGAGAGACAAAGGCCTGGTTGTGATGGGCACATTGGACAATAATAATGGACATCACTTCTTCTACTGTGCTTCCTACAAACCTGGCATCTTTTTTGGGGATACTTTTGGGTGGGAGTGGCAGGGACAGGCAAATAAAATGGCGCTCTGCAAGTCTCCGGACATCCTTGGACTCAAAGGCTTCCTCTTGTGCCATCAAGTCAAATATAAGACACTCAATTTTATCCGGGAACTGGAGGAAAGTGAGCAGTCCTTTTGATTTCTTTCTACAGGACAAAACTTTTATATGTAGCAATTTGAATGAGGTAGATAGCTACCTTTTTATACCAGGCCCTGGACTTCCGCTTCACCAAGTATGGTTGAAGCACCTTGTCTGACAAGTCAACACCTCCCATATATTTATTATAGTCTGTGATGCAGACCGGTTTTTCCTTGTCCCTGGTGGCACTCTTGTCTGTTACAGTCACAGTGGTGTCCACATGCAGTGTGGTCAGCATGTAGACATCCTTCCTATCATCCCACTTCACTGCAAGAAGTTGGTAATTTGCAAGTGAGAATGACGCCCCCTTCTTCAAACTTCTGGACACCAACTGTGATGGAAAATCTGCACGTTTTTTCCTGACTGTCCCACAGGCCCTGCATTTGCAGTGTGGAGGGATTTATATAGGGAGATACTAGTATATTAATTGTCAATTTTACCCTGTATGCCAATTGTCTAGTGGCAGTTTGGTGGTCCCTACCTTCATATATTAGGAAGGTGGATGTGTAGACTGTTGTGCTCTTGCACATTTTGTACAATTTGATGCCGTATTTGGCGCGCTGGGAGGGGATGATTTGGCAGAATGATAGACAGCCCTTGAAACTCATGAGGGACCCGTCGAATGCAACATTTTGCTCTGGGGTATATGAATTTAGAAATTAATCTTGTAGGAGGGAAATTAGAGGTCTCAATTTGTTTTGGCAATCGTAGTTGGGGGTCATTTCTTGGGAAGGCTTGGGAATTGTCATGAAAATGAAAGAATCTCATTAGGGGTTCATAACGAGCTCAGGACATGACAGGCACACCCCACTGATTGATGGGCTGTGGGTGGGGTTTCACCACACGTCAGGGAAAAGCGTCCAGTAGATGCTGGACTGTGACGTGCGGTGAAACCCCACCCATAGCCCATCAATCAGGGGGGAGCGTGCAATTGGGTCATGCCTGCATGAGTCCGGAACTTGACATGACATCTGCGGATGTCAGCCGAGGTTCAGCTTTAATGATACCACTCCGGTGGCAAAAAAAAAAAAAAATGCTAGAGTGCTGCTTTAACAATTGGGTAGCTAAAAAGGGCAAAAATATTGCTGCCATCACTATCGCTGGCCAGGTACCTAACAGTACAATTTTCAATACTCTGAGCAGTCATTTTTATAGTAGTGTAGAAGGAAGGGATTCAGAATACAGACAATTAAAACTTGTATGGCACTTTTAAAATATTGAAGCATTTTGCCTCTTTCTAATCATCGGTATGCATATTCTGGCCACCCCTCACTGTAGTGCAGATAAAACAAAAAACTCAAATGAATAATACAAACAGAACAATTGTTACACTAGAGATCAAAACCACATTGTATTACTGTCAGAGGAAAGCAACAGATAAGAGTTTGCATTTAAAATAGTTGGGATGCCAATTTTTATTTTATACATACCTATTTATAATTCTTTTTTTTTTGCGGCATACTATATTATTTCTCCTTAAAGAAGAGAGTTAAAATAGAAACGCAATAGAATGACAGGCAATGGCTTTATCATGTCAACAAGAAAAGGCTGTACAATAAGTTAGCAAATAAGGTTTAATGGGACTGACGGATTCTAGAGATTCCGCCATCGGCCAGGGGAACAGCACTGAATGTAAATGAGATTTCTATAGGGTTTACGTTGTTTAAATATTTCCTATTTGACAAAACTTACATGACTTTACATACATAAAAGCACAATTGAAATATTTTCCTTACCTTAGTTTCTGGGTGCTTGATAATCCCGTTAAATGATTACCAATGTATAAAAATGGCAAAGGAAATAACTACAAACAGAAAGAAGTGACATTGACAAATTAGCTACTGGTCTGTAAGGGTTAATAAAAGCTTTGGTTTCCTTGTATATTTGTACCCTTCTAGATTTCATTATAAACAGTGGCAGATATTTTTTAGATTTCTATTAATGTCTATGGCAGGAGTCCCGAACCTGTGGCTCAGGAGCCCATGATGTGTGGCTCACGACTGTCTGCCAGCTTAGCACATTAGCACCAGGCTTAGCAACCAGTTATGATGAGCAGGTCTCCAGATGGAGACAGAAGATCAGATCTAGATGTGCATATACTGGTCTATGGGATGGAGAGATAAATATGGTAAACTGGAGAAAGGGTGATACTGATAGTTATACCAGATACTTGAAGCTGTACACAATAATGAGGTGAGTGTGCATGATACAGAAATACCGAATGGAACCCTTGAATGTAAGTATACTGCCTATATGGGACAAGGGCAAAATGTCTCAGTTTGTTTTCTGTGTGGACGCTTTGACTATCATCAAACGGGTCATGGTGGGTTCTGAGTGTCAGTACTGTGGGGGCGAAGGGGCGCTGCATGTGGCTCGCGACCATCTCTTAGAGTTGAATTTGGCTCTCAAGGTAAAGAAACCACCTGGGACATTGGTCTATGGCCTTGTGCATCAACAGCAGCTTTGTCTATATTATCATACTTTACTTCAGATTTGCAAGGGGATTTCACTCTTTTCATTATAACAGCTGAAATCCACAACAATAGCAATGCATCAGAATTGAAAATTGATAGCATGACCTTGCACACAAAGATGGAAATTCTGGTATATGTCAGAATGTGATTTTATGTTCGCCAATGGCAGATTTGTTGTAAAAATTTCTATGACTGTCCCATAGAGAATGTGATTTCTAAAAACAAATCTGCAATGAGTGAACATAAGGTAGCTCAGTTGTGGCAGTAGCACTGGTAATACAACAGTGTCTGCAAAAATGGAAAGGCCAAAATGTGTCGGGTACAAGTGTATTTGCAGCTTTGCTTCCAATACTGATCATCTGAACTGTGTAGCTCTGCTGACAGGCTGAGGGGGCTCCAGCTGCACTCTGTAGCTCTGCTGACAGGCTGAGGGGGCTTCAGCTGCACTCTGTAGCTCTGCTGACAGGCTGAGGGGGCTCCAGCTGCACTCTGTAGCTCTGCTGACAGGCTGAGGGGGCTCTAGCTGCACTCTGTAGCTCTGCTGACAGGCTGAGGGGGCTCTAGCTGCACTCTGTAGCTCTGCTGACAGGCTGAGGGCTCCAGCTGCACTCTGTAGCTCTGCTGACAGGCTGAGGGCTCCAGCTGCACTCTGTAGCTCTGCTGACAGGCTGAGGGCTCCAGCTGCACTCTGTAGCTCTGCTGACAGGCTGAGGGCTCCAGCTGCACTCTGTAGCTCTGCTGACAGGCTGAGGGCTCCAGCTGCACTCTGTAGCTCTGCTGACAGGCTGAGGGCTCCAGCTGCACTCTGTACCTCTGCTGACAGGCTGAGGGCTCCAGCTGCACTCTGTAGCTATGCTGACAGGCTGAGGGCTCCAGCTGCACTCTGTAGCTCTGCTGACAGGCTGAGGGGGCTCTAGCTGCACTCTGTAGCTCTGCTGACAGGCTGAGGGGGCTCCAGCTACACTCTGTAGCTCTGCTGACAGGCTGAGGGCTCCAGCTACACTCTGTAGCTCTGCTGACAGGCTGAGGGCTCCAGCTGCGCTCTGTAGCTCTGCTGACAGGCTGAGGGCTCTAGCTGCACTCTGTAGCTCTGCTGACGGGCTGAGGGCTCCAGCTGCACTCTGTAGCTCTGCTGACAGGCTGAGGGCTCTAGCTGCACTCTGTAGCTCTGCTGACAGGCTGAGGGCTCCAGCTGCACTCTGTAGCTCTGCTGACAGGCTGAGGGCTCCAGCTGCACTCTGTAGCTCTGCTGACAGGCTGAGGGCTCCAGCTGCACTCTGTAGCTCTGCTGACAGGCTGAGGGCTCCAGCTGCGCTCTGTAGCTCTGCTGACAGGCTGAGGGCTCTAGCTGCACTCTGTAGCTCTGCTGACAGGCTGAGGGCTCCAGCTGCACTCTGTAGCTCTGCTGACAGGCTGAGGGCTCCAGCTGCGCTCTGTAGCTCTGCTGACAGGCTGAGGGCTCTAGCTGCACTCTGTAGCTCTGCTGACAGGCTGAGGGCTCCAGCTGCACTCTGTAGCTCTGCTGACAGGCTGAGGGCTCCAGCTGCACTCTGTAGCTCTGCTGACAGGCTGAGGGCTCCAGCTGCACTCTGTAGCTCTGCTGACAGGCTGAGGGCTCCAGCTGCACTCTGTAGCTCTGCTGACAGGCTGAGGGCTCCAGCTGCACTCTGTAGCTCTGCTGACAGGCTGAGGGCTCCAGCTGCACTTTGTAGCTCTGCTGACAGACTGAGGGCTCCAGCTGCACTCTGTAGCTCTGCTGACAGGCTGAGGGCTCTAGCTGCACTCTATAGCTCTGCTGACAGGCTGAGGGCTGAGGGCTCTAGCTGCACTCTGTAGCTCTGCTGACAGGCTGAGGGCTCTATCTGCGCTCTGTAGCTCTGCTGACAGGCTGAGGGCTCTAGCTGCACTCTGTAGCTCTGCTGACGGGCTGAGGGCTCCAGCTGCACTCTGTAGCTCTGCTGACAGGCTGAGGGCTCTAGCTGCACTCTGTAGCTCTGCTGACAGGCTGAGGGCTCCAGCTGCACTCTGTAGCTCTGCTGACAGGCTGAGGGCTCCAGCTGCACTCTGTAGCTCTGCTGACAGGCTGAGGGCTCCAGCTGCACTCTGTAGCTCTGCTGACAGGCTGAGGGCTCCAGCTGCGCTCTGTAGCTCTGCTGACAGGCTGAGGGCTCTAGCTGCACTCTGTAGCTCTGCTGACAGGCTGAGGGCTCCAGCTGCACTCTGTAGCTCTGCTGACAGGCTGAGGGCTCCAGCTGCGCTCTGTAGCTCTGCTGACAGGCTGAGGGCTCTAGCTGCACTCTGTAGCTCTGCTGACAGGCTGAGGGCTCCAGCTGCACTCTGTAGCTCTGCTGACAGGCTGAGGGCTCCAGCTGCACTCTGTAGCTCTGCTGACAGGCTGAGGGCTCCAGCTGCACTCTGTAGCTCTGCTGACAGGCTGAGGGCTCCAGCTGCACTCTGTAGCTCTGCTGACAGGCTGAGGGCTCCAGCTGCACTCTGTAGCTCTGCTGACAGGCTGAGGGCTCCAGCTGCACTTTGTAGCTCTGCTGACAGACTGAGGGCTCCAGCTGCACTCTGTAGCTCTGCTGACAGGCTGAGGGCTCTAGCTGCACTCTATAGCTCTGCTGACAGGCTGAGGGCTGAGGGCTCTAGCTGCACTCTGTAGCTCTGCTGACAGGCTGAGGGCTCTATCTGCGCTCTGTAGCTCTGCTGACAGGCTGAGGGCTCTAGCTGCACTCTGTAGCTCTGCTGACAGGCTGAGGGCTCTAGCTGCGCTCTGTAGCTCTGCTGACAGGCTGATGGCTCTAGCTGCGCTCTGTAGCTCTGCTGACAGGCTGAGGGCTCTAGCTGTGCTCTGTAGCTCTGCTGACAGGCTGAGGGCTCTAGCTGCGCTCTGTAGCTCTGCTGACAGGCTGAGGGCTCTAGCTGCGCTCTGTAGCTCTGCTGACAGGCTGAGGGCTCTAGCTGCGCTCTGTAGCTCTGCTGACAGGCTGAGGGCTCTAGCTGCGCTCTGTAGCTCTGCTGACAGGCTGAGGGCTCTAGCTGCGCTCTGTAGCTCTGCTGACAGGCTGAGGGCTCTAGCTGCACTCTGTAGCTCTGCTGACAGGCTGAGGGCTCTAGCTGCACTCTGTAGCTCTGCTGACAGGCTGAGGGCTCTAGCTGCGCTCTGTAGCTCTGCTGACAGGCTGAGGGCTCTAGCTGCACTCTGTAGCTCTGCTGACAGGCTGAGGGCTCTAGCTGCACTCTGTAGCTCTGCTGACAGGCTGAGGGCTCTAGCTGCGCTCTGTAGCTCTGCTGACAGGCTGAGGGCTCTAGCTGCGCTCTGTAGCTCTGCTGACAGGCTGAGGGCTCTAGCTGCGCTCTGTAGCTCTGCTGACAGGCTGAGGGCTCTAGCTGTGCTCTGTAGCTCTGCTGACAGGCTGAGGGCTCTAGCTGCACTCTGTAGCTCTGCTGACAGGCTGAGGGCTCTAGCTGCACTCTGTAGCTCTGCTGACAGGCTGAGGGCTCTAGCTGCGCTCTGTAGCTCTGCTGACAGGCTGAGGGCTCTAGCTGCGCTCTGTAGCTCTGCTGACAGGCTGAGGGCTCTAGCTGCGCTCTGTAGCTCTGCTGACAGGCTGAGGGCTCTAGCTGTGCTCTGTAGCTCTGCTGACAGGCTGAGGGCTCTAGCTGCGCTCTGTAGCTCTGCTGACAGGCTGAGGGCTCTAGCTGCACTCTGTAGCTCTGCTGACAGGCTGAGGGCTCTAGCTGCACTCTGTAGTTTTGTAGAGTGAGGGCTCTAGCTGCACTCTGTAGCTCTGCTGACAGGCTGAGGGCTCTAGCTGTGCTCTGTAGTTTTGTAGAGTGAGGGCTCTAGCTGCACTCTGTAGTTTTGTAGAGTGAGGGCTCTAGCTGCACTCTGTAGTTTTGTAGAGTGAGGGCTCTAGCTGCACTCTGTAGCTCTGCTGACAGGCTGAGGGCTCTAGCTGGGCTCTGTAGCTCTGCTGACAGGCTGAGGGCTCTAGCTGCGCTCTGTAGCTCTGCTGACAGGCTGAGGGCTCTAGCTGCACTCTGTAGCTCTGCTGACAGGCTGAGGGCTCTAGCTGCACTCTGTAGTTTTGTAGAGTGAGGGCTCTAGCTGCACTCTGTAGCTCTGCTGACAGGCTGAGGGCTCTATCTGCGCTCTGTAGCTCTGCTGACAGGCTGAGGGCTCTAGCTGCACTCTGTAGCTCTGCTGACAGGCTGAGGACTCTAGCTGCACTCTGTAGTTTTGTAGAGTGAGGGCTCTAGCTGCACTCTGTAGCTCTGCTGACAGGCTGAGGGCTCTAGCTGTGCTCTGTAGTTTTGTAGAGTGAGGGCTCTAGCTGCGCTCTGTAGTTTTGTAGAGTGAGGGCTCTAGCTGCACTCTGTAGTTTTGTAGAGTGAGGGCTCTAGCTGCACTCTGTAGCTCTGCTGACAGGCTGAGGGCTCTATCTGCGCTCTGTAGCTCTGCTGACAGGCTGAGGGCTCTAGCTGCACTCTGTAGCTCTGCTGACAGGCTGAGGGCTCTAGCTGCACTCTGTAGTTTTGTAGAGTGAGGGCTCTAGCTGCACTCTGTAGCTCTGCTGACAGGCTGAGGGCTCTAGCTGGGCTCTGTAGTTTTGTAGAGTGAGGGCTCTAGCTGCGCTCTGTAGTTTTGTAGAGTGAGGGCTCTAGCTGGGCTCTGTAGTTTTGTAGAGTGAGGGCTCTAGCTGCACTCTGTAGTTTTGTAGAGTGAGGGCTCTAGCTGCACTCTGTAGCTCTGCTGACAGGCTGAGGGCTCTAGCTGGGCTCTGTAGTTTTGTAGAGTGAGGGCTCTAGCTGCACTCTGTAGTTTTGTAGAGTGAGGGCTCTAGCTGCACTCTGTAGCTCTGCTGACAGGCTGAGGGCTCTAGCTGTGCTCTGTAGTTTTGTAGAGTGAGGGCTCTAGCTGCGCTCTGTAGTTTTGTAGAGTGAGGGCTCTAGCTGCACTCTGTAGTTTTGTAGAGTGAGGGCTCTAGCTGCACTCTGTAGTTTTGTAGAGTGAGGGCTCTAGCTGCACTCTGTAGTTTTGTAGAGTGAGGGCTCTAGCTGCACTCTGTAGTTTTGTAGAGTGAGGGCTCTAGCTGCACTCTGTAGCTCTGCTGACAGGCTGAGGGCTCTAGCTGTGCTCTGTAGTTTTGTAGAGTGAGGGCTCTAGCTGCGCTCTGTAGTTTTGTAGAGTGAGGGCTCTAGCTGCACTCTGTAGTTTTGTAGAGTGAGGGCTCTAGCTGCACTCTGTAGCTCTGCTGACAGGCTGAGGGCTCTAGCTGGGCTCTGTAGTTTTGTAGAGTGAGGGCTCTAGCTGCGCTCTGTAGTTTTGTAGAGTGAGGGCTCTAGCTGCACTCTGTAGTTTTGTAGAGTGAGGGCTCTAGCTGCACTCTGTAGCTCTGCTGACAGGCTGAGGGCTCTATCTGCGCTCTGTAGCTCTGCTGACAGGCTGAGGGCTCTAGCTGCACTCTGTAGCTCTGCTGACAGGCTGAGGGCTCTAGCTGCACTCTGTAGTTTTGTAGAGTGAGGGCTCTAGCTGCACTCTGTAGCTCTGCTGACAGGCTGAGGGCTCTAGCTGGGCTCTGTAGTTTTGTAGAGTGAGGGCTCTAGCTGCGCTCTGTAGTTTTGTAGAGTGAGGGCTCTAGCTGGGCTCTGTAGTTTTGTAGAGTGAGGGCTCTAGCTGCACTCTGTAGTTTTGTAGAGTGAGGGCTCTAGCTGCACTCTGTAGCTCTGCTGACAGGCTGAGGGCTCTAGCTGGGCTCTGTAGTTTTGTAGAGTGAGGGCTCTAGCTGCACTCTGTAGTTTTGTAGAGTGAGGGCTCTAGCTGCACTCTGTAGCTCTGCTGACAGGCTGAGGGCTCTAGCTGTGCTCTGTAGTTTTGTAGAGTGAGGGCTCTAGCTGCGCTCTGTAGTTTTGTAGAGTGAGGGCTCTAGCTGCACTCTGTAGTTTTGTAGAGTGAGGGCTCTAGCTGCACTCTGTAGTTTTGTAGAGTGAGGGCTCTAGCTGCGCTCTGTAGTTTTGTAGAGTGAGGGCTCTAGCTGCACTCTGTAGTTTTGTAGAGTGAGGGCTCTAGCTGCACTCTGTAGCTCTGCTGACAGGCTGAGGGCTCTAGCTGTGCTCTGTAGTTTTGTAGAGTGAGGGCTCTAGCTGCGCTCTGTAGTTTTGTAGAGTGAGGGCTCTAGCTGCACTCTGTAGTTTTGTAGAGTGAGGGCTCTAGCTGCACTCTGTAGCTCTGCTGACAGGCTGAGGGCTCTAGCTGGGCTCTGTAGTTTTGTAGAGTGAGGGCTCTAGCTGTACTCTTGTTCAGCTGACAGCCTGAGCATTCTAGCTGCACTATGTAGTTCTGCTAACAGGCTGAAGGTTCTAGCTGGGCTCTGTGGTTCCCTAATATAATTTAATTAAGCTAATTCATTGTGAAGTCTACCAGGCATGCACACTTATCACTTCTTTTTTTTTCTCATGGCACTAGTTTTCTTATCTTAACATTGCAAACAATTATTTGGATCATTTATATTGGTGTGAATCAGACAACAATCTAATGTGTATGGGGCCTGCTGACTCTTCACAGACAGATGGGGTTTTGGGAGAGAAGAATCTGCTGAACTTTAGCAGATGACCCTTTTATTCTCCCTGCAGATAAGCCTCTGCCAGAGGATCTTCGCAGCAGCTCTCCCATAGAGAACACAGGAGTGCTCGGCTAAGCTGATTATTGGGTATGGGGGAGTGTATTCACAAGTGGCACATAAGTTGCAACCATTCCTGTACCTGAAAATCTAGTTAATACATCTGAATATAGTTTTTTTTCTGCAGTACATGGATGGATGACTGTCCACCCCATTTAGATAAATGAAATAAACCAGAAAAGTAAGTTCTCACCTTTTTTGGGATATCCCTGTCAAAATCTGGAAATGTGATTATTCCTTTCACCTTTCCAAAGTACAATATAAGAATTGTGAATCCCATCTAATAAAGCAGACACATAGTTTTAGTAACTAGTACACAGATACTGCACCCAAAAAAAGATAAAAATAATAGAAACTATCACAGATACAGTTGTCAAAACAAGTCATGTTCTATTTTACGAAAACAGAAACTGATACCAAGAGAAAGAAGTATTAAACATCTTCCTAACAAATAGACCTAAAATTTACATTTGAATGAAATTCAAAGCACCATAATATTTAAAGGGGTTTTACCACGAACAAAGTATAGTTTAGTCAATAGATCTTGGAATAAAATTAAGTTTCACAATTAGATGTGTTGAAAAAACATTCCTGTGCTGAGATAATCTTATAAATGTGCCCCTGCTGTGTACTGTGTAATGGCTGTGTCTGACCGTGCAGGAACATGGTCTGATCATACCACAGCTCCTGGGCAGGGGAGGAAGCAAAAGAGTATACAGACATTACAGCAGGGATCACAGCTGATTCTTTCTGTGAGATAATACATTTCACTGCCGGTTTAAAAACATGTTTTACCTCACAGAAAAAATCAGCTGCGATCCCCTGCTGTAATGTCTGTATACTCTTTTGCTTCCTTCCCTGCCCAGGAGCTGTGGTATGATATGATCAGACTATGATCCTGTATGGACACAGCCATTACACAGTACACAGCAAGAGCACATTTATAAGGTTATCTCAGCACAGGAACATTTTTTTTAACACATCCAGTTGTGGAACTTGTTATTCCAAGATTATTACGGTAATAAAAATTAATTATAATGTACTTTATTCGTAGGACAACACCTTTAAGGTTATAGTATTGCATTTCCAATTGTGCAGCATCACTACCTTAGCAACTATCAGCTCCTTCAGCATAAGTCTATCGTTAACATGGAGGTTTGAGGATTTTGTATAATATATATATATATATATATATATATATATATATATACACACACACACACACACACACACACACACACAGTCATGGCCGAAAGTGTTGGAAGCATTGAAATTGTTCCAGAAAATGCAGTATTTCTCCCAGAGAATTATTGAAATTACACATGTTTTGTTATACAGATGTTTATTTCCTTTGTGTGTATTGGAACAACACAAAAAAAAACAGAGAAAAAAAAAGCAAATTGGATATAATTTCACACAAAACTCCAAAAATGGGCTGGACAAAATTGTTGGCAACTTTGTTTCAAGCATGTGATGCTCGTTCAAACCTACCTGTGGCAAGAAACAGATGTGGGCAATATGAAATCAGACCTGAAACCAAATAAAAAAAGTCGAAAAATTGACTCAATCTTTGCATTTTGTGTGCAACACTAAGCATGGAGATCAGAAAGAGGAGAAGAGAACTGTCAGAGGACATGAGAACCCAAATTGTTGAGAAATATAAACAATCTCAAGGTTACAAGTCAATCTCCAGAGATCTTTGATGTTCCTTTGTCCATGGTGCTCAACAAAATAAAGAAGTTTACAACCTATGTCACTCATAAAAAATTTGCTAGAGCAATGATAATGTAAAGGGACCATAGTCTATAGAGGGATCCTCCCCAACTAATGAGTACAACAATAAAGACAAAAAGGGAGCTAAAGACCCC
This sequence comes from Phyllobates terribilis, assembly GCF_046119375.1. Lineage (NCBI taxonomy): Eukaryota > Metazoa > Chordata > Amphibia > Anura > Dendrobatidae > Phyllobates > Phyllobates terribilis. The sequence goes on from NW_027362761.1 coordinate 214,807,278, forward strand.
CAAAAAATCAATGAGAGTATAGTGCATGTAAAATATAATCAAATTTTATTGAACATTTAAAAAAGACAAAGTATCACAACAAATGTGTAAAGTTATTTGATGAAACACACAAAAGTGTGACGAAACTGGCAAGTACATTATGTGATAGTAGCAGAACACCATAAATTATAACATAAAGACACAGTAATGTGTCTGTGCGGTAATGGTAATGCAAACATTCAATAAATTCCAAGTAGGAAAAGACACTACTTTTAAGTTAGGAGACCATTGCTATGCTTGCAATTGCAGCCTCAGTGTAGCAGTGTTATGTCATGCAAATAAACCCATGTGTAGATAGGTAATACTGTGTCAACAATAATGGTGACAGATATAAGGCAAATATGCTCACCCATAAAGTGCTGCGGTGCCAGGTACATCAGAAAAGAGAGCCCCTATGCGCGTTTCGCTTAGGCTTTGTCGGTGGGCCTATGGTACTGTAGCTAATCTTCCTGGACGTGGACAGCAGAGAAAAATTGATGAAAGGTTGCAACACAGCATAGTCTGGATGGTGCATAAGCAGCCCCAATCAAGTTCCAAAGAAATTCAAGCTGCCCTGCAAGCTCAGGGTGCATCAGTGTCAGCGAAAACTATCCGTCGACATTTGAATGAAATGAAACACTATGGCAGGAGACCCAGGAGGACCCCACTGCTGACACAGAGTCACAAAAAAGCTAGACTGCAGTTTCCCAAAATGCATGTGAGCAAGGCAAAATCCTTCTGGGAAAGCGTCTTGTGGACAGATGAGACCATGATAGAGCTTTTTGGTAAAGCTCATCATTCTACTGTTTACCGAAACCTTAATGAGGCCTACAAAGAAGAGAACACAGTACCTACAGTCAAATATGGTGGAGGTTCTAAGATGTTTTGGGGTTGTTTTGCTGCCTCTGGCACTGGGTGCCTTGACTGTGTGCAAGGCATTATGAAATCTAAAGATTACCAAAGGATTTTGAGTCACAATGTAGTGCCCAGTGTCAGAAAGCTGGCTTTGCATTCTATGTCATGGGTCTTCCAGCAGGACGATGACCCCAAACATACTTCAAGAAGCATCCAGAAATGGATGGAAACAAAGCACTGGAGATTATTGAAGTGACCAGCAATGAGTCCGGATTTAAATCCCATTGAACACATGCGGAGAAATCTTAAAATTGCTGTTGGGAGAAGGCACCCTTCAAATATGAGAGACCTGGAGCAGTTTGCAAATGAAGAGTGGTCCAAAATTCCAGTTAAGAGGTGTAAGAAGCTTGTTGATGGTTATAGGTAGTGATTGATTGCAGTTATTTATTCCAAAGGGTGTGCAACCAAATATTACGTTGAGGGTGCCAACAATTTTGTCCATCCCATTTTTGGGGTTTTGTGTGAAATTATGTGCAATTTGCCTTTTTTTATGCTTTTTTGTGTTATTCCAATGCAAACAAAAAAATAAACATGTGTATAATAAAACATGTGTAATTGCAATAATTTTCTTGGAGAAATACTTAATTTTCAGAAACAAATTCAAGCGTGCCAACCAGTAGTATAGCTACCGCACTCTGAGGGACCCACCTGGAGCTACGCTACTTTTAACTGTATCAGTGTGCGCCAATACAGTTAAACTTTGGGGCAGAGCAGGGAGACATGATCCCCCTGCACTGCAGCTATGGGGCCCGGTGCCAGCGATGCCTTCCCACCCTCACAAGTTCAACTGCATGGGCATCTACAGATACAGTTGAAAGCAAGGATGGGGGAGGGAGATTCAGCTAACCTTTCCTCAGCGTCTGATGTCTCACCACGATGATGTCACTACATGGCTTCCTCTACGCTGACATGTGCGACGCTTCAAAAGACAAGCTGAGGAGACCAGAGCACCGGGGAATAAGGGGGAGAGGTGCATATTGTATTTTATTTATTTTTTTTAGAAAACTTTGGTGGCCATAAAACTGTATTGAGGACTATGGGGTGCATTATACTATACAGACTATGGCGTTCATTCTGCTGTACGGGCTATGGAGTGCATAATGCTGTATGGAGGCCTATGTGGGGCTATTATAATATTTGGAGGGCTAGGTGGGAGCCTTTAAACTGTATGTAAGCAATTATACAGTGTGAAGATTTGTGTAGGGTCCATCATACGGTGTGTAGGGCTGTGTGGGTGCCATAATACAGTGTGGAGAGGTGTGGGGCCATTATATTGTATGTAGGCCTATTATACTGCAAGGAGGGCTGTGTGGGGGTCACAGTTGGGGGGGGATCATACTATGTTGGGTCACCATACTTTTCCAGGGTAGTTGAGGGGTTTAGTACAGTAGGGTCATCATACTGTGCGTGTGGAGGGTAATGTGGAGCAATTCACTGTAGGGGTATCTTAGTATTTGAGGGCACTTTTGTTGACATCATACTTTACGAGTGCAATGACAGGACAATCTAGGAGGAACATTAGAGGGCACACCGTACCACATAATAGGTGCAGTAATAGGGACCCATATTACTGCCATGTCGGTCTGGGAAAGATGGAAAAGTGAATGACTCCACCAGAAGTAAGTAAGTCAGCTGTAAGTCACCATCAATAACTGTACTGTAATTGTGACGCCCAGCTGCGCTTGGAATCACAAATCCTAGAAGGGTGTATTGACGGATTCCTCCACAAGAGGCCCCCATAACCATTCACACATCTCCACCTTCCACCTCAGACCACCAGAGGGAGCCCGTAAGGTGGAGGAAGGGAAGGTGGAGCCAGGCAGTTCAGTTCCTCTGGAGAGTTCAGAAAGTACAGACCTGAATGCAGAGTCGAGCTCAGTCAGTCTGTTGAGAGAATTCCTGCAGAGCGCGACACAGAAATAGGTCAGTCTGCAGTGGAGCACAGTCCAGGCTCAGTTGTAGCTCAGAGAGGTGAGTTTTAGGTGTGCCGGCGCCATAAGATCGTTGAAGCGCGGCAAGCTGCCGTTAGTGTGAGTAGCCTATTGAGGGCCCGAGTAGGCCGAAGGCGAGTAGAGAGTTAGTTCATAGGGGGCAGAGGAGCTTAACTAGCTCACCCCGAAGAAGAATATACCGGACACCGGGTCCGAAGCTTACCGGGATCTCCACGACCCAGTAAGATATAACCGGAATCCCTGGAGAACTACAAGTCCCAGGATCGCTAAAGTGCTGATACGTAACAGAGCCAGGAAACACATAGGCCCCATAAGTCGGGAGCGTGCACTCCAAGAAAAGGCCCTACCACAAGGTCAGCCAGCGCAGGACAGAGACAAAGTTAGGCCTAGCTCCAGGCAGGTCAGAAACTTACTACGCAGAAGCAAGAAACAGGAGGCCCAAAACCCGCTCATTGGGGAGGATCCGGACAGACACCCTTCACCCTACAGTGCTCCGGGGAGTGCCTGAATTTCCATCAGTAAAAGGTACTGAAGTAACTATCGTGTCTGTCCCTGTTCTTGTTCTGACCCGGCTGAGTCTCACCGTCCTGCATACCCCGTCATACACTGCCCTGAGGCCTAGCTCCACCTGTGGGGAGCTATACCATCCAGCTGCCTTATCACTGGCCTCAGTGGACTGAGCAGCGCTGGTGATCCTCACCAGAAGCCACAGGTGGCGTCACAAACTTTTATTAACTTCACAAATATCAACGCTTTTAAAGAGGGACCCCAGGGTACGGGCCCGGGAGCCGACCACCGCGACATCCCCAAGGCAAAGGCCCGGGTACCGAGTAATCCCCATCCCCCTGGGCTGGTCATCTCCTCTGGCGTCACGAACAGGATCACGTGCCCGCTGCAACGACAAAGTGTTGTACCCATTGCCACCGGGTACTGTGCGCCTTTATTCTGAACTGTGTACATAAAGTTGTGGTGAAGATAGCCGCCATTGTGGGGTCGCTGAGCGAGAAGAAAGGGCGTAACTGCGGGAAAATTAGGGGCGTACCTGCAAAAGAGCGCGAAGCCTCGGACATGCCCCACGCCTCAACGTCAAAGCGGGAAGCGCCAGGTCCTGTAAGAAGCGTCGCTGAACGCTCTGACATAGGACGCAAGCGACGCAAGGTCCTGAAGACAACCGTCACCTGCGGAGCTGCGGCCTACCGGAATAAAAACTAAAAGGTAGGCCACGGTTAACTAGGGGGGGTGCTAAGATGTCCGACGAACAGCAGAACGCCGACCTGCCGGTCAACGTCCCTGAAGTTCAGCCCGCGCCCGATGATGAGCAGGCCGAGGCCGCCGCTCCACCAGCAGCGCCTGTAACACCCGTTATTCCTATGACTTTACCGTTCATTCCTGGAGCAAAGTGGCTCCCCCAGTACAACGGCAAACCAGATACCCTGTCTGGATTCAAACGGAAGATATGTGGTATCTTGGACATGTACTCCATGACAAGTAAACAAAGAGCCGCCGTTGTATTAGGACAACTGACCGGTGCTGCGGAACGGGAAGTGGAAACATGGTCGGCCGCAGACCAGGAGTCAGTGTCCGCAATATTTCAAAAACTACAGACTGTCTTTGAGGACCTTACTGAGGCGGACCTCCAGATGAGGTTCTACAGCTGTTCCCAACAACCAGAGGACAATGTTCGGGACTACGCCTGGCGTCTTCAAGGGGCCCTGCGGGCTCTGAACCAGGTTAGTCCAACCAGCGTTGAGAATGAGAACAAAATGCTGAAGGAACAGTTTGTCCGGGGACTGAGGTCTCCAGAGGAGAGCAGGACTGTGCGTTGGTGGTCCCTGGATCATCCAGATGCCACTTTCGACAACCTCAAGGACATGGCTATAAAAGGACTGCAGCCCCTGGAAACAAATGCCATCCAACGTTACCAGGGTGGGGCAACCCCAGTGCCGCTACACCCACCTTTTCCCCAGTGGCTGATGAAGCTAAAGTCCCAGCAACGTCCCCTAAAGAACTGGACAGCCTGCGCTCTGAGGTGCGTCAGTTGAGTAAAACCCTGACCACCGTGCTGAGTGCTCTGCAGTTGCGGATGGAGCCTGAGGAAGGAGGGAAGATCCTGTTGGCCGATAGTCCTGAGGATGTCCCCTGGATGAGGAGGAGACCAACACCACCCTCGCTGAGGACCAGCGACCAGCGCCGTCCACCGAAGGACCCAGCCTGCTACTGCTGCCGCAAGACCGGACACATCGCCCAGAATTGTCCTTTAAACGAGAAAACCCTCGGTCCGAGGGCCGACACCCAGGAGTAAACTCACCAGGCCCATCAGACTGGTACAACAGGTTCGTCGGAGGAAGACCTTTCCTGTCCATTGTACTGGACGGGATCCCGACGCATGCCCTGCTGGACACAGGATCTCAGGTAACCATCATGTCTGACGTCCTCTACAAGAGGTTCTAGTCCATGGACGACCTACGTCCTCCAGCTCCAAATTTGTCTGTATACGCCTCAAATGGGCTCCCCCTTAACCTACTCGGGGTTAAGAATGTGACTGTAAAGGTGGGGAGAGTGGAGCTGAAGGACCAGGGACTAATTGTAGTTGAGACTAATCCTGATGACACCAACCCGCATATGGTACTAGGCACTAATGTTGTTGGTAACTGTTTGGGAGAGGTTGTGTTCTTACTCCAACAGATCGCCGACACTGCTAGACCAAGACAGAGGAGGGCACTGCAAAGGGAGATCCGAGTCCTGATGTATCAACAGCAAGTAAGGTTAACAGATGGTGAAATCGGTAACGTGCGGGTAACAGACCCCATACCCATTGTCGTCCCCCCAATGAGTGAAATGCTCATCTGGTGTAGAGCTGCCATAGGTCTTAGAGGACAGAGCTACCAGGCGGTAGTAGAACCCCTCTGCTCTGAGCATAGACCCACGCTCTTAACCGCCAGGGGAGTGGTAGATGTACGTAATGGAAGGGTGCCCGTCCGTCTTCTCAACTTAGGGGAAGATGAGGTCAGACAGCCACGTTATGCCACTGTTGCCAAATTACATGCTGTCAATAACAACTGCATCCATGAGGCGGAGTCCTTAACCTCACCAGATGAAGTAGAGGATAATGACCCTGCAACCCAGGTGGAGGATTGATGTCAACAGCTCCATGTTGGGACAGACACCACTCCTGCCCATCAAAAACAGGGTGTACACCGGGTGGTTCAAGAATACTCGCAGGTGTTCAGTAAACATCCACTAGACTTCGGGAGGTTTAAGGGGGTTCAACATCATATCCCCACAGGCAACCATTCCCCAATCAAAGAACGTTATAGGCCTATACCCCCAGCTCACTACCAGAAGGCAAAAGAAATGCTGCATGACATGAGGAAGGCGGGAGTAATAAGGGATTGTTGTAGTCCCTGGGCAGCTCCCCTAGTGCTGGTTAGGAAAAAGGATGGGAGCATGAGAATGTGTGTAGATTACCGACAAGTAAATTGCATTACACATAAAGATGCATACCCTTTACCAAGCATAGAGGAGTCCCTAGCTGCCTTAAAGTCTGCAAATTACTTTTCCACCCTTGACCTCACTAGTGGGTACTGGCAAGTAGCTGTGGCTGAGGAGGATCGGGAGAAGACGGCCTTCACCACCCCGATGGGACTCTGCAAGTTCAACAGTATGCCGTTTGGACTCTGCAATGCCCCTGGAACGTTCCAGAGATTGATGGAGTGTTGCCTGGGACACCGCAACTTCGAGACTGTGATACTTTACCTGGATGACGTAATAGTGTATTCCAGAACGTACGAGGACCACTTGAAACACCTGGCAGAGGTATTTGAGTCACTGTCCCGGTACAGGATGAAGTTGAAGCCCTCAAAGTGCCATCTGCTCAAGAGAAAGGTACAGTACCTGGGGCACATTGTCAGTCCGGAAGGGGTAGCACCAGACCCAGAGAAAGTCACAGCCATCCAGAAGTGGCCGGAGCCGAAGGACCTCAAGGAGGTGCGTCAGTTCTTGGGACTAGTAGGATACTACCGGAGGTTCGTAAAGGACTACACTAAGAAAGCAGCTCCTCTGCAAGACCTCCTGGTGGGGCAGTCCCCCAAAGGCAAAAAAACCCCATTCCATTGGGGTAAGGAGCAAGACGAGTCGTTTCAGGAGATCCTGACAGGTGATGAGATCCTAGCCTACCCTGACTACAGCCAACTGTTCCTGCTGTATACTGATGCTAGCAACGAAGGGCTGGGCGCTGTCCTAAGTCAGAAGCAGAATGGCCAAGAGAAGGTGATCGCATACGCAAGCAGGAAGCTCCGCCCGACCGAGAGGAACCAAGAGAACTATAGCAGCTTCAAGTTGGAGTTCCTGGCCTTGGTCTGGGCCATCACTGAAAGGTTCAAGCACTACCTGGCCTCCAGTGAGTTCACTGCCTTTACTGATAACAACCCCTTGACCCATCTTGAAACAGCTAAGTTGGGGGCACTGGAACAACGATGGATGGCTCGGCTGTCAAATTACCAATTTACAATTAAATACCGGGCGGGCCGCAAGAACGCCAACGCCGATGCCCTGTCTAGGATGCCTCACCAGTCAGACACAGAAGAAGTGGATGACCTGGAAGAGATAGAGCTACCTGCCTTTCACCGGAGTGGGATGATCCATGAGCAACGAGCCTCCAGGAAGCAGCGTGGAAAGACTTTAAACCCCCTGCCTCACCACAGCTGGAAAGAGACCCAGGACAGCGACCCGGTTGTCAGCTGCATCAAACAGCTGATAACCCAAGAAGGTGCCTCCCTGGAGAAGGATGCGTCTCTCCAAGCAAAGCAGCTGTGGAACGAGAGAAGCCGGCTGTTTATCTACCGTGAGAAGCTGTGCCGGAGGTACGTCAATCCAAAAACCCATGAGATGGTATGGCAGATAGTGGTCCCGAAGACAGACATCCAGATGGTATTAGAGGCTTACCACGATCAGGCAGGACACTTTGGCTGGAAAAAGCTAGAGACCCTGCTGAAGTGTCGATTCTACTGGGTAGGAATGCGCAGCTCCATTGAGAGGTGGTGCCGGGACTGTGGACCCTGTGGCCTAAGAAGAAAAGACTTCAGCAGCCAGAAGGCACCCCTGCAACCCATCAAGGCGACTCGACCCCTGCAGATCGTGGCCCTGGACCATGTCAAGCTTTCCCCCAGCAGGTCAGGGTACTCCTATGCCCTGACCATGGTGGATCACTACTTACGTTTCCTGGTGGTCGCCCCCGTCAAAGACCTGACGGCAGAGACAGCAGCAAAGACGGTCCAAGCATATTTCTGCAGACCCCATGGCTATCCTGAGCAGGTACTGATGGACCAAGGCCCGGCCTTTGAGGCTGAGTTGTTCAAGGAGTTCTGCCATTTGTATGGGTGTAAGAAGATAAGAACTACACCGTACCACCCACAAACGGTCTCTGCGAAAAGATGAACAACATAATCATCGACCTGCTAAAGACCATACCACTTGAGGAGAGAAACCAGAGGCCAGACCTACTACCTGACTTAGTGGATCTGTATAATCATATACCAGTGAGTTCCACCAATTGCACTCCGGCATATCTCATGCGAGCAAGGCCAGGAAAGCTGCCCATGGATCTGGAGCTTGGTGTTGTTGAGCCTGAAGCTGATATGACCACTGAGGACTCGGACACCACCAGACAAGAGCAGTACAGAAGGGTACAAGCTTGTGTCAAGGACAGTCTTACTCGGGTGAGAGAAAAGCAGGAAATACAATACAACAAAAACGCACCCGCAGAACCTTTCACACCTGGTGAAACAGTACTAAAAAGGAAAAGACGTAACCACAAACTTGATGACCAGTGGGAAAAAGACCCCTACACTGTGTTACCGTCAAGGTTTGACAACAAAAAGACATGCATAATCAGTCGCGATGGAGGAAGAACATCTGCTACAGTGTCCAGGGACCACCTAAAGTTGTGTCCAGACCTACTGAAACCCCAAGAAAAAGTGCCTCTCACAATCCAGGAAGAACCTGAAGAAACAGTGATCCACACTGACCTTGGAGACTTCCCAGCGGATTGGCCTCAAATAGGAGGTGCAGTAATCATTCCAGTACTCCAATTCTATGAACAGCCAGAAAACCCTCCACAGCAAGTTGAACCTGTAAGTGCTGCAGAAGAGCCAGCTCAAGAAGTGTCCCCAGATGAAGGATCCCCGGTAGGAGCAGAGCAAGAGGGCCCAGCCAATGGTAGACTTGCCAGTCCAAGAGAGAGGTTAAGGCAGTTTTACAACATGGTTACACGTAGAACTGGTAGAGTAACTGAGAATACAGACACTGACACCCCATCAACCGTTGCATTACGCAGATCAGTACGCAGCACAAGAGGTAAACCTCCTGTTAGGTACACTCAGTAAATGGTCAAAATTGCTGAAAATATATACAGTTACCCCTGGGGTATAAAATTGTATTACACTGTGTATAAATTTGTAATGTACTGAATTACTGTGTGTTTTCGTGCATATGTCTTTATCAATTTGTGCTTTACCTCATTATTTTTTTTATTGCCTACATAATGAACTGCGTGGCTGAGGACTATGTGCAGCCCAAATACTGCTATTGTATATAATTGTGCTCCCTGGAGTGCCCCTTTTAGGTGGCCTCAGAAGAAAAACCTGTCTGGAGTGGCTCTTTTGGAGGTCCAACTCGGGATCTTCATGCCCTGCAGCCACCCCAGGGCCAACGTAGAGGGTTTAGGACCGGTCCCTCAAAATCACCAAGTACTCTACCCTGTGAGATGGACATCCTGTATGGGAACCTCACCGTAGGAGACTTGGACCCTGAGGACGCTTTGCATTTGTTATTGTATGTAACGTTTAAGATTCGTGCCTCCCATAAAGGGAAGATTGTTCTTATTGTTATTGCATTACTTATGTTTCCTAATGTTATTGTTATACAAAATGTACTTCAGCCCGGGAGTGCTGAGTTTAACTAGGAGGGAATGTGACGCCCAGCTGCGCTTGGAATCACAAATCCTAGAAGGGTGTATTGACGGATTCCTCCACAAGAGGCCCCCATAACCATTCACACATCTCCACCTTCCACCTCAGACCACCAGAGGGAGCCCGTAAGGGATATAAATAGGGAAGGTGGAGCCAGGCAGTTCAGTTCCTCTGGAGAGTTCAGAAAGTACAGACCTGAATGCAGAGTCGAGCTCAGTCAGTCTGTTGAGAGAGTTCCTGCAGAGCGCGACACAGAAATAGGTCACTCTGCAGTGGAGCACAGTCCAGGCTCAGCTGTAGCTCAGAGAGGTGAGCTTTAGGTGTGCCGGCGCCATAAGATCGGTGAAGCGCGGCAAGCTGCCGTTAGTGTGAGTAGCCTATTGAGGGCCCGAGTAGGCCGAAGGCGAGTAGAGAGTTAGTTCATAGGGGGCAGAGGAGCTTAACTAGCTCACCCCGAAGAAGAATATACCGGACACCGGGTCCGAAGCTTACCGGGATCTCCACGACCCAGTAAGATATAACCGGAATCCCTGGAGAACTACAAGTCCCAGGATCGCTAAAGTGCTGATACGTAACAGAGCCAGGAAACACATAGGCCCCGTAAGCCGAGAGCGTGCACTCCAAGAAAAGGCCCTACCACAAGGTCAGCCAGCGCAGGACAGAGACAAAGTTAGGCCTAGCTCCAGGTAGGTCAGAAACTTACTACGCAGAAGCAAGAAACAGGAGGCCCAAAACCCGCTCATTGAGGAGGATCCGGACATATACCCTTCACCTTACAGTGCTCCGGGGAGTGCCTGAATTTCCATCAGTAAAAGGTACTGAAGTAACTATCGTGTCTGTCCCTGTTCTTGCTCTGACCCGGCTGAGTCTCACCGTCCTGCATACCCCGTCATACACTGCCCTGAGGCCTAGCTCCACCTGTGGGGAGCTATACCATCCAGCTGCCTTATCACTGGCCTCAGTGGACTGAGCAGCGCTGGTGATCCTCACCAGAAGCCACAGGTGGCGTCACTGTTAGAACCTTGCTGTTAGGTTTTTTTTCCTTTGCTGGTCACATGACCTTGTTGGCCTATTTAATCCTGCTCCGCCCTTCTGGCTTTGCTGGACTTCATTGTATATCTACTTTCTAGCTAGCCTGTGCTCTGTATCTAACTCTGTTAGTTTGCTTGGTCTACGGACCTCTATGTTCTATCTATTTTGTTTGTTCGTCTGTCTGCTACTATTTCTGTTAGGAGGTGTCCCATATTCCTCCCAGTCCTTAGTACTTGTAGGGATTCCCTCCTCACATCTATAGGTCTCCGTACAGACTAGATTAGGACTTTAGCAGGTCTGATCGCAGGATCAGGTTCCCTGTTACATCGTAGGGATTCAGCTGAGTCTTATAGTAGGGACAGATCTCCTCTCTTTCCTTAGCTTTGGTAGCAGAACATAACAGTAAGTCCAGCCAAGCCAGAAGGGCGGAGCAGGATTAAATAGGCCAACAAGGTCATGTGACCAGCAAAGGAAAAAAAACCTAACAGCAAGGTTCTAACAGTTTCCACGAATCCCCCATCAATTACACTCCTCATGGGAGGTTGTTTGTGCCTGGGACCTTTAGGAGAGATTTGTTTGTTGAGTGTCACGAATCTCGGTTGGCAGGTCATCCCGGAATCTCTGAGACCAAGAGACTGGTGGGTCGCAGTTTTTGGTGGCCTGGATGGCAGAAGGAAGTCATTAAGTGGGTGCGCCAATGTACTATATGTGCTAGATCTAAGTCCTCACATACTCCTGCTGCGGGGTTGCTTTGTCCTTTGGAGGTCCCCAGTGCTCCTTGGACACATTTGGCTATGGACTTTATAACTGACCTTCCCTCCTCTGAGGGTTTTACTGTCATCTGGGTGGTCGTGGACCGTTTTAGCAAGATGTGTCACTTGGTTCCCTTCGTCAAACTGCCCTGCGCTAAAACTCTCGCTAAGGCCTTTGTCAAGGAAATTGTCAGACTTCATGGCATTCCTACTGACATTGTTTCTGATAGGGGTCCTCAGTTCGTGGCTCGTTTTTGGCGTGCCTTTTGTGACAGGTTGGGAATTCATTTGTCGTTTTCGTCCGGATATCATCCTGAATCTAATGGCCAGACAGAAAGGAAAAACCAGGATGTTGAGCAGTTCTTGCGTTGTTTTGTGGCAGACAATCAAGAGGGGTGGTCTGAGTTTCTGCCACTTGCCGAATTTGCTCTGAACAATCATACATCTTCTTCTGCTGGTTGTTCGCCTTTTTTTTGTTGTTCTGGGAGACATCCGTCGTTTGGGTCGTTCTCCAAGTTGGGATCTGCCGTGCCTGAGGAGGAGAATTTTTCCGGTGATTTGGAAAGAGTTTGGACGGATGTGCGTGGTAATCTTCAGGAGGCCAACAGAAAATCTAAAGACTACTTTGATAGGAAACGACAGGAGGTTTTGTTCGCTGTTGGTGACATGGTTTGGTTGTCCTCTAGGAATCTGCGGTTGAGGATTCCTTCTAAGAAATTGGGTCCCAAGTTTGTAGGGCCCTTTAAGGTGCTTCAGGTTGTCAACCAATCTGCTGTTAGGTTGGAGGTTCCTACCTCCTGGAGAATTAATCCGGTCTTTCATGTCTCTCTGTTAAAAAAAGCTGTTGTGTCGGATGGTGACGCCTCTGCCTCTGTTCCTCCGGTGGTGGAGGACGGGGAATATGAAATTTCTCGCATCCTTGACTCTAGACGGTATAGAGGTAGTTTGCAGTATCTTGTGGCCTGGAAAGGTTTCGGACCCGAGGATAACTCTTGGGTGAGGTCAGATGATGTTTCCGCGTCCAGACTTATCAGAGCGTTTCACAGGAGATTTCCTGATAAGCCTGGTCCTAGGGGATCCGGAGGATCCTCTTAGAAGGGGGGGTACTGTTAGAACCTTGCTGTTAGGTTTTTTTTCCTTTGCTGGTCACATGACCTTGTTGGCCTATTTAATCCTGCTCCGCCCTTCTGGCTTTGCTGGACTTCATTGTATATCTACTTTCTAGCTAGCCTGTGCTCTGTATCTAACTCTGTTAGTTTGCTTGGTCTACGGACCTCTATGTTCTATCTATTTTGTTTGTTCGTCTGTCTGCTACTATTTCTGTTAGGAGGTGTCCCATATTCCTCCCAGTCCTTAGTACTTGTAGGGATTCCCTCCTCACATCTATAGGTCTCCGTACAGACTAGATTAGGACTTTAGCAGGTCTGATCGCAGGATCAGGTTCCCTGTTACATCGTAGGGATTCAGCTGAGTCTTATAGTAGGGACAGATCTCCTCTCTTTCCTTAGCTTTGGTAGCAGAACATAACAGTCACGAACTTTTATTAACTTCACAAATATCAACGCTTTTAAAGAGGGACCCCAGGGTACGGGCCCGGGAGCCGACCACCGCGACATCCCTAAGGCAAAGGCCCGGGTACCGAGTAATCCCCATCCCCCTGTGCTGGTCCTCTCCTCTTATATAAAGAAAATGATAAAGTCCGCTCACCTGTAAACTCCTTCCCGGTGTTTCCTCCTTTCTGCTCGGATAGCAGCAGGCTGCTGCATTGAACACAACTTCAGACCAAAATCCAGCGAGTGAGGAGACTCCAGCGATGTTTGCCCATATGGTGTGAATTGGCTCTTTTTGTAAGTGTATTTTTTATGGAAATATCATCCTTCAAATAAATGGAAATTTTAGTTACACCACATCGCTGGAGTCTCCTCACTCGCTGGATTTTGGTCTGAAGTTGTAATCTCTTATATGTTCTGCAGGACTCGTATCTACCACTATATGTCACCATATGGTGGTAATATCAGTGTTGGTCTTTTGATAGAGATTTTTCTTTAGTAACAGCGTGGTCATCTTCTGAGGTTCTCCTACATTCACTATTAGGTCACGGCCCCACTATCAGTGTTCGGTCAGTATTTTTTCTCAAGAGTGGGAGCTAAAACAAGGAGTGGGTGATAAATGCAGAATTGCTGCACTTGTTTCTATTATTCCTTTTCTCTGATTGTGTGGACCCCCTGAGGGTTCAGTCACCACAGTGGTACTGCACCTCACCCAGAGGTGTGGTATCTCCTTCTCTCAGGTAAGGAGGGAGTGCTGCCCGGAACCCCAACACCCGCATTCAACACTACACTGCTCCAGGCCGGCTGGAGGGGCAAGATGCGTGCGCAGAGATGAGCCCTGTCCCTGGCTGGAGTGGGGGGAACCCAAAGGTAGAGGGAACCAGTAGTGGGTGTGGGTGGAGGAAGCAGTTTAGTGGAGCACTTTGACAGTAGGTATATAATGGGAAGCCATCTTAGGGTGGCAGGACAGGTCAGTCAGTGGAGAACAGTCGGGGAGCAGAGTCTCTTAGGAGCTCTGCTCCACAAGTAGGGCCCAGTCTTAGAGGCCCAGGAGGGGAGCAGAGGAGTAGGCTCCGTTTTGTTAAAGGGATCCCAGGGGGATACGGCGAGTGCAGGATGGCACCCGTACGTCCCGAATCTGTCAGAAGACAGAGGGATCAGGCCGCAAGAAGGGGACCAGCCCCTGGACCAGCCATGTTACTTCAAGTCTCGGCTGGGAAAACCGGAGGCTTCTGGCTTATATAGTTCAGTTGCCAAAGCCTCATTCTAATCTCCGTGAGGGTCAAGCATGTCCGGGAACTCCAGTTAGACAGGAGGGACTTCAGAGCACCCGAGCGGGATTGAGAGTGGGGAAGCGCAGGACAGGAGGGAGAAGACCCAGCGTGAAGACGGTCTAGAGAGGAACACAAGAAAGCGGGGTTCTGTCAGGTTCTCCCAACCTACCTGAGGAAGAGCTGAACCCTCGTTCGGGTGAACGCAACGCAACGTGGGAGGCTGTAAGCTGGACAGTGCAACCTGAGGAACTTAACAACTGTGAGTAAAGACTGGGATGACTGCACCGCACTGCCTCTGTCCATTATTTCGGCTGCGCCATCTTCCCCCCCCGCACTACAACGCCCAGCGCAACCAACACCACCTACACTGCCCTGGAGCTAGCTCTTCCTGTGGAGAGCCACACCATCCCTGCTGCAGTAACATCAGCTTCAGAGGACTGCTCCGCAGCGGCGGCTCCCTTTAGCCGCATTCCACAGGTGGCGTCACAAACACTTTACAAATCCCCTATAAATAATCCCCTTTATGTTGACCGCCCTGGGCCACGGACCGGGCCAGCCACTGTAATATCCCCCACCAGCATCCATAGGCCCGGCTGCCGAGTACCCCACGGCTCTGGGGGCGCGTCAATTGTTCCTGGTTTTGGCTCCCACTCCTGAGAAAAAATACTGATCGAATACTGACCAAACACTGATAGTGGGGCCGTGGCCTTAGGGTGCGCCACCATAGTTGTAATCAGGGTTACATGGTTAGGGGCCCACTCAGAAGTTTTGCCCCCCCCTTCCCACCTGAACCAAACCCCTAGCTACGCCTCTGGTGCCAACACTTTTGGCCATGACTGTACACAGGTTCTGGTTGGAAAACTACATCTATTCTTTTCTACTGGAAATCTTCATTGCTCTTCATTTGAGGAGTTTAAGCTTTTTTCCCTTGAAGAGGTTTGGATATACTCCTGGGGGAAAAAAAGCATGTCTCCCTCTTGAAATGATACTTTCCTCCATGTGAACAAATCCTAATAGAAAATGCTTATCTATTAAGGCTCATGCAGACGTCCGTAGATCTCAGTCCTATCATAGATCACAATACACAATCTGGCTGCGGGTCTCCCAACCCGAGTATGAAAGCGTCATAGAAATATATAAAGCGGTCATGCTCCCATTGGTAGAACCACAGCCAGTCCATGCATTGAGGTCCGTGATCGGACCAAGATCCACGTACGTCTGCTTGAGCCCTTAGGCTAGATCTTATTAACTCCAACTGCATAACCAAAAACATTTCCACAACTTATTTGCATGCAACCTATTCGCATCATTGCTTGAGACCTGTAACCAAAAATCAAACAGGGTTGAAATTTTCCAATGGACAGCAAAGGTATGTGTATATGCTAAGTATTTAGTGCATTTCTTGGCAGGAAAAACGCAGAGTAAAAAAAAGTGTGTTTTTGCTGTGTTTTTTTGTGCAGATTTTTCCCCACTTATTAGTATGGGAGAAATCTGCAGCAAAAACGCTGAAAGAATTGACAAGTCAAAAATAAGCAACGTGTGCATGAAACTTCAGGATTCTCATTCACTTTGCTGGCATCAGGAAACCCTTCAGGTTTTGTGACAAATCTGCACAAAAAAAGACAAATCTGCAACATGTGCACAGGCCCTAACAGTAGGTTGGAACACGACCCCACTGATGATCAGAAGGTCTGATGTCGCAATGAAACTCCCTTTCCAGCCACCATGTAGCCCTAGCCTACTTTCAGCAAATCTCAGAATAAAACACTTCCCTTTTTTGGGTAGAATTTAATCCTTTATGTTGCATCGAGTGAATCTGCAGATTTCAAAATAACAGTTAATTTATATGTGAATTTTTTTTGCAATGTGTAGAAGAGTTTGTGCAGATGCATGTCAAACAAAGAATTGACGCATTTCAGATTTAAAGATCATGCAGCAAGTCAATTTTCACACAGAAATTTTCAGCAACACGTCTAAGATTTGTTGAAATCTCATCTACTTAGCTATTGCTTTATTATGCTGCAGATTTTGCAGTTGTATGATACTGACTACACTTGATGTTCTGGGCTCTTTGTACTGTCAGATTATTTTTTTATTTGTAGACCTACCTGTCCAACTCCGAGTAATGTGGAAGATGGAAACCTTGATTTAAAAAAGAAAAAAAGTTTATAATGGGGAATATATTTATAAAGGAAATACAAATCAATTAATATTACCAGTCTCGGATTAAACATATCAGTTTGTCACTAAAATCAATGCTCTTATTCTAAGACATCATTCAGATATGATTTTTTTCTGGTATGTAAAAACACAGACAGTTATTCATCAGTGTTTCAGATCCGAGTGTCATCAGTGTTTGCTAGTTTTTATAATCAGTGTATTTTTTTCACTGATTAAGGCTGGTTTCACACTTCCGTATATCCGATACAGTAAAAACTGGTACCGGAGATATCCGTGTTCCATGTATCCGTGTGCCCGAGTGTGTCACATGTGTAGCAACTGTGTGCCGCATCAGGATAACACGAACTGGCGCTTGGGAATCAGCGCTACAGTTAGTGCTGTTCCCAAGCGCCGGTGGTGAACACTGCCCTCATCATGGTTCCCTGTCGGCGCTGCCATCAGCACCAGCAGGGACAATAATGAGAGTAGTAGTGTCTGCTCCCGCAGTGTCCACCTGTGTAAAGATAAAAATAAAATAAAAAATCCTTATACTCACCTGTCCTAAGTGTCCATGCGACCGATTAGCAGAGGAGCCGGGGTGAGAATTAGCCACTCCAGCGACCAGCCCCGGACCTACGCTGAGCTCAGGAGCTGTGTCCTGTCACTCACTGTGCGCAGCTCCAGGGCCCGCTCGCTGGAGTGGCTCATTCTCCCCCCGGCTCTTCTGCTGATCGGTTACATGGATTACAGCGAGGGACACTTAGGACAGCGAGGGACACTGCGGGAGCAGATACTACTACCCTCATCATTGTACCTGATGAGGGCAGTGTTCAGCACCCGGCGCTAGGGAACTGCGATAACTGTAGCGCTGATTCCCAGGCGCCGGCACGTGTCACACGGATGGCATCCGTATGCGGCACATGTTTACACAGACACATTGACTTGAATGGGTGCGTGTGATCTGTGCTGTCGTCCAAAAACGGACATGTCTCCATGTGGAGCACACGGACACACGGTCTGTGAAAACACACTGAGATTTTGCACAGACCCATTCATTTGAATGGGTCTGCGTGTGTCAGTGTCTCCGGTACGTATGGAAACTGTCACCACATGTACTGTAGATACTGACGTGTGAAAAAGCCCTAAAAAAAAAAAAAAAATTGCAAAGCTTCTTGTATACTGCACGCTGATGCCATCTGTGGGCAAATTTCATCAGTGAGTCGGATAAAAATCAAATATGTCTCCGTGATTTTTACAGACCACTTGGTCCGCAAAAAAAACAAAAAAGCAAGCACATGTGAACAGCCCCAGAGACTATCATGTGTGCTGTACTGGTGATGTGACTGGTACAACCTGTAAACGATCACCGGTGGAGAGCCAGTTCGGTAGCAGGGGCACATGCACTGTTAGTGGTGATGTGACGGCTGCAACCTGTAAACAATCAGCGGCGAAGAGCCAGCCTTGGAGTAGGGGCACATGCACTGTTAGTGGTGATGTGACTGCTGCAACCTGTAAACAATCAGCGGTGAAAAGCCAGCCCTGGAGCAGGGGCACATGCACTGTTAGTGGTGATGTGACTGCTGCAACCTGTAAACAATCAGCGGCGAAGAGCCAGCCCTGGAGCAGGGGCACATGCACTGTTAGTGGTGATGTGACTGCTGCAACCTGTAAACAATCAGCGGCGAAGAGCCAGCCCTGGAGCAGGGGCACAAGCACTGTTAGTGGTGATGTGACTGCTGCAACCTGTAAACAATCAGCGGCGAAGAGCCAGCCCTGAGTAAACCTTGGCTTGCTATTATAACTAAAAAAAACTCTAAAATATTAATGAAAAAAAAACTTTTTTTCATTTTTATTTCTAGAATGAGTCGGACATTTACATTCAAGTGTATTTTGAAAGGTTAGAACTCTTTTACAGAATAAATCAAGTTTTTTGACTGGTTAACTGCTTATAGATATCGTTCTAGCAATTAATTCATAAAGTTGTCAGATATGTTGGAGCTAGGCACTTTAAGAATATCACTACGATCAGACGTTTTCATTTTGGGTAAACCCAGCCTAACCTGTACAATTTAGCCACTTAACAGGTTTCATAATAATATCGGTTGTCACTTACTGACTGCTGGTGCAGTGGCAGATCCCAAAATTACACACCTACCTGTAACTAGTGAGCACAGTCTTGTTAACCAGGACAATCAAGAATGAGCTAACTGCATAGAAGACAGCTGAGAGGAGTCTTGCTGTCCGGGTGGACACAACTTCTGTTTTAGGAGACATGTTGTTCTGGGTGAAGGTCCGGCTGTCCCAGGACACTGCAATCACTATAGTTCTGGCACAGCCATCCTGGCTATATAAAGCGTGACAGCGTGAGCACACAGTGTAGTCACCTGGCCCCACCTGTAGGACAGGTGCTTGGTGTTCTAGGAGGCGGGGGGAGTGGCTCACTAGGTAGGAGGAAGAGGAGTGATATGTGTACTGAAAGCAGTGCAGCACTAAGCACAGTCCTGTGTGATAATGCTTTTTCATTTTTCACATTCCGTGCAGTTTGGAATTTTACATTGCTATTATTAGTGTGAAACAGATTAGGTGGAATCGCTTCCAGAGAGGAGCAGCTTTTATATATGTCACATGTGAAACCAGCCTGATTATTACTGGGAAGCTTTCTGCCAGGAGGTTGTCTGAGGGTAGGTACACATTGTCTGTGTACATTTGTAGCACCCCGAGGACTCGGCTGCTACAGGGGTATTGCACCTCGAACCAGAGGTGTGATATTCCACTCCCGGGTAAGGATGGAGTGTGGACCGGGGCTCAGTAGGCTGCATGCACCACACACACCCCATTTCCGAGGAACAGACCAACGGTGCTCCCACTAGACAGAGTGCAGGCACGACAGCTTCTGTTCCTGGCTGGAGTGGGAAGGGGGAGGAAAACCCAGTGGTGTAGGAGCAGATAGGGGTGGGTTTCTGGGCATAGGTAGGAGCCCATTGGTTGCTAGTCACCTGGGCTCACACACAGAAGGAGGTATAAAAGGTGGGCACCATCTTAGATCAGGGTTCAGTCCGGTTCAGTTCAGAGAGGAGGAGAAGAAGAGAGGAGCTCAGCCAGAGAGGGCTGACAGGGAGCTGTGGCTCAGTCTGGGCCCAGCTCCAGACGCAGGCCTGGAGTGGAGGCCAGAAGCAGCAGAAAGAGAGAGAGGAGAAGGAACAGAAAGGAACTGAAACAGAGGAGAAAGGAGGCAAGGAACACAAAGAAAGGCCCAGAGACACGAAGGCAGAAGGAACCCCATATTCCCAGAGGAGATACTGGGTGAAGGGTTGGCAGAGCAGGGTACCGGAACCCGAATTGGTGAAGGCGACTAATCCTCAGCCAAAACCGGAGGTCGTGACCACATCTTGGTGCGACCCCTCACTACATCCACCAGAAAGGCATACCGCATAGGGTCAGGGAAACCGGAGAGAGGTTTCACCAACAGAAGGCCCGAGGAAGCTGGACAAAGGTGGGTCACTGGTGGGGACGGCCAGTAGAAAGGAAGAGAGGGGAGCTTTCAGCCACACTCTGGACTTGCTTGGGAGTTGACCGAGTCCCTCACCTGGTGGACGCAGCACGGCTCGGGCGGTCACTGCTGGCCGAAGTGACCGGAGCAACAACTGTGAGTAAAGCTTTGGAAACTGCACCACACGTCTCTGTGATTCCTTGCCGCTCCAGCACCACTAGCACTGGGACCCTCACACCATCACTACCACCATCATCCACATTAGCTGCCCTGAGGCAATACTCCTCCCGTGGGGAGTCATCCCATACTCAGCTGCGCAAACAACATCAGCCTCAGCGGTCTGCAGCGCAGCGGCGGTCCCCACTGACCGCAATCCACGGGTGGCGTAGTCGGACACTTATTACCATACAAATAGACTGCCACTGGTTTGACCACCCTGGGCACGGACCGGGTCACCGCCACACGGAGACTACAACCCCCAGCATCTCAGCGATCCGGCTCCGGGTATTCCCCTGCACAGCACAGGCCCAGGGGGCGCGTCAACTTTGGCGTAGTCGGCAGGATCATTACCAACCCGCCACAAGCGGGTATTGCGTGCCTGAAGAAAATTGCACATGTACCTTAAAAAAGAAGTCTCCCGCCATTTCCAGAAGTTTCCCGCTGTCCGGAGTCGTTTCCCGCCATCCGGAGCCGATTCCCGCCATCAGACGCCATTTTGGACCGTTTCCCGCCATCTCCATCAGTTTTTCCCGCCCTGGCAGAGCGGACGCCATTATATGCGCACCAAAGGACAACAAGAAGCCACCTCCCATCGTGGGCCAGGTCCCAGAGTGGCGCCAAAGAAGGAGCCCGCCCCCACCAGCCATGAATGCAGCAATGGAGATGTCCATCAACGTGGGGGGGCTGCCCCTGAAGGTGATTGTCAGCAGATGCCCCCAAGACCAAACCCCATGGGGGCGGATAGGAAAGAAAACTGTGGGGCAGGGCGCGCTCTGGATCAGTTTGGACCTGCTGCACCCGGAGATGGAGGGAGCAGCGAACCCCACCAGCACCCTGGCCCGCAGCCTGCTGCAAGCTGAACCACCCTGCAGCCTGACGGAACTGCTGGCCCAGCTGCCTAGAGACCCGGACCGTGCGCGCGCAGCGCTGGAAGATCTGAACAGGAGAATGGTCCGGGCGCAGCGGGATGTGTTTGCCGGGTGGAGAGAGGAGATGGCCCAGCAGCACGGAGGTGACCAGCAGAGGACTCCGCCGGGACCGGGCAACGCGCTGACTGCTGGGCGCGGAGAAGAGGGACCGGCAGCTGCAGATGATGCCGCGGAGGAGGCCACGGAGACTGAGGCAAGTAATGGGGATGCCACCACCCCAAGCCCGGGGAACACCAGCCTGCCCTCACTCTCCGTTGCGGGACCCGAAGCCCCGGGGACCGTACCTGACACCACGCCTCCACCGCCACCAGCTAGGCCTCAGGCAGCAAGCACCGTCGTCACGCCCCGCCCCGCGCTGTGCCCTCTGAACCCTGGCGCCGTACAGCGTGAGATGTCACAGGCCAGGACGCAAGGCCCAGCACACCCGGGCGCCGCTGCCTCACCAGCGCCCCCTACCTTGGCGGTGCCACCCCCGGGCACGACCGACAAGCGACCGCCGGCCTGGTCGCAAGGCCGAGTGCCCCCGGGCGCTGCCACCCGTCCGAAGCCCATAGTGCCACCCTTGGGCGCGGACCTGTATGCCCAATATACCAGCCCGGACGGGCTACCCTTTGAATGGCCGCCGGAGTTCGCCAACCCCCGTCTCCGGAAAGAGCGACCCCTGAGTGAGCTTTTGATCCCGGCCCCGGAGCCCGCCAACATCGCTCCACCCCTGCCGGAAGATGCCCAGTTTGCATGGGACCCCACTGGCGAGAACCTCATGGACTTCACCCAGGAGACCCGGGCAGAAGAAGCCCAGCGCCTGGAGTGCTGCCGTCAGCAGCTAGCTACGTATGAGAGAGAGCGGCGGCAGAGGCGCATCAGGGAGCAGCGACTCCAGGCCAGGACCGCGGAGCAGAAGCGCAGGGCCCGACAAGACACCCACGCCATCCGCGGACCCAGAGCCACCGGGACCGTAGTCAAGTTCCAGCTGGAGCACGGCTGGGGCTTCATCAGAGACCCGGAGGCTGACACCGACGTCTTCGTCACGAGAAGGGACGTCGAAAGCCACCTGCCAGAGGGACATCACGGACGTGACCTGTACCCCGGCGACGTGGTCACCTACACCCGGCACAAGGGCGCAAAGGGACTGTATGCTCTCCATGTCCACTGGCTCACGGAGGAGGAACTGCAGTACCGCCCAGAAACAGAGTACACCGAGGGTCCGTACGGACCTGAAGACTACCCGGAAGAACAAGGAGGACACCATTATTAGAGAATGGTAAAGTGGAACTGTATATAGTTACCCGTCGGGGTACAAGAACTGTCGTGAAATTGTTGATTGTGTGAACTGTTACCTGTGTGCCCCTAATCCCTAACCAGGCTGAGGACTGTGAGCAGCCATTCCCCTATTCCCACTGGCCGAGGACTGAGAGCGGCCATACCCTTGTACATAGTTGCGCTTCTTAAAGCGCCCCCTACTGGTTTTATACAAGAACCGCAACGTCTACCTCAAGGTGGATTAAAATGGACTGTTGCACCTTTACCTGGTCGCAAGTTGCACAGCGGCCAGAGCTCAAGAATGTTCTACTTGAAAATGTTTTATATTGAAAAGTTTTATATGCTGCTAGAATAATAATACAAATGTTTTATGTGATGTTTTATATGCTAAAAGAGTTCCAGTGGCATTAGCAAGATGTTTTACGAAAAGGAGTACCAGTAACGTTAAAAAGAGAAGAATACCTCCCATAAAGGGATGAGTGAAAAGTTATTGTCTTATATACGAATGCATTCTAAAATTTTGTATGTTTAAATTGTCTTTGCTCTTTTCCAGCCAGAGGACGTGCTGTGATTTACCAGGGGGGAATGTAGCACCCCGAGGACTCGGCTGCTACAGGGGTATTGCACCTCGAACCAGAGGTGTGATATTCCACTCCCGGGTAAGGATGGAGTGTGGACCGGGGCTCAGTAGGCTGCATGCACCACACACACCCCATTTCCGAGGAACAGACCAACGGTGCTCCCACTAGACAGAGTGCAGGCACGACAGCTTCTGTTCCTGGCTGGAGTGGGGAGGGGGAGGAAAACCCAGTGGTGTAGGAGCAGATAGGGGTGGGTTTCTGGACATAGGTAGGAGCCCATTGGTTGCTAGTCACCTGGGCTCACACACAGAAGGAGGTATAAAAGGTGGGCACCATCTTAGATCAGGGTTCAGTCCGGTTCAGTTCAGAGAGGAGGAGAAGAAGAGAGGAGCTCAGCCAGAGAGGGCTGACAGGGAGCTGTGGCTCAGTCTGGGCCCAGCTCCAGACGCAGGCCTGGAGTGGAGGCCAGAAGCAGCAGAAAGAGAGAGAGGAGAAGGAACAGAAAGGAACTGAAACAGAGGAGAAAGGAGGCAAGGAACACAAAGAAAGGCCCAGAGACACAAAGGCAGAAGGAACCCCATATTCCCAGAGGAGATACTGGGTGAAGGGTTGGCAGAGCAGGGTACCGGAACCCGAATTGGTGGAGGCGACTAATCCTCAGCCAAAACCGGAGGTCGTGACCACATCTTGGTGCGACCCCTCACTACATCCACCAGAAAGGCATACCGCATAGGGTCAGGGAAACCGGAGAGAGGTTTCACCAACAGAAGGCCCGAGGAAGCTGGACAAAGGTGGGTCACTGGTGGGGACGGCCAGTAGAAAGGAAGAGAGGGGAGCTTTCAGCCACACTCTGGACTTGCTTGGGAGTTGACCGAGTCCCTCACCTGGTGGACGCAGCACGGCTCGGGCGGTCACTGCTGGCCGAAGTGACCGGAGCAACAACTGTGAGTAAAGCTTTGGAAACTGCACCACACGTCTCTGTGATTCCTTGCCGCTCCAGCACCACTAGCACTGGGACCCTCACACCATCACTACCACCATCATCCACATTAGCTGCCCTGAGGCAATACTCCTCCCGTGGGGAGTCATCCCATACTCAGCTGCGCAAACAACATCAGCCTCAGCGGTCTGCAGCGCAGCGGCGGTCCCCACTGACCGCAATCCACGGGTGGCGTAGTCGGACACTTATTACCATACAAATAGACTGCCACTGGTTTGACCACCCTGGGCACGGACCGGGTCACCGCCACACGGAGACTACAACCCCCAGCATCTCAGCGATCCGGCTCCGGGTATTCCCCAGCACAGCACAGGCCCAGGGGGCGCGTCACATTGTTGGGAGCATACCCTTGGGACAGGGTTAGAATGGGACTAAAATTCAGCCCTGGCATTAGAATGCACACAGGCCCACTTCTGGTAACTTCTGTAATTCTGCTTTTCTGATAGTGGAACTACAGGGTGTTGCTGCTAACCTGTATAGCAGGCAACTCCTCAATCAAGGTCCATTTAAATGAACTGATTAGAAAATGAACCTTCTTAGGAAAACGCATTCCTGACTATTTCCTTCATAAACGGGCCAGTGATCAAATACAAAGTGCTCGTTCGTCAGGTGAGATGATATTTCGCCAGCTTAAGAAATCATCGTTCTTGGCAGCCCTTTTTCTGCTTAGAAATGGCACTTTGCTGTGCCATTTATAAGCAGAAGAGGGCTGCCAATAACATTCTACGCGCACAGAACTATTGCAATAACATTCGTTCCGTGTGCATAGAAGTGTGGTTGGATTGTGTAAACAGCCCGTAAACTACTCCCCTTTGGCTTGTATATAGCTGATCGTCAGTTAATTTGGCATGTGTATAGGAAGCAGAGGTGTGAGTGCATATAAATTATGCATTGTACAGCAGTGTGTATCATATTGAGATAGTGGAACTGCATATAGAGCTGCAGTGGGGAACGTTTTTGAGGCCAAGGGCCATTTGTATATTTATAACATCATTCACGAGTCATACAAAATCATCACTTTGAAAATTATTCTGCTATATTTGGTCAAACATTTAATTAAAAAAACCCTAATGTGATGGCTTGAGCTGCTTCTCTTTGATGAGGAATATTATGATAAAAGTTTGGACACACCTTCTCATTTAAAGATTTTTCTGTATTTTCTTGACTATGGAAATTGTACATTCACATTGAAGGCATCAAAACTATGAATTAACACATGTGGAATTATATACTTAACAAAAAAGTGTGAAACAACTGAAAATAAGTCTTATATTCTAGGTTGTTCAAAGTAGCCACCTTTTGCTTTGATGACTGCTTTGCACACTCTTGGCATTCTTTTGATGAGCTTCAAGAGGTAGTCACAGGAAATGGTCTTCCAACAATCTTGAAGGAGTTCCCAGAGATGCTTCCCACTTGTTGGCCCTTTTGCCTTCACTCTGCGGTCCAGCTCACCCCAATCCATCTCAATTGGGTTCAGGTCTGGTGACTGTGGAGGCCAGGTCATCTGGCGTAGCACCCCATCACTCTCCATCTTGGTCAAATAGCCCTTACACAGCCTGGAGGTCTGTTTGGGGTCATTGTCCTGTGGAAAAATAAATGATGGTCCAACTAAACGCAAACCGGATGGAATAGCATGCTGCTGCGAGATGCTGTGGTAGCCATGCTGGTTCAGTATGCCTTCAATTTTGAATAAATCCCCAACAGTGTCACCAGCAAAGCACCCCCACACCATCACACCTCCTCCTCTATGCTTCATGGTGGGAACCAGGCATGTAGAGTCCATCCGTTCACCTTTTCTGCGTCACACAAACACACCGTGGTTGGAACCAAAGATCTCAAATTTAGACTCATCAGACCAAAGCACAGATTTCCACTGGTCTAATGTCCATTCCTTGCGTTCTTTAGCCCAAACAAGTGTCTTCTGCTTGTTGCCGGTCCTTAGCAGTGGTTTCCTGGCAGCTATTTTACCATGACGGCCTGCTGCACAAAGTCTTCTCTTAACAGTTGTTGTAGAGATGAGTCTGCTGCTAGAACTCTGTGTGGCATTGACCTGGTCTCTAATCTGAGCTGCTGTTAAACTGCGATTTCTGAGACTGGCGACTCGGATAAACTTATCCTCAGAAGCAGAGGAGACTCTTGGTCTTCCTTTCCTGGGGCGGTCCTCATGTGAGCCAGTTTCTTTGTAGCACTTGATGGTTTTTCCAACTGCACTTGGGGACACTTTCAAAGTTTGCCCAATTTTTCGGACTGAACGACCTTAATTTCTTAAAGTAATGATGGCCACTCGTTTTTCTTTACTTAGCTGCTTTTTTCTTGTCATAATACAAATTCTAACAGTCTATTCAGTAGGACTATCAGCTGTGTATCCACCTGACTTCTGCACAACACAACTGATGGTCCCAACCCCATTTATAAGGCAAGAAATCCCACTTATTAAACCTGACAGGGCACACCTGTGAAGTGAAAACCATTTCCGGTGACTACCTCTTGAAGCTCATCAAGAGAATGCCAAGAGTGTGCAAAGCAGGTATCAAAGCAAAAGGTGGCTACTTTGAAGAACCTAGAAAATAAGACATATTTTCAGTTGTTTCACACTTTTTTGATAAGTATATAATTCCACATGTGTTAATTCATAGTTTTGATGCCTTCAGTGTGAATGTACATTTTTCATAGTCATGAAGATACAGAAAAATCTTTAAATGAGAAGGTGTGTCCAAACATTTGGTCTGTACTGTATATATATATATGCAGTGTAATATACATCTCTGTTCAGAACAACTTACTGCTGTGATCAGTTCATTACAAAATTTATCGCAAATAGTCAACTGCTCTCCAGACCGAAACAAACCTAGAAAAACAGTTGCAAGTAGCAACATCAATCATAATTAATTGTCTGAACAAATATAGCAAGATAATTTTCAAGCTGATCATTTTGTACAGCCCATGAATGGTGTTATGAATATCCAAATGAACATGGCAGAAAAAAAGGTTCCCCACCCTTGCTCAATATGAATCATACATTATTTTATTTTAATGATGTGTAATTATGATCAAGATTAAATATTTAAATATATAGCTCATGCACTTGCTTGAGAAAGCGTCACATTATGAACATGAAAGATTGTCACAATGGACCATTCAAACCTAACTTTTGGTGTGCTGACTCCATTTATTATTTAATTGACTTTTTACTGATATATATATATATATATCAATGTATGTATATACGTATGTGTATATGCTAAGGTTGCCCTTAGCAACCAATCAGATTTCACTTTTCATTCCTCACAGACTCTCTTTGGAAAATAAATGGTGGAATCTGATTGGTTGCTAAGGGCAACTGAGCCAGTTTCACAGATCTAGTTTTCACAGATAGATCTCCCCCAAATCTGTTTTCTTTTCAGATAATTCAGATAACACATAATGGCAAATAATTTAAATACAGATCAAAGAAAATGGATTTTAACAGAGTATTGGAAATCTCAAAATGCTGAAACGTTAGAGCAAATTGGGTTGAAACATTTGGTACTCAAGCCCCAAACAGACAAACCATTTAACGCATTCGTGACAAATTCAATGCCACTGGCTCAATCCATTTCCTAATAAATGGATTGGCCCAAGAGGCCCACATGATTGGCCGGCATGTTCACCAGACTTGACCCCAATGGATTTTTTCTTTTGGGGAGTACTCAAGGACAAAGTTTATAGTCGAAAACCAAAAAGTGTCAGTGATTTGAAAAATTACATAGGAGATGCATTTCAAGAAATTAATACCCAAAGAGACTTGTGCAAAAAAGTTTGTCGAAGCGTAAGAGGCAGACTTCAAAGCTGTGCACATTGTAATGTAAAACAATTTGAGCACCTGTGTTGATACACACCTTCTCATTTAAAGATTTTTCTGTATTTTCATGACTATGAAAATTGTACATTCACACTAAAGGCATCAAAACTATGAATTAACACATGTGGAATTATATACTTAACAAAAAAGTGTGAAACAACTGAAAATATGTCTTATATTCTAGGTTCTTCAAAGTAGCCACCTTTTGCGTTGATGACTGCATTGCACACTCTTGGCATTCTCTTGATGAGCTTCAAGTGGTAGTCACCGGAAATGGTCTTCCAACAATCTTGAAGGAGTTCCCAGAGATGCTTAGCACTTGTTGGCTCTTTTGCCTTCACTCTGCGGTCCAGCTCACCCCAAACCATCTTGATTGGGTTCAGGTCTGGTGACTGTGGAGGCCAAGTCATCTGGCATAGCACCCCATCACTCTCCTTCTTGGTCAAATAGCCCTTACACAGCCTGGAGGTGTGTTTGGGGTCATTTTCCTGTTGAAAAATAAATGATGGTCCAACTAAACGCAAACCGGATGGAATAGCATGCCGCTGCAAGATGCTGTGGTAGCCATGCTGATTCAGTATGCCTTTTGAATAAATGCCCAACATTGTCACCAGCAAAGCACCCATACACCATCACACCTCCTCCTCTATGCTTCACGGTGGGAACCAGGCATGTAGAGTCCATCCGTTCACCTTTTCTGCGTCGCAGAAAGACACGGTGGTTGGAACCATAGTGCCCAAATTTGGACTCATCAGACCAAAGCACAGATTTCCACTGGTCTAATGTCCATTCCTTGTGTTCTTTAGCCCAAACAAGTCTCTTCTGCTTGTTGCCTGTCCTTAGCAGTGGTTTCCTAGCAGCTATTTTACCATGAAGGCCTGCTGCACAAAGTCTCCTCTTAACAGTTGTTGTAGAGATGTGTCTGCTGCTAGAACTCTGTGTGGCATTGACCTGGTCTCTAATCTGAGCTGCTGTTAACCTGCGATTTCTGAGGCTGGTGACTCGGATAAACTTATCCTTAGAAGCAGAGGTGACTCTTGGTCTTCCTTTCCTGGGGCGGTCCTCATGTGAGCCAGTTTCTTTGTAGCACTTGATGGTTTTTGCAACTGCACTTGGGGACACTTTCAAAGTTTGCCCAATTTTTCGCACTGACTGACCTTCATTTCTTAAAGTAATGATGGCCACTAGTTTTTCTTTACTTAGCTGCTTTTTTCTTGCCATAATACAAATAATACAAATTCTAACAGTCTATTCAGTAGGACTATCAGCTGTGTATCCACCAGACTTCTGCACAACACAACTGATGGTCCCAACCCCATTTATAAGGCAAGAAATCCCACTTATTAAACCTGACAGGGCACACCTGTGAAGTGAAAACCATTTCCGGTGACTACCTCTTGAAGCTCATAAAGAGAATGCCAAGAGTGTGCAAAGCAGTCATCAAAGCAAAAGGTGGCTACTTTGAAGAACCTAGAATATAAGACATATTTTCAGTTGTTTCACACTTTTTTGTTAAGTATATAATTCCACATGTGTTAATTCATAGTGTTGATGCCTTCAGTGTGAATGTACAATTTTCATAGTCATGAAAATACAGAAAAATCTTTAAATGAGAAGGTGTGTCCAAACTCACTGTCTGTACTGTGATATACTGTATATATATATATATATATATATATATATATATATATATATATATCTCATGAGCAGCACCAGGAAAATTTTGTGTGCCAATCTTCCCAGGCAAGAAGGCCTTCCAATATAAATAATAAATATAGGCAGCATTTCAAAATTATGAAAAATAGGTTTTAATGGCCGCTTTGTGGCAATATTTCGTTTCAAAGTGTGAACCTTTCTCAAGCAATTGCATGTGCCATATATTTAATCATGATCATGATTAAAATAAAATCATGTATAATTCATATAGAGCAGGGGCGGGGAACCTTTTTTCTGCCAAGGGCCATTTGGTTATTTATAACATTATTAGCAGGTCATATAAAACCATCAACTTGAAAATTATTCTGCTTTATTTAGTCAGTTAATTAACTCACCCCTAATGTGATGGCTGGAGCTGCTTCTTTTTGCGGTGATGATAAGAGGTATACATGATGTTGCTACTCGTAACTGCTTTTCCAAGATGGCATCAGTCTGGAGCGCAGACAACTCTTTGCAATAAGATTTGGAAACAATTGCTCACAGCAGTAAGTTGTTCTGAACACAGCTGTATATTACACTAGATGTCTCCTCACAGTGGAAAATTCATGACTTCTCACATTACATTTATGGAACTCAAGCAGTTGGAGGTCTGCTGTATACATCACATAGGAGACACTGAGGCTGCGGTATACATCATATGGAAAATACTGAGACTGCTGTATACATCACATAGGAGACACTGAGGCCGCATTATATATACAGTGCCTACAAGTAGTATTCAACCCCCTGCAGATTTAGCTGGTTTGATAAGATGCAAATAAGTTAGAGCCTTCAAACTGCAAACGAGAGTAGGTTTTATGAACAGAAGCATAAATCTTACAAACCAAAAAGTTATGTTGCTCAGTTGAATTTTATTAAATTTTAAACATAAAAGTGTGGGTCAATTATTATTCAACCCCTATGTTTAATATTTTGTGGAATAACCCTTGTTTGCAATTACAGCTAATAATCGTCTTTTATAAGACCTGATCAGGCCGGCACAGGTCTGTGGAGTTATCTTGGCCCACTCCTCCATGCAGATTTTCTCCAAGTTATCTAGGTTCTTTGGGTGTCTCATGTGGACTTTATTCTTGAGCTCCTTCCACAAGTTTTCAATTGGGTTAAGGTCAGGAGACTGACTAGGCCACTCCAACACCTTGACTTTTTCCCTCTTGAACCAGGCCTTGGTTTTCTTGGCTGTGTGCTTTGGGTCGTTGTCTTGTTGGAAGATGAAATTATGACCCATCTTAAGATCCTTGATGGAGGAGCGGAGGTTCTTGGCCAAAATCTCCAGGTAGGCCGTGTTATCCATCTTCCCATGGATGCGGACCAGATGGCCAGGCCCCTTGGCTGAGAAACAGCCCCACAGCATGATGCTGCCACCACCATGCTTGACTGTAGGGATGGTATTCTTGGGGTCGTATGCAGTGCCATCCAGTCTCCAAACGTCACGTGTGTGGTTGGCACCAAAGAATTCGATCTTGGTCTCATCAGACCATAGAACCTTGAACCAGTCTGTCTCAGAGTCCTCCAAGTGATCATGAGCAAACTGTAGACGAGCCTTGACATGACGCTTTGAAAGTAAAGGTACCTTACGGGCTCGTCTGGAACGGAGACCATTGCGGTGGAGTACGTTACTTATGGTATTGACTGAAACCAATGTCCCCACTGCCATGAGATCTTCCCGGAGCTCCTTCCTTGTTGTCCTTGGGTTAGCCTTGACTCTTCGGACAAGCCTGGCCTCGGCACGGGAGGACACTTTCAAAGGCTGTCCAGGCCGTGGAAGGCTAACAGTAGTTCCATAAGCCTTCCACTTACGGATGATGCTCCCAACAGTGGAGACAGGTAGGCCCAACTCCTTGGAAAGGGTTTTGTACCCCTTGCCAGCCTTGTGACCCTCCATGATCTTGTCTCTGATGGCCTTGGAATGCTCCTTTGTCTTTCCCATGTTGACCATGTCTGAGTGCTGTTCACAAGTTTGGGGAGGGTCTTAAATAGTCAGAAAAGGCTGGCAAAAGAGATCTTTAAACCACACATGTGAAGCTCATTATTCTTGGTGCCTGAACTACTTCTTAATACTTTAGGGGGACCAAACAGAATTCTTGTGGTTTGAGGGGTTGAATAATAAATGACACTCTGAATTAACTTTTAACGTTTAAAAAAAAAAAAAAAAAAATTTGCTGCAGTGCATTTCCCACTTCCAGGCTGATCTACAGTACAAATGTCACAATGCCAAGTTAATTCCGCATGTGTCAACCAGCTAAATCTGCAGGGGGTTGAATACTACTTGTAGGCACTGTATCACATAGGAGACACTGAGGCTGGTGTATATACATCACATAGGAGACACCAAGACTGGTGTATATATATCATAGGAGACACTGGGGCTGGTGTATATACATCATAGGAGACACTGGGGCTGGTGTATATACATCATACAGAAGACACTGAGACTGGTGCATATATATCACATAGTATACAATGATGTAGGTGCATATACATCACATAGGATACACTGGGACTGGTGTATATATAGCACATGGGATACACTGAGACTGCTGTGTATACATCACATAGGACACACTGGGGCTGGGGCATATATGACGCGCCCCTGGGCCTTCGTCGTGCAGCATCGCACGCACGGGGGAGGGCTTACCCGGAGCCGGATCCGATGGGAGTAGTAGTCTCGTGGCGGTGACCCGGTCCGTGCCCAGGGTGTCAAACTGAGTGGCGGTGTATTAGCAGTAGATGTTAGAAATGTTCGACTATGCCACCCGTTGAATGCGGTCATGAGACCGCCGCTGCAGGGCAGACCGCTGAGGCCGGTGATATGGTTGTGCAGCGTAGATGGTATAACCCCCAACGGGAGGGGTATGGCCCCAGGGCAGCAGATGTGGATGATAGTGGTAGTGATGGTGCAGCAAGGAAGCTCAGAGACGTGTGGTGCAGTTTCAAGGCTTTTACTCACAGGTGTTGCTCCGGTCACTTCGGCCAAGAGTGACCACCCGAGCCGTGCTGCGTCCACCAGGTGCGGGACTCGGCCAACTCCCAGGCAGTTCCAGAGCGTGGTCCTGAGCTCCCCTCTCTTC
The DNA here is from genome assembly GCF_046119375.1 of Phyllobates terribilis. NCBI lineage: Eukaryota > Metazoa > Chordata > Amphibia > Anura > Dendrobatidae > Phyllobates > Phyllobates terribilis. Next base: position 214,840,003 of record NW_027362761.1, read on the forward strand.
CTTCCTACTGGCCGTCCTCACCAGGGACCCACCTATGTCCGGCTCCCTCGGGCCTTTTGGTGGCGAAACCTTTCCCGGCTTCCCTGACCCTATTCGTGGTCTGCCTTCCTGGTGGATATGGTGAGGGTCGTGCCCAAAGCTTGACCACGACTTCCGGTTCCTGGCTGAGGATCATTAGCCTCCACCAGTTTGGGTTCCGGTACCCGTTTCCGCCAACCCTTCACCCTTTTCGTTCTCCTGTGGGATCTCAGGGTTCCCTCTCTCCTTGTGTCTCTGGGCCTCTCTTCTTCCTTCTCTCTGCTTCAGGCCTGGCCCTGGAGCTGGGCCCAGCCGGAGCCACAGCTCCCTGTCAGCCCTCTCTGGCTGAACTCTCTCTCAGCTTCTCCTCTGACTCAACTCCCTAATCCAAGATGGTGCCCACCTCTTATACTCCCTCTATGTGTGAGCCCAGGTGACTAGCACCCAATGGGCTCCTACCTCTATGCCCAGAGTCCCTCCCCTATCTGCCCCTACACTACTGGGATGTTCCTCCCCCCCTCCCACTCCAGCCAGGGACAGACGCTGTCGTACCTGCACATCTAACTGGTGGGAGTACCGTAGTTCTGTCCCCTGGAAATGGGATGAGTGTAGTGCATGCAGCAATCTGAGCTCAGTCCCACACTCCATCCTTACCCGGGAGTGGAATACCACACCTCTGGTTCGAGGTGCAATACCCCTGTAGCAGCCGAGTCCTCGGGGTGCTACATTCCCCCCTGGTAAACCACAGCACGTCCTCGGGCTGGAAAAGAGTAAAACATACCAAAACATACAAACTTTTTTTAAAACATACACTAACAGGTAAAACATAATAAATATTATCAGCAAATATAACATGACAGGTAACTTCTTATATATTATTCTAGCAGTATAAACTTTTGATATAAAACTTTTTCATATATAATGTTCTTGATCTTCTGGCCACGGTGCAACTTGTGACCAGGTAAAGTGCCACAGTCACTGGAAGAAAAACAGCAGTTCTCCTATAAAACCGGTAGGGGGCGCCTTAGGAAGCGCAACTATTTACAGGGTATGGCCGCTCTCAGTCCTCGGCCAGTGGGGATAAGGGATGGCTGCTCACAGTCCTCAGCCTGATTAGGGATAGGGACACACAGATAAACAGTTCACACTAGTCCCAATGGGGACCACACTTAAATTGGCAGCATGACAAGTACCCTTACGGGTAACTATTTACAGTACTTTATTTGGGCTACTTCCCTTCAGTAGCGGTGTCTTCTCCTTGTCTCCTCCTGAGGGTAATCTTCAGACCCGTCCGGGTCCTCTTGATCTTCCTCCCACTGTAACTCCTCCTCAGTCAGCCGGTGCACGTGAAGGGCGTACGGTCCCTTGGCACACTGATGCCGGGTGAAGGTGACCTCGTCACCCGGGTAGAGGTCACGTCCACGGTGTCCCTCTGGCAGATGGGACTCGACATCCCTGCGGGTAACAAAGACGTCGCCGGGGGTTCTGTGATCCCTGATAAAGCCCCAACCGTGCTCCAGTTGGAACTTGATTACAGTCCCGGTGGCGCGGGGACCGTGGGCTGCACGGGGGTTTCGCCGGGTCCGGCTTTTCTGCTCCGCACTTTGGACCTGCAGCCGCTCCTCGCGGACCCGCCTCTCTCGCCGTTCTTTGTTAAAGACCTCTAGTTGTTGTCGGCAGCACTCCGCACGCTGGGCTGCGGCCGCCCGGGTCTCTTGGGTGAACCCCATGAGGTTTTCACCGGTGGGGTCCCATGCGAACTGCGCCTCCTCCAACGGGAGTGGGGTGATCTTGGCGGGCGCCGGAGCCGGGATCAGGGGCTCACACAGGGGCCTTTCCTTCCGGAGTCGGGGACTGAGGTACTCCGGTGGCCATTCAAAGGGCTGCCCATCCGGGCAAGTATGCTGTGCGAACAGGTCTTCACCTAAGGGCAGCACTGTGGAGGTCGAGGGTGCGGTGGTGGTAGCGGCGCCCGGATTCACCAGGCCTTGCGACCAGGCCGGTGGCACTCTGAAGGTGAAGGGCACTGTGGATACGGCGGCGCCCGGGGGTACTCGGCCTTGCGACCAGGCCGGTGGCGTTTCCTGCTTGGCCGCGCTCTGGATTAAGGCGCGTGACGTCACAAGGGGCGTGGCCGCGGCTCCTGCCGCTTGAGGCCTAGTTTGGAGCGGTGGCGGTGCAGCAACGGGCACGGTAAGGGGGATTTTGGGCTCTGCAACGGGGAGCTGGGGCAGGCTCACGGCTACTAGGCCTGGGGTGGTGACGTCCCCTTTACCTGCTTCCATCTCTTCAGCTCCTTCCACGGCGTCGTCTCCGGCCTTCGTCCCTCCTGCACCATCCTCAGAGGCAGACAGACTCCTCGTCCCGGGTGGCGTCCTTTGCTGGCGGGTTCCAGCCTGCAGGGCCATTTCTCTGCTCCACTCGGCCAGCACTTCTTGCTGCACTCAGGCCATCTTCCGAGCCAAGCCCTCCAGCGCGGTCTGTGCATGCTCCCGATCTTTGGGGAGCTGTGCCAGGATCTCCACCAGGCCTTCTGGGGTGGTGGCCTGCAACAGGCTCCTGACCAGAGGGTCGGTGCTGCCTGACTCTCTCTCCATATCCGGGTGCGATCTTTCCAGACTCCTCTAGGCCGCACCCATCTTCTCTGTTTTGTTCTGTATCCGCCCCCATTGAGGGTGGTCCCGGGGCAACTTGGTAATCGTCAGTTCCAGGGGCAGCCCCCTCACGCTGATGGACATTTCTACCATTGCAGTCTCTGCCGGTGGAGGCGGTTTCCGCTTTTGGCGCCATTCTTGGACCTGGCCCACGATGGGAGGTGGCCTCTTGCCACCCTCTGGCACGCCCACAATGGCATCCGCCCTGCCAGGGCGGGAAATCGTCTCAGATGGCGGGAATTGTCTCTTTATGGCGGGAAACTCCGTGGATGGCGGGCAAAGGCTGCAAATGGCGGGCAAACGGCGGGAAACGACTCCGGACGACGTCCGATGGCGGGAACCCTCTGGAATTGGCGGGAGACTCCTTTTTACGGTAAATATGAACTTTTCTTCAGGCACACAGTACCCGGTGGTTGCGGGCACGTAATCCTGCCGACTACGCCAAAGTTGACGCGCCCCTGGGCCTTCGTCGTGCAGCATCGCACGCACAGGGGAGGGCTTACCCGGAGCCGGATCCGATGGGAGTAGTAGTCTCGTGGCGGTGACCCGGTCCGTGCCCAGGGTGTCAAACTGAGTGGCGGTGTATTAGCAGTAGATGTTAGAAATGTTCGACTACGCCACCCGTTGAATGCGGTCATGAGACCGCCGCTGCAGGGCAGACCGCTGAGGCCGGTGATATGGTTGTGCAGCGTAGATGGTATAACCCCCAACGGGAGGGGTATGGCCCCAGGGCAGCAGATGTGGATGATAGTGGTAGTGATGGTGCAGCAAGGAAGCTCAGAGACGTGTGGTGCAGTTTCAAGGCTTTTACTCACAGGTGTTGCTCCGGTCACTTCGGCCAAGAGTGACCACCCGAGCCGTGCTGCGTCCACCAGTTGCGGGACTCGGCCAACTCCCGGGCAGTTCCAGAGCGTGGTCCTGAGCTCCCCTCTCTTCCTTCCTACTGGCCGTCCTCACCAGGGACCCACCTATGTCCGGCTCCCTCGGGCCTTTTGGTGGCGAAACCTTTCCCGGCTTCCCTGACCCTATTCGTGTTCTGCCTTCCTGGTGGATATGGTGAGGGTCGTGCCCAAAGCTTGACCACGACCTCCGGTTCCTGGCTGAGGATCATTAGCCTCCACCAGTTTGGGTTCCGGTACCCGTTTCCGCCAACCCTTCACCCTTTTCGTTCTCCTGTGGGATCTCAGGGTTCCCTCTCTCCTTGTGTCTCTGGGCCTCTCTTCTTCCTTCTCTCTGCTTCAGGCCTGGCCCTGGAGCTGGGCCTAGCCGGAGCCACAGCTCCCTGTCAGCCCTCTCTGGCTGAACTCTCTCTCAGCTTCTCCTCTGACTCAACTCCCTAATCCAAGATGGTGCCCACCTCTTATACTCCCTCTATGTGTGAGCCCAGGTGACTAGCACCCAATGGGCTCCTACCTCTATGCCCAGAGTCCCTCCCCTATCTGCCCCTACACTACTGGGATGTTCCTCCCCCCCTCCCACTTCAGCCAGGGACAGACGCTGTCGTACCTGCACATCTAACTGGTGGGAGTACCGTAGTTCTGTCCCCCGGAAATGGGATGAGTGTAGTGCATGCAGCAATCTGAGCTCAGTCCCACACTCCATCCTTACCCGGGAGTGGAATACCACACCTCTGGTTCGAGGTGCAATACCCCTGTAGCAGCCGAGTCCTCGGGGTGCTACATATACATCACATAGTAGACATTGAAGAAGGTGTATATATATCACATAGGAGCCACAGAGACTGAAGCATAAAAATCACACAGGAGATGCTGAGGAAGGTATATTTACCTCACAGGTGACAGTGGGGGTGCTGTGTACACATGACATATGATACACTGGTGATGGTACATAAACATCACATAGGAGACACTGAAGCTGGAGCATATACATCACATAGTATACACTGGGACTAGTGTATATACATCACATAGGAGACATTAGGGTTGGAGCATATACATTACAAAGGAGACACTGCAACTGTTGCCTTCTTAATAGGAACGGGAGTGGAGAGTGAGCTAACTTCACATGAAAAGTACATCAGGACATAATCCTTCACTCCATGGACCGCAACGTTAAGCAGTGAACTCTGAGAGCGCATGCTCACAGTGCAAGGAGGAATTAAAGGGCCAGTGGCAAGCAAGATGGGGTCGCACTGTGGTCCCTGGAAGTCTGCCAGGGGGGCGGAAAAATTGACACCACCCCTGGTATAGAGGCAGCCGAGCAATATGTGTGTATTGAGTAAGCAACATATGTAATAAACACAATGCTCAGCTGCCTTTATACGCAGTTCCACTGGTTGTATGCTCTACACACTGCTCTGCCCAAATTACATGTACTTACACCTCTGCTTCCTATACATACTCAGTTTGATTATCTGCACATTGAAAACACAACTATGCTGTGAGTACATTACTATACAAGCATTCCCATTTTCCACTTTTTTAGCCAACAGAGGTTTGAATGAATGTAATGTTAGCATAGCAGAGCTCACATTGCATAACTTTATAAGGTCAGACCTCGAAGGGGGTCAAGTAGGCATAACTTGACCACCTACCTTTCCTCGTAATAACAATCCAACATGGCTCCTCAGTTGACAAGGTTACTGGTAACAGCTTTATTGAGAAATACAATCAAGCTGTAAATATAAGTACATTAAGTACCTTCAATTTATAAGTATATTCTATATAGCAGTAATCCAGTCCAAATTTCGTCTGTCTTATGTTTGCATATATCTTAACCCTTATAGAGTGCTGTTGTATTGTTATGTTTGCATATAATGCAGTCATAGCAGTTTCCAACTGTTCACACTGTGAAAGAAATAGTTACATTTCTTCAAGGAGTGCAGTGCAAAAAAATAAAAACAACCAGAAATACAAAATGGTTATCATCTGTCCACATGATATTTTTGTTTCGAAATACTGACATCAGGGAAGTAAAATTTTTGTTGGAACAATGGAGTAAAATGTCCAAACTTCTATTTCTGCCAAGTAAAAATGGTTTAAATTAGCATCTAGTGCGAGTGGAGGTGCTGGTCAGTTTTTTGTAGTATACTATTGGATGTGGTGCCTGCCTCCATATTTGACTGATCACTCTTCCTCCCATCAGCCTAAGCAAGCAGTCAGATGGCCATATAAATTGGACCGAGATTGGAACACAGTGCACTGACTGCCCGGCAGCTGCATAGAAATACCATGAAAATATCACGCTCACGTCGTTAAGGGTCGCCAGCCAGTCCGTGCACTGCATTTCAATCTCTGTCAGATTTATATGGTTGTCTCACTGCATCCTAAGGCTGTTTTTAATTAATGCTGGATCCTGCCGGCCCTTTAAATTTGCAGGCTTTTAGCCCGGGACAGGTGTGTTTGATAAATATTAGGTTAGGGTCCCATCAAAGAAATGTAAGGCTATGTGCCCACGATGCAGAAATGAAGCAGAAAATTTCTGCAGCATTTCTGCATCTCCCTGGCAGAAAAAAACGCATGCAGATTGTGCATGCGTTTTTCCTGCAGAATACATGCGGATCCACATGCGGGTTCACATGCGTTTCCGCATGCAGATTGACAAGCGCTTTCCAGGCGATTAGCATCACTTGGAAAGTGCTTGACAACTAGGTCACACTATATAAATCCATGCAAATAGCATGGATTTATATAGTGTGACCGTAAAACAATGCTTAAAATAAAGCTATACTCACCCCCGATGCCCCGGCGTGGCTGCAGCGCTCGTTCCTGTCTGGTTCCCGGCTGCCGGCATATAGCGAGACACAGCGGTGAAGGGCCTGCGGTCACATGACTGTGACGTCACCGAAGGTCCTTCAGCACTGCCGGCATGCCGAGAGAAGCCGTTGGACAGGTGAATATAAACTTTATTTTTTATTTTATTCTTTTTTTTACAGGTACAATGGTACCCAGGTCTGGATGAGAGTCTTCTCTCCTCCAGAACTGGGTACCATCCGCACATAGAGACGCATAGAAGCCGCTTGTAAAAATGTAGAGACGCGCATTCTATGCGTCTCAATGCAAGTCAATGGCGGCGCTTCCGCTGAGCTTCCGTAAAATTAATGAACATGCGACGGATTTATGAGCGCTGCAGAAACGCTGCGGAAAAATCCGCGGCATGTGCATTGACATTGCGGAATGCCATTGGGGACCACGGGGTGCGGATTACCATGCGTTTTTGATGCGTTTCCACTGCGGAAATTCCGCAGCATAAACGCATGAAAAACGCATCTTGTGCACGCAGCCTAAGTCTTGTTGTGGCTGGTGGGTTCACATAAATAGGCCAGTTTGTGTGCAAAATACCTTCCTTATTTTTAAGTACCAGTATATTCTATATAGCAGTAAAGCAGTCAAGATTTTATATATTCAATGTTTGCATACATCCTAGTATTAACAGAGTGTTTATGTATCCTTTAGTGGTGTTTGAGTATATACAGTACAGACCAAAACTTTGGACACACCTTCTCATTTAAAGATTTTTCTGTATTTTCATGACTATGAAAATTGTACATTCACACTGAAGGCATCAAAACTATGAATTAACACATGTGGAATTATATACTTAACAAAAAAGTGTGAAACAACTGAAAATATGTCTTATATTCTAGGTTCTTAAAAGTAGCCACCTTTTGCTTTGATGACTGCTTTGCACACTCTTGGCATTCTCTTGATGAGCTTCAAGAGGTAGTCACCGGAAAGGGTTTTCACTTCACAGGTGTGCCCTGTCAGATTTAATAAGTGTGATTTCTTGCCTTATAAATGGGGTTGGGACCATCAGTTGTGTTGTGCAGAAGTCTGGTGGATACACAGCTGATAGTCCTACTGAATAGACTGTTAGAATTTGTATTATGGCAAGAAAAAAGCAGTTAAGTAAAGAAAAACGAGTGGCCATCATTACTTTAAGAAATGAAGGTCAGTCAGTGCGAAAAATTGGACAAACTTTGAAAGTGTCCCCAAGTGCAGTTGCAAAAACCATCAAGCGCTACAAAGAAACTGGCTCACATGAGGACCGTCCCAGGAATGGAAGACCAAGAGTCACCTCTGCTTCTGAGGATAAGTTTATCCGAGTCACCAGCCTCAGAAATCGCAGATTAACAGCAGCTCAGATTAGAGACCAGGTCAATGCCACATTGAGTTCTAGCAGCAGACACATCTCTTCAACAACTGTTAAGAGGAGACTTTGTGCAGCAGGCCTTCATGGTAAAATAGCTGCTAGGAAACCACTGCTAAGGACAGGCAACAAGCAGAAGAGATTTGTTTGGGCTAAAGAACACAAGGAATGGACATTAGACCAGTGGAAATCTGCGCTTTGGTCTGATGAGTCCAAATTTGAGATCTTTGGTTCCAACCATCGTGTCTTTGTGCGACGCAGAAAAGGTGAACGGATGGATTCTACATGCTGGTTCCCACCGTGAAGCATGGAGGAGGAGGTGTGATGGTGTGGGGGTGCTTTGCTGGTGACACTGTTGGGGATTTATTCAAAATTGAAGGCATACTGAACCAGCATGGCTACCACAGCATCTTGCAGCGGCATGCTATTCCGTCCGGTTTTCGTTTAGTTGGACCATCATTTATTTTTCAACAAGACAATGACCCCAAACACACCTCCAGGCTGTGTAAGGGCTATTTGACCAAGAAGGAGAGTGATGGGGTGCTACGCCAGATGACCTGGCCTCCACAGTCACCAGACCTGAAGTCAATCGAGATGGTTTGGGGTGAGCTGGACCGCAGAGTGAAGGCAAAAGGGCCAACAAGTGCTAAGCATCTCTGGGAACTCCTTCAAGATTGTTGGAAGACCATTTCCGGTGACTACCTCTTGAAGGTCATCAAGAGAATGCCAAGAGTGTGCAAAGTAGTCATCAAAGCAAAAAATATTTTCAGTTTTTTCACACTTTTTTGTTAAGTATATAATTCCACATGTGTTAATTCATAGTTTAGATGCCTTCAGTGTGAATGTACAATTTTCATAGTCATGAAAATACAGAAAAATCTTTAAATGAGAAGGTGTGTCCAAACTTTTGGTCTGTACTGTACGTTGTAACCTGCAAGAGGCTAACAAGAAGTCCAAGAAGTATTTTGACAGGAAACGTAAAGAGGTTTTGTTTACTGTGGGTGACATAGTTTGGTTGTCCTCGAAGAACTTGCGGTTGAGGATTCCCTCTAAAAAACTGGGTCCTAAGTTTGTGGGTCCATTTAAAGTGCTTCAGGTTGTTAACCCATCTGCTGTTAGGTTGGATGTCCCTACTTCCTGGAAGATTAATTCTGTGTTTCATGTTTCCTTGTTGAAAAAGGCTGACGTATCTGATAGGGACGCCATTGTCACAGTTCCTCCTGTAGTGGAAGACGGTGAATATGAAATTTCTCGTATTTTGAATTCAAGATGGCATAGAGGGATATTACAGTATCTTGTCTCCTGGAAGGGTTTCGGTCCCGAAGACAACTCCTGGGTAAGGAAGGATGATGTCTCTGCTCCTAGGCTTGTTAAAGCTTTCCACGGGAGGTTTCCTGATAGGCATGGGCCTGGAGGATCCGGAGGATCCTCATAGAAGAGGGGGTACTGTTAGAACCCTCCTGTTAGTTTTTTCCATCTTGTGTTTTGCGGTCACGTGACCAGCTGCCTTTATATTCCAGCTCCGCCCTTCTGGCTTTGCTGGACTTCAGTGTTTTTTACCTGTCTCTCTAGCCAGGTGCTTCGGTGCCTATCTCTATCTAGTTTGCTTGGTCCTCTGGGACCTCTAGTACTTTTTGTTCAGTTTGTCTTTTTGCTCTGCAACAACTTCTGTTAGGAGGTGTCCCATTTTTGTCCCAGTCCTTAGTTCTTTTAGGGACCCCTCTTTTTATTGTATAGGTCTCCGTTCAAACTAGCCGAGGACGAAGGCGGGTCTGTTAACAAGGAACAGGCTGCCCGCTACATCGTAGGGATTAAGATTAGTCTTACTGTAGGGACAGTTTTTCCCATTCTTTCCTTAGTTTATGTTGCAGATCATAACATAATCCATGTTAACTGGCTGCAAGTGTGATTTAGTTATTGCCAACACCTGTTAGGTGCCACAGGTAAGTTACAGGTGCTGTTAATTACACGAATTAGAGAAGCATCACATGATTTTTCAAACAGTGGCAATACTTTTGTCCACCACCTTTTTTAGGTTTGGTGTGGAATTGTATCCAATTTGGCTTTAGGACAATTCTTTTTGTGTTTTTTCATTGAAGACAAATTAAATGAAGATAATAATACCAAAGAATTTGGGATTGCAATAATTTTCAGGAAGAAACTGAGTATTATCTGACAGAATTGCAGGGGTGCCAATACTTTTGGCCACGGTGCTGGGGAAGAAGATGGCTAATAGGTTGGAGGAGTTTTTAAACTAGAGACGGGGTGGGGAAACCAAGGAAATAGGTGGGATGTGAGGCAAGCAAGGGGGAAGGGGAGAAGTGAATATAATGAGGGTGGAGAGGGGGGTGGGGATAGTACAGTTAGATCGTTAGAGAAGAATAGGATGCTAAATAACCCCAAAGTTTTATCTTGCATGCTGACCAACGCAAGAAGCCTGACCAATAAGGCGGATGAGCTGCAGGCGCTTATATCGGAGGAGAGGTATGACATCGTAGGTATAACAGAGACTTGGCTAGACGATAGCTACGACTGGGCGGTAAATTGATTAGATTATAGTTTATTTAGAAGGGACCGGAAACAGGGGAAAGGCGGAGGAGTCTGCTTATATGTAAAGTCATGTCTAAAACCCAGACTAAGGGAAGATATAGGAGAGGGAGAAGAGGGGGTCGAGTCCATGTGGGTAGAGATAGAGGGAACTAAAAATAATAATAAAATATTACTGGGGGTCTGCTATAAGCCACCAAATATAACAGAGGAGAATGAGAATCTGCTATTAGGACAAATAGACAAAGTAGCAAAACATAATGAAGTGATTGTAATGGGGGATTTCAACTACCCGGATATTGACTGGGAAACAGAAACCTGTAGATCTCAGAAAGGTAAAAGGTTCTTGACAAATATTAAGGATAATTATCTCTCCCAACTAGTGCAGGAACCAACGAGCGGGAAGGCCGTGTTGGACTTAATATTGACTAATAGGCCTGATAGAATAACTGAGGTACAGATAGGGGGGCACCTAGGTAATAGCGACCATAATATTATCGACTTCAAAATGCCCTTCAGTAGGGTTATCAATAAGGGAACAACAAAAACATTAAACTTTAGGAGGGCGAAGTTTGATCAGCTGAAAGAAAGCCTTCAACTTATTGACTGGGACAAAGTTCTTAATCAAAGGAATACGAATAGTAAATGGGAAACCTTCAAAAGAATTCTGAATACTCAGTGCGAGAGGTATATATCGTATGGGAATAAAAGGGCCAGAAATAAGAGGAAACCAATATGGTTGAACAAGAACGTAAAAGGGGCGTTAAATAGCAAAAAAGAGGCATTCAAGAGATTAAAACAGGAAAACAGTAAGGAGGCACTAATGTGTTACAAGGAAAAAACGAGAACCTGTAAAAAACAAATAAAAATAGCGAAGGAGGAAACAGAGAGACGTATTGCTAGGGAAAGTAGATCAAATCCCAAACTGTTCTTTACGTATATAAATAGTAAAAGGATTAAATCGGATAATATTGGACCGATAAAAAGTGAGGAAGGCAAAATCATAGAGAAAGATGAGGATAAAGCTAATCTATTAAATAATTTTTTTTCGACAACTTTCACAAAGGAAATCGAACTAACAGGAGAAATGAGAAGTGACAAACTTAATCCTCCACTAAGTATGACAAATCTAACCCAAGCTGGGGTACAGAAACGCCTCAGTAACATTAAAATAACCAAATCACCAGGACCTGATGGCATACACCCACGGGTACTAAGGGAACTAAGTAATGTGATAGACAGACCGTTATATCTTATATTTAAGGACTCTGTTGAGACTGGGTCTGTGCCACTTGATTGGCGACAGGCGAATGTAGTGCCAATATTCAAAAAGGGAGCGAAAAGAGACGCCGGAAACTATCGGCCGGTGAGTCTGACGTCCGTTGTGGGCAACATTTTTGAAAGCTTCATTAAAGAGGCAATTACGGAGCATCTTGATGCTAATAATCTTTTAATCCCGAACCAACATGGATTCATGAGGAATCGCTCCTGCCAAACAAACCTGATTGACTTCTACGAGGAGGTTAGCTCTCGAGTAGATCAGGGGGAACCAGTGGATGTCGTGTATCTCGACTTCTCAAAAGCGTTCGATAGCGTGCCACATAATAGGTTGGTATACAAAATGAGAATGATGGGGCTGGGGGAAAATGTCTGTAAGTGGGTAGCTAACTGGCTAAAGGATAGATGGCAGAGGGTGGTTATAAATGGAATATACTCAGATTGGGTAAGCGTCACTAGTGGGGTACCACAGGGGTCTGTACTAGGCCCAATGTTATTTAATATCTTTATTAACGACATAGTCAATGGGATAAATAGTAAAATATCAATATTTGCAGATGACACAAAGTTATGTAAAACAATTAATACAAAAGAGGACAGTGCAGACCTACAGAGGGATTTGGATAAGCTGGGTAGGTGGAGCATTAAATGGCAAATGAGGTTTAACGAGGAGAAATGTAAGGTCATACATATGGGAAGGAAAAATGGAAGTCACCAGTACTCACTGAATGGGAAATCTTTGGGAAATTCAGAGATGGAGAAGGACTTGGGCATCTTGATTGATAGCAAACAAAATTGGAGTGCCCAAAGTCAGGCCGCTGCTGTAAGGGCAAACAGGGTAATGGGATGTATCAGAAGAGGTATAGCTGCAAAGGATGAGAACATTGTTCTTCCACTGTACAAAGCACTGGTCAGACCACACTTGGAATACTGTGCTCAGTTATGGGCCCCAATATATAGAAAGGATATAAATGAGCTTGAAAAGGTACAAAGGAGGGCAACAAAATTAATAAAGGGAATGGAGGGACTGCAATACCCAGAGAGGTTGGCAAAACTAGGACTATTCAGCTTGGAAAAGAGAAGGTTGAGGGGGGACATAATAAATGTGTACAAATATGTTAGGGGACAGTATAGAGATCTTGCCCGAGATTTGTTCAAAAGGAGGGATATTACGGTAACAAGAGGGCACTCACTAAGACTGGAAGAGAAAAGGTTTCAGCACCAGCATAGGAAGGGGTTCTTTACGGTAAGAGCAGTGAGAATATGGAATTCACTGAGTGAGGAGATGGTAATGTCGGATTCACTACACCAGTTCAAGCGGGGACTGGATGCATTTCTAGATACCAGGCAGATTTCAGCATATACTTAAAAATAAAATAGTAGGTTGATACAGGGATTTATTCTGACTGCTGGTTTCAGAGTCGGGAGGGAATTTTTCCTCAGGTGAAGATTGGCCAAATCATTTGGGGTTTTTGCCCTCCTCTGGATCAACTTTAGCAATTACAGAACTAACAGGTCGAACTTGATGGACGCAAGTCTTTATTCGGCTTTACAAACTATGTTACTATGTTACTGTGTATATATGTATATAAATATATATATATTATATATATATATATATATATATACACATAAATATACACACTGCTCAAAAAATAAAGGGAACACTTAAACAACAAAATATAACTCCAAGTAAATCAAACTTGTGTGAAATCAAACTGTCCACTTAGGAAGCAACACTGATTGACAATCAATTTCACATGCTGTTGTGCAAATGGAATAGACAATAGATGGAAATTATTGGCAATTATCAAGACCGACTCTATAAAGGAGTGGTTCTGCAGGTGGGGACCACAGATCACATCTCAGTACCAATGCTTTCTGGCTGATGTTTTGGTCACTTTTGAATGTTGGTTGTGCTTTCACACTTGTGGTAGCATGAGACGGACTCTACAACCCACAGAAGTTGCTCAGGTAGTGCAGCTCATCCAGGATGGCACATCAATGTGAGCTGTGGCAAGAAGGTTTGCTGTGTCTGTCAGCGTAGTGTCCAGAGGCTGGAGGCGCTACTAGGAGATAGGCCAGTACACCAGGAGGCATGGAAGGGGCTGTAGGAGGGCAACAAACCAGCAGCAGGACCGCTACCTCCGCCGTTGTGCAAGGAGGAACAGGAGGAGCACTGCCAGAGCCCTGCAAAATGACCTCCAGCAGGCCACAAATGTGCATGTGTCTGCACAAACGGTTACAAACCGACTCCATGAGGGTGGTATGAGGGCCCAGCGACTACAGATAGGGGTTGTTCTCACAGCCCAACACCGTGCAGGACGCTTGGCATTTGCCACAGAACACCAGGATTGGCAAAGTCGCCACTGGCGCCCTGTGCTCTTCACAGATGAAAGCAGGTTCACACTGAGCACATGTGACAGACGTGACAGAGTCTGGAGACGCCATGGAGAGCGATCTGCTGCCTGCAACATCCTTCAGCATGACTGGTTTGGCAGTGGGTCAGTAATGGTGTGTGGTGGCATTTCTTTGGAGGGCCGCACAGCCCTCCATGTGCTCGCCAGAGGTAGCCTGACTGCCATTAGGTACCGAGATGAGATCCTCAGACCCCTTGTGAGACCATATGCTGGTGCGGTTGGCCCTGGGTTCCTCCTAATCCAGGACAATGCCAGACCTCATGTGGTTGGAGTGTGTCAGCAGTTCCTGCAAGATGAAGGCATTGAAGCTATGGACTGGCCCGCCTGTTCCCCAGACCTGAATCCGATTGAGCACATCTGGGACATCATGTCTCGCTCCATCCACCAACGTCACGTTGCACCACAGACTGTCCAGGAGTTGGCGGATGCTTTAGTCCAGGTCTGGGTCCGCAACCTCATCAGGAGCATGCCCAGGCGTTGTAGGGAGGTCATACAGGCATGTGGAGGCCACAGACAATACTGAGCCTCATTTTGACTTGTTTTAAGGACATTACATCAAAGTTGGATCAGCCTGTAGTGTGTTTTTCCACTTTCATTTTGGCGGTGACTCCAAATCCAGGCCTCCATTGATTAATAAATTTGATTTCCATTGATGATTTTTGTGCGATTTTGTTGTCAGCACATTCAACTTTGTACAGAACAAAGTATTCAATGAGAATATTTCATCCATTCAGATCTAGGATGTGTTATTTGAGTGTTCCCTTTATTTTTTGAGCAGTGTATTTGGGGAGAGATTTTAATGGCCCATTGTGACAATATGTCATGTTCATAATGTGAAGCTTTCTCAAGCAAGTGCATGAGCTATAAATTTAAATATTTAATCTTGATCATAATTATACATCATTAAAATAAAATAATGTATGATTCATATTGAGCAAGGGTGGGGAACCTTTTTTTATGCCATGTTCATCTGGATATTCATAACACCATTCATGGGCTGTACAAAATGACCAGCTTGAAAATTATCTTGCTATATTTGTTCAGACAATTAATTATGATTGATGTTGCTACTTGCAACTGTTTTTCTAGGTTTGTTTCGGTCTGGAGAGCAGTTGACTATTTGCAATAAATTTTGTAATGAACTGATCACAGCAGTAAGTTGCTCTGAACACAGATGTATATTACACTGCATGTCTCCTAACATGGGAAATCCTTCACTGTTCATGTTACATTTATAGAACTCAAGCAGAAAACTCACATAGAACTCACTGGGACTGGTGCATATACTGTACATCACATAAGAGACACTGGGTCTGCTGTGTATGCATCACATAGGAAACAGTGGGGCTGGTGCATATACAGTTGAAACCAGAAGTTTACATACACTATATAAAAAACACATATGCATGTTTTTCTCAGTATCTGACATGAAATCAGAATAAACCATTCCTGTTTTAGGTCAATTAGGATTACCATAATTTTTAATATTTGACAAATGCCAGAATAATGAGAGAGAGAGAGAATGTTTTAAGGCATTTTTATTACTTACTACAAAGTCAAAAGTTTACATACACTAAAGCCCCCGTCTCACATAGTAAGATCGCTAGAGAGATCACTGCTGTGTCACGGTTTTGGTGACGCAACAGCGACCTCACCAGCGATGTCGCTATGTGTGACACTTTGCAGCGATCAGGCCCCTGCTGTGAGGTCGCTGATCGCTGCAGAATGTCCTGGACCTTTTTTTGGTCGTTGCCCTCCCGCTGGTCAGCACACATCGCTGTGTGTGACCAGCGGGAGCAGCGATCAGGCTGGTAACCATGATAAACATCGGGTTACTAGGGGCACACGCGCACCTAGTAACCCGCTGTTTATCATGGTTACGAGCCAGCTAAAGTGAGCGGTAACCTCCCGCTCACCGTAGCAGGCTCGTAACCATGATAAACAGCGGGTTACTAGGTGCGCGTGTGTTTACCATGGTTACCAGCCTGCTCCTGCTTCAGCAGGCTGGTAACCAGGAGCAGGACATTGTGGAAAGATTCTTTCCACGATGTCGCTGCTCCCCTGATCGTTGGTGAGCCTGCCTGTTTGACAGCTCACCAGGGACCACATAGCGACGCAGCAACGATCCCTGACAGGTCGTATCATTGTCGGGATCGCAGCAGCGTCGCTAAGTGTGACGGGGCCTTAAGATTACTATGCCTTTAAACAATTCTGGACTGCCCATATGATGTCACTAGATGGTGGCCTGATTCTAACGTATCGGGTATTCTAGAATATGTATGCAGCCGACCGGGCGCAATCAGCAAAGCGGTGTTTAAATTTGGCGCCAATATCGCTGATTGGTCGTGGCCGGTGACCAATCAGCGAACCGTGTTAGTGAGGACCGGAGAGCGTGTTTAAATTTGGCGCCAAAACCGGTGATTGGTCGCGGCCGCAGGCCGCTACCAATCTGCGAATCGTATTAGTGAGGACCGGGGAGCGGCGCTGCCTGTGCGGGTACTTCCTCTGCGAGCAGCCAGGAGATAACCGGCTGCTCGCAGCAGAAGTATCCCAACCGGCGGTGCCACTCCCCGGTCCTCTTTTCACGCTTGCCGTCGGGAGATCAGCTGCCCTAGCCGCTGATCTCCCGAGAGTAGCCACATGGAGGTCAGCGGCGCCGGTCATCTCCCGGCTGCATCGCAGCTGACCTCCATGCGGCAGATGAGCCGCTAACGGCCGCCATCTTTTTCTGAAATCTCGCGTCGCTGATTGGCCGCGGCTGGACCAATCAGCGATGCAGGATTTCCTGGACAGAAGGACAGACAGACAGACGGGATAAGACGATTATATATATTAGATGTGTTTGGAAGCTTCTAATAGGTTTTTCAGCAACATCTGAGTTAATTAGAGAAACACCTGCGGACAGGGTCGGACTGGGGTGCCTAGGGCCCACCAGAGGAAATGACTCCAGGGGCCCACACTACAGCCCACCATAAACGGTTTTATTACTTGTTATGCTTTTCTATAATGCACTATAGTTACATGATTGGCCACGCTGTGGAGCACCAAGCGGCAGGACTTTGTTCGAACAGTCATTCCGTACTGCCAGAGTCCCTTTAATGGTAACTTGTCACCTTGAAAAACACTATTTATCTGCAGATATAGGGGTAATCTGCAGGTAAATAGGGTTTAAAGCCTGATTAGACGGCTTAATGGAAAAGCATTGGCTACAAGGAGAAAATTACGTTTTATTCTCACTGTCACAACTCGCTTCCTGTTATAGGGTCGGTGCAAGGAGGGAGACATTACAGTCACAACTACAAAGTGAGCGTGCTGCAATAATGTCCGGCACCTTGATTGTGGCACTTCCATGGAGCCCAACCTCAGGCTGAGCTTCATTGAATGACTAACATGGCAGCAGCACCTGGCAACTAGTGCTGAGCGAGAGTGGTCTGATAAGGTGTTATCCCAGCATGCTCGGGTGTTATCCGAGTATCTTGTAGTGCTCTGCTAGTATGCTCGAGTCCCCGGGGTAGCATGTTTTGTGGCGGTAGACAGACGCAACACATGCAGGAATTGCCTGTTTGTTAGGTAATCCCAGCATGTGTTGCTTCTGTCTACCGCCGCAAAACATGTTACCGCAGGGACTCAAGCATATTAGCAGAGCACTACAAGATACTCGGATAACATCTGAGCATGCTGAGATAACACATTATCAGACCACGCTCACTCAGCACTACTGGCAACCCATCAGCAACCTGCAACTGCGTCACCGGGGGCTGAAGGGAGCAGGTGACTGCATGCACCGGCCATCGTGCTATCTAAATGCCGCTGTCAGTGATTGACAAGGGCACTTAAATACTCAAAACAGCAGCAATCAAGTCGAGCTCTGAACACTGCTGTTACAGGCAGACGCCGGCTATGTAACACAGCTGACATCTGCCCGGTATGGAGCGGGTTCAGGAGCTGAGCCCGCTCCATACCGGGCAGATGTCAGCTGTCAGGCTCAGCTCCTGAACCCGCTCCATACAAGCACATCCCAATGGTGACAATTATGACAAGGTTAGCAAATTTCACTTGTCTGTTCCTAAATGTGGAAAGACAAATGGAATTCCCTAACACATGTGAAAGAGACCTAATAGATTTAGTAAAGGTGCCCCAAGCATATGAATGTTATTACACACCACAATGCACAGTTACATACACGCATCTTACAAAAATACATATTATTCCAGATACGCAGACGCGCACAAACACGCAGACGCGCACAAACACATCAGTACATGAATACTGTTATGATAGGCTACAAGCACTAAGGAAAGACAGGAGATCTGTCCCTACAATAGAACTAAGCTAGATCCCTACAATGTAACGGGGAACCTGATCCTGCGATCAGACCCGCTAAAGTCCTCAGCTAGTCTGAACGAAGACCTATAGATGTGAGGGAGGGATCCCTACAAGAACTAGGGACTGGGAGAAAGATGGACACCTCCTAGCAGAAATTGTAGCAGTAAAAAGACAAACAAACAACATAGAACATAGAGGTCAAAAGACCTAGCTAAACTGACTGAGAAAGGTTACAAAGCACCTGGCTAGCTTAAGAGTAGAAATAACAATGAAGTCCAGCATGGCCAGAAGGGCGGAGCAGGATTAAATAGGCAAAAAAGGTCATGTGACCAGCAAAATAGAAAAAACATAACAGGAGAGTTCTAACAAATACATCATCTGAGCCACCATCATTTGTAATGTCAGGTCAGCCCCATATATCTTTGTATCGCATAAACCTACAACTCCCAGTATGCAATTAACAATAGAGATACTGGGAGTTGTTATCAGTAATCATCAGACTGCGGACCATACAGGAACCACAGTACTGATGAGACGCAGGCAGTATCACAAATGAACATTTACATCCAGGTATCTTACCTGAGACGTCTTCTCTGATTAGAGTCATTCTCTTTCTTTTCTTCATGTTGTCCAGAAGCCATGATGAGTTTTCTCATCCACAGCTCGTCTCTGCAGACTTCCATCTTCTCCGGTCTTCTGCAGCACATCCCGACACGATACCCTTAAAGATAGCAGTCTCATTATAATGCTTCTGAATAAAAATATCTACACTGAGCCCCTGAATAAACCTAACTCTTACAATGCTCCCGGCACAAAACATGACATACACTCTACTCCTCTTTTGGTACCTGCTCTCCACACTGTCCTCTCCTTACCATACTGGGCCCCCTGTTCACACTGTCCTCTCACACTGTGTTCCCCCTATAGCGCCCAGTCTCTATACTGTGCCCCTTCATCACACTCCCCCTCCTCAGCATACTGTTCCCTCCTTGCTGTGCCCTCACACTGTTTCCCCCATACTGCCGCATCTCTATACCTTCCCCCACACTACCTAGTCTCTGTGCTGTGTCACCTCACACTTTTCTCCCTCCATACTGTCTCCTCACACTATTCCCCCACTCTCCATGTTGTTTCCTCATACATCCCCCTTCCCCATTCTGTTCCTGCACACATTCCAACCCCTCCCCTAGTTCACCATACTGTTTCTTCATACATCTCTCCATTCTGTCTCCTAAAATTTCTCTCCCATCTCTCCCGAAATACACTGCTCAAAAAAATAAAGGGAACACTCAAATAACACATCCTACATCTGAATGAATGAAATATTCTCATTGAATACATTGTTCTGTACAAAGTTGAATGTGCTGACAACAAAATCACACAAAAATCATCAATGGAAATCAAATTTATTAACCAATGGAGGCCTGGATTTGGAGTAATCCCCAAAATTAAAGTGGGAAAACACACTACAGGCTGATCCAACTTTGATGTAATGACCTTAAAACAAGTCAAAATGAGGCTCAGTATTGTGTGTGGCCTCTACATGCCTGTATGACCTCCCTACAACGCCTGGGCATGCTAATGATGAGGTTGTGGATGGTCTCCTATGGGATCTCCTCCCAGACCTGGACTAAAGCATCAGCCAACTCCTGGACAGTCTGTGGTGCAACGTGACGTTGGTGGATGGAGCGAGACATGATGTCCCAGATGTGCTCAATCGGATTCAGGTCTGGGGAACAGGCGGGCCAGTCCATAGCTTCAATGCCTTCATCTTGCAGGAACTGCTGACACACTCCAGCCACATGAGGTCTGGCATTGTCCTGCATTAGGAGGAACCGAGGGCCAACCGCACCAGCATATGGTCTCACAAGGGGTCTGAGGATCTCATCTCGGTACCTATTGGCAGTCAGGCTACCTCTGGCGAGCACATGGAGGGCTGTGCCGCCCTCCAAAGAAATGCCACCCCACACCATTACTGACTCACTGCCAAACCAGTCATGCTGAAGGATGTTTCAGGCAGCAGATCGCTCTCCATGGCGTCTCCAGACTCTGTCACGTCTGTCACATGTGCTCAGTGTGAACCTGCTTTCATCTGTGAAGAGCACAGGGCGACTTTGCCAATCCTGGTGTGGGATGGCATTTCTTTGGAGGGCCGCACAGCTCTCCATGTGATTTTGCTGAGGATCCCCTAGCAGGAACAAGTGTCAGTGCTAAGGGTAATGGGGAGAGGCACAGGGACCATGAAGCAGGTGGTGCTGTGCCAGCGACCAGTGTCACAACAGATGGTGACCTGGCTGATGGTGACTGCCCCATACGTAGCACTGTGCCTGAGGTAATGGGGGAGGATGGGGAAGTAGTACTCATAGCCGCACAGGCTGATGGGACGGTGTTATTCCCCGGGGAGACGGCCTATATAGCCGCTGTTACCCGCAGTCAGAGTGCCCAGAACGCAAGTAACGCCCTGCCTTCTGGACCCTCCTCGGACAGAGGAATAACAGAATCAGGTATGGACCCAGAGCCGGTCCCAGAGGGTCCCAGTGAGGACGTGGCCTTAACCTCACTTCTGGCTTCCTCCAGCCAGGAGTTTCAGGCAGCTCTGCACTCAGATGCTAGCCTAGAGACGTTAAGGAGCCTCGTTGAGAAGCCCACCTCCGAGTCTGATAAGGAGAGGGTGTTCTGGGACCAAGGGAGGTTGCACCGGGAGACAGTTCCCTGTACACCCCAACAGGAGTGGCTGAGGGAAAGACAGCTGGTCATCTCCTACCAATTCAGGGATGAGTTGTTGCGGATCGCCCATGAAATTCCACTCGCTGGACACTTGGGGATCAGGAAAAACCAAGGCCCGGCTGTCTCACCACTTTTATTGGCCCAAAATGAGGACGGATGTGGTAAACTACTGTCGCTCCTGTACCACATGTCAAAGAGTGGGAAAGTCAGGGCCGGCTCCCAAAGCCCCCCTGATCTCTTTGCCAGTGATAGAGGAGCCTTTCCAGAGGATTGCTGTGGACATTGTGGGACCACTGGCCATACCCAGCAGCTCTGGAAAACGTTTCATCCTTACCGTGGTAGACTATGCTACCCGGTATCCGGAGGCAGTAGCCATGTCCTCAATTAGGGCGGATAAGGTGGCGGACGCCCTCTTGACCATCTTTTCGTGAGTAGGCTTTCCCAGGGAGATGCTTACCGACCAGGGGACCCAGTTCATGTCACGCTTAATGGAGGCCCTATGTAAGAAAATGCAGGTGCAGCATCTGGTATCGAGCGCGTATCATCCCCAAACCAATGGTTTGCGTGAGAGATTCAACGGTACCCTCAAACAGATGTTAAAAATGCTGGTTGAGACCCAGGGACGCGACTGGGAGCGTTACGTCCCACACCTGTTATTTGCTTACAGAGAGGTTCCACAGGCCACGACGGGGTTCTCCCCCTTTGAGCTCCTGTATGGCAGGCGTGTCCGAGGACCCCTTGGGTTGATAAGGGAATTCTGGGAAGAACAGCCGAGCTCCCCAGGAGTGTCCATCGTGGAGTATGTCATGCGCTTCCGTGACAAGATGCAGACCTTGACGCAGTTGGTGCATGACAACATGGCGCAAGCCCAGGCTGACCAGAAGCATTGGTATGACCAGAACGCCCGAGAGTGGACCTACCAGGTGGGTCAGAAGGTGTGGGTGCTGGTCTCCGTACCAAAGGACAAGCTTCAGGCGGCCTGGGAGGGCCCGTACGTCATTAACCAACAGCTCAACCCGGTCACCTACGTGATCATTCTTGACCACGCGCGTGGTAGGCGGAAGGTTTTTCACGTTAATATGATGAAGGCTCATCAAGAACGTGGAGCCTGCGTCCTACCAGTCTGCAGCCTGCCCGAGGATGGGGAGGACGACCCCCTCTTGGACATGCTGGCCCAAGCGAAGGCCAGCAGGTCCCTAGAGGATGTAGAGATAAGCGCCTTGCTATCCGCAGACCAGAGGTCTCAGATGCGAGCAGTGCTGAAACCCTTCCAAGCAGTGTTCACCTGCCTGGCAGGACTGAAGTGGCGGTCCATGAAGTGGACACCGGGAATCATGCCCCACTCCGGCGGACAGCCTATCGAATCTCCGAAGGGGTGCAGCATGTCATGCGCCAGGAGGTCGAGGAGATACTGAAGTTGGGGGTGATTAAGCGGTCCAAGAGCGCGTGGCCTCACCTGTAGTCCTGGTGCCAAAGAAGGACCGGACCACCCGGTTCTGTGTGTACTACAGGGGGCTCAACGCTATCACAGCCTCTGACGAACAACCAATGCCACGCATTGAGGAGCTGCTGGAGCGGTTAGCCAGCGCGAGCTATCTCTCCATTATGGATCTGAGTCGGGGATATTGGCAGATTCCCTTGAGCCCCGGGGCCCAGGAGAAGTCCGCCTTTATCACCCCCTTCGGATTGTATGAATCCACGGTCATGCCTTTTGGCATGAAAAATGCCCCTGCCACTTTCCAGCGAATGGTTAACCACCTGCTCCAGGGACTGGAGAGGTACGCAGTGGCGTACCTGGATGACATTGCCATCTTCAGTCCCACCTGGGAGGATCACCTTGAGCATCTGCAGCAGATGCTCGGGCACATTCACCAGGCGGGCTTGACCATCAAGCCAGGAAAGTGCATGAACGAGGTCCACTACCTGGGCCACCGGGTAGGTGGGGGTACTCTGAAGCCAGAGCCTGGGAAGGTGGACTCTATCGTGTCCTGGCCCACCCCCAGGACCAAGAAGCAGGTGCAGTCCTTCTTGGGCACCGCAGGGTACTATAGACGCTTTGTACAAGACTATAGTAGCCTTGCGAAACCCTTGACAGACCTCACCAGGAGGAGCCTACCCCATTCAGTCAAAAGGACAGATGAATGCGAGGTTGCCTTTCGGGCTTTGAAGACTGCCCTGAGAAGCTCTCCTGTGCTAAAGGCGGTCGACGGCACACGGCCACTCTTCGTACAGACCGACGCCAGTGAGTTTGGCCTCGGTGCTGTACTCAGCCAGGTCGACTCGGGGAACCAAGAACACCCCATGTTGTACCTAAGTCGGAAACTGCTGCTGATTCCACCATAGAGAAGGAGTGTCTGGCCATTGTATGGGCCCTCAACCGTTTACAGCCTTACTTGTAAGGGCGCCCCTTCATTGTCGTGACTGACCACAACACCCTGAGTTGGCTGCACACCATGTCCAGTGCCAACGGAACGTTGTTGCGCTGGAGCCTCACCCACCAGCAGTACAACTTTACCGTTCAACACTGCAAAGGCAGCGAGCATGGCAATGCCGTTGGGTTGTCCCGGCAAGGGGAGCCTCCAGAGATACGCCTGGAGCAGCAATATAGACTACTACTCTCATCACTGACCCTGCTACTGCTGATCACAGCGCCGGCAAGGATCTATGATGAGGGCAGCACTCAGCACCCGGCTCTTGGGAACAGCACTAACTGTACACTGATTGCCAAGCGCCGGTACGTGTCACACTAATGACACACAGGTGGACACGGATATCTCCAGTCTCGTAAATATCAGGACATGTGAAAGAGCCCTAATATACACACGCAGATACACATACTCTCAGAAATGGGGGCACGTACACACGCAGGCAAGCACACACAGACACACTCAGACAATCACCACACAAAAATGCAGACATGCAGGGAAGCACACACACACGTGTGAAGACACATATACACACGTAGACATGCAGGCACTCAAATACATACACACAGACACACAAACACATGCAGGCATATACACACACACGCATGCAGGCATATACACACAAACACACACACACACACATGCAGGTATATACACACACACACACTGTACACACATGCAGGCTGTCACGAAAACACACTTGGTCAGACCTTGCAGCCCTCTGGCGCCCCCTTATCCTGCTGGTCAAACACGATATTGACTATTGTGGCACGTGATGTGACAGGACGTATATATACCACCAGTTCCTTCCAGGAATGTACAGTCCAGACCAAAAGTTTGGACACACCTTCTCATTTAAATTTTTTTCTGTATTTTCATGACTATGAAAATTGTACATTCACACTGAAGGCATCAAAACTATGAATTAACACATGTGGAATTATATACTTATCAAAAAAGTGTGAAACAACTGAAAATATGTCTTGTATTCTAGGTTCTTCAAAGTAGCCACCTTTTGCTTTGATGACTGCTTTGCACACTCTTGGCATTCTCTTGATGAGCTTCAAGAGGTAGTCACCGGAAATGGTCTTCCAACAATCTTGAAGGAGTTCCCAGAGATGCTTAGCACTTGTTGGCCCTTTTGCCTTCACTCTGCGGTCCAGCTCACCCCAAACCATCTCGATTGGGTTCAGGTCTGGTAACTGTGGAGGCCAGGTCATCTGGCGTAGCACCCCATCACTCCCCCTCTTGGTCAAATAGCCCTTACACAGCCTGGAGGTGTGTTTGGGGTCATTGTCCTGTTTAAAAATAAATGATGGTCCAACTAAAAGCAAACCGGATGGAATAGCATGCCGCTGCAAGATGCTGTGGTAGCCATGCTGGTTCAGTATGCCTTCAATTTTGAATAAATCCCCAACAGTGTCACCAGCAAAGCACTCCCACACCATCACACCTCCTCCTCCATGCTTCACAGTGGGAACCAGGCATGTAGAGTCCATCCGTTCACCTTTTCTGCGTCGCACAAAGACACGGTGGTTGGAACCAAAGATCTCAAATTTGGACTCATCTGACCAAAGCACAGGTTTCCACTGGTCTAATGTCCATTCCTTGTGTTCTTTAGCCCAAACAAGTCTCTTCTGCTTGTTGCCTGTCCTTAGCAGTGGTTTCCTAGCAGCTATTTTACCACGAAGGCCTGCTGCACAAAGTCTCCTCTTAACAGTTGTTGTAGATATTTGACTGCTGCTAGAACTCTCTGTGGCATTGACCTGGTCTCTAATCTGAGCTGCTGTTAACCTGCGATTTCTGAGGCTGGTGACTCGGATAAACTTATCCTCAGAAGCAGAGGTGACTCTTTGTCTTCCTTTCCTGGGGCGGTCCTCATGTGAGCAAGTTTCTTTGTAACGCTTGATGGTTTTTGCAACTGCACTTGGGGACACTTTCAAAGTTTTCCCAATTTTTCGGACTGACTGACCTTCATTTCTTAAAGTAATGATGGCCACTCATTTTTCTTTACTTAGCTGCTTTTTTCTTGCCATAATACAAATTCTAACAGTCTATTCAGTAGGACTATCAGCTGTGTATCCACCAGACTTCTGCACAACACAACTAATGGTCCCAGCCCCATTTATAAGGCAAGAAATCCCACTTATTAAACCTGACAGGGAACACCTGTGAAGTGAAAACCATTTCCTGTGACTACCTCTTGAAGCTCATCAAGAGAATGCCAAGAGCGTGCAAAGCAGTCATCAAAGCAAAAGGTGGCTACTTTGAAGAACCTAGAATATAAGACATATTTTCAGTTGTTTCACACTTTTTTGTTAAGTATATAATTCCACATGTGTTAATTCATAGTTTTGATGCCTTCAGTGTGAATGTACAATTTTCATAGTCATGAAAATACAGAAAAATCTTTAAATGAGAAGGTGTGTCCAAACTTTTGGTCTGTACTGTATATATACCTCCGTCCAGCCACCCTCCAAACCACAATATTACATAAATACTGGTATACTGCCACCACGGATCACTTCACAGGTGGATCGGGTACCCGTTAGGTAACGTGAATTAGCGGGTGAGGAATGTGTTTGCTCGACATAGGACAAGAAGAACGAAGCTGGTAAATAATAATGATTTACTCCCGAAAGTTGGCAGTCTTTACAAAAGATATACAAGATATTATAAAAGAGACAATTTACATATATGCATAAAACAGTTATTAAAATAAAAGGGGTAAATAATAGCTCCCCGGAAATTAAATGTGATTCTTCCACGCAGCGAGGAGTGCATGCGTCTGACGTCTGATGCTAAGAATGAATTAAAATGGCCGTTCAGGTTTTTAGTAAGGGGCCAAAACATTAGGAGACACCCATGTTGTTTACCTCACACGGGGGCTCGGTTTTGTGAACCCACCCAGCTACATAAGACATAAAAATCCTTCAGATTTCATATCTTGGTATGGGGGGGTCCCACATCCAAGATGGAGACATCATGTTTAGCGTCACCACTATTCATGAAGATGGATATATCAAATATGATATCTCTATGACGCTCAGAACCTCAGAATCCATTTCCCAGGTTCCTGGTCGTCTCCCAGCCACGAAAACCACACCATCACAATTGGAAAAAGGTGAACATTTCAAAAATGTGGTCCCTGTGTATGTGACAGTCATGTGCATTATTAAAATTGACATTAAAAGTTTGTACAGTTAGACAATAGGATCTTGGAGGGAATTTCCAGTTTAGACCAGAATGCTTGCTCTGGGCTGAGGCTTTATGGTGGTCCTAAAAATTCCTGGTTTGGGGAAAGCAGAGAAGTTCTATGTAGCCTCTTCCAAATGAGTAGGGGGTGGAGATTTAAGAGATCTCTCATTTTTAAAACTAGGACAAAAATACATTTTGCCTGACACAGGCATATACACACACATGCAGGCATATACACACACAGGCATATACACACACATGCAGGCAGCATATACATAAAAATTCATACAAACACACACAAATATTACTACCTTGGCTTGTCTCCAGTCCGGCCCCTAAAGTGTACAGAAGCGCTCCTAAGGCAGGAGACTGCTGTGCAGGGCGCGCTGTGACGTCACTTTTAGCAGACGTGGGGCCCTGTTTGCTAAGTGTGATGCTGCAGTTCAGCCCCTGCTCTCCTGCTCATCGCGGCAGTGAAAGTGCGTGCGCGCGCCCTTAAAGGGCCCGCGACCACTTTTTTTGTCCTTTTTTTTTTAAAATTCTTCTCTGTCTTCTCTGCAGGGGGCCCGGGGCCCACCAGGAAGTTTACCGGCACCCCGCCAGGCCAGTCTGAGCCTGTCTGCGGATGTATTTTCATGCACACCTGAAGTACACTGCTTTTTTGTGTAGCATCATGGGAAAGTCTAAAGAAATCAGCCAAGATATCAGGAAGAGGCTCATCCTTGGGTACTATTTCAAGATACCTGAAAGTGCCTCGTTCATCTGTACTAACAATTATACACAAGTACAAACAAGATGGGAATGTCCAGCCATCATACTGCTCAGAAAGGAGATGGGTCCTGTGTTCCAGAGATGAACGTGCATATCAACCCAAGAACAAAAGCAAAAGACCTTGTGAAGATGATGGTGGAAGCTGGTAAGATTGTGTCAATATCCACAGTTAAACAAGTACTGTATCAACATGGGCTGAAAGGCCACTCTGCCAGGAAGAAGCAATTACTCCAAGAGAAACATAAAAAAGCCAGATTAATGTTTGCAAATGCACACAGGAACAAAGTCCTTAATTTTTGGAGACATGTCCTGTGGTCTGATGAAACTAAAATTTTAATTTTTGGGCATAATGACCATCGTTACGTTTAGAGGAAAATGGGAGAAGCTTCGAAGCCTAAAAACATCATCCCAAATGTGAAATACGGGAATGGCAGCATCATGTTGCGTGGTTGTTTTGCTGCAGGAGGGACTGGTGCACTTCACAAAATAGATGGCATCATGAGAAAAGAAGATCATGTGGCAATACTGAAGCAACATCTCAGGACATCAGCCAGGAAGTTAAAGCTTGGGCGGAAATAGGTCTTCCAAATGGGCAATGACCCGAAGCATACTGCCAAAATGGTAACAAAGTGGCTTAAGGATAACAAAGTCAATGTTTTGGAGTGGCCATCAGAAAGCCCTGATCTCAATCATATTGAAAATTTATGTGCAAAGCTGAAAAGGCAGGTACGAGCAAGGCGACCTACAAACCTGGATCAGTTAGACCAGTTTTGTCAGGAAGAATGGGCCCAAATTCCGACCAACTATTGTGAGAAGCTTGTGGAAGGATATCCCAAATGTTTGACCCAAGTGATTCAGTTTAAGGGCAATGGTACCAAATACTAATGAAATGTATGTACTGTATTTTTGTGATTATAAGACGCATCGGACCATAAGACGCACCTAGGTTTTAGAGGAGGAAAATAGAAAAAAAAATGTAAGCAAAAAATATGGTCATGATACACTGGTAAGGGGGAGGGGGTCTGCTGCTGACACTGTTATAGGGGTAATGTCCCCCAATTCTGTTAATATCCCCCATCCTGGTATATATGGCACCCTCCTACCTATTATATGTGACCCCCATCCCCATCCTGGTATGCATGGCACGCTTCATCCCCATCCTGTTATGCATGGCACCCCTGATCCCCGTCCTGGAATGCATAGCACCCATCCATCCCGGTATGAATGGCACCTCTCCATCCTGATATGCATGGCACCCCTGATCCCCATCCTGGTATGCATGACACCCCTGATCTCCATCCTGGTATGCATGGCACCCCTCCATCCTTGAATACATGGCACCCCTGATCCCGATACTGGTATGAATGGCACCGCTGATCTCCATCCTAGTATGCATGGCACCCCTCCATTCTGGTATGCATGGCACCCCTGATCCCCATCCTGGTATGCATGGCCCCTCTCATCCCTATCCTGGTATGCAAGGCGCCCCTCTTACTGGTATGCATGGCCCCCCTCTTCCTGGTATGTATGACCCCCCTCATCCCTCAAGTTATGCATGACACCCCCATCCTGGTATGTATGGCCCCCCTAATCCCCATAATGCTGCACACAAAAAAAATAAACATGTCTACATGTCTTTAGCAGCGGGCACACGCAGGAGCTGCAGCAGTGTTCCTGCCTCCTCCGCCGCTACCACTCCCCCCACACCGCCACCAACCACAGTGTGTGTGTTTGTGTGTGTGTGTGTGTATATGTATACACACACCACATTCGGACTATAAGATGCACCCCCCACTCTCCTCCAAATTTTTGGAGGAAAAAAGTGCGTCTTATAGTCCGAAAAATATGGTAAACTTGACTTTGCAGTAAGTAATAAAAATGCCTTAAAACATTCTCTCTTTCATTATTCTAGCATTTGTCAAATATTAAAAATTATGGTAAACCTAACTGACCTAAAACAGGAAAGGGTTATTCTGATGTCATGTCAGATATTGAGAAAAAGATGCATATGT
This sequence comes from Phyllobates terribilis, assembly GCF_046119375.1. Classification (NCBI taxonomy): domain Eukaryota; kingdom Metazoa; phylum Chordata; class Amphibia; order Anura; family Dendrobatidae; genus Phyllobates; species Phyllobates terribilis. Next base: position 214,869,489 of record NW_027362761.1, read on the forward strand.
GTCTTTTTATATAGTGTACAGTGGGTACAGAAAGTATTCAGTTCCCTTTAAATTTTTCACTCTTTGTTTCGTTTCAGCCATTTGGTAAATTCTAAAAAGTTCATTTTTTTTCTCATTAACCCCTTAAAAGCCCAAGGCATACTAATACGTACCTGCGCCCTGGAACTTAAGAGCCTGGTATGTATTAGTACGCCTTTGCGATTTTGCCCGCACACAGGCTGTGCGGGCGAGATCGCCACCGGGTGTCAGCTGATTCTTACAGCTGACACCCGGTGCTATGTGCAGGGAGCGGTCCTGCACTGCTCCCGGCCCCTTAAGCCCCGCAATGCTGCGATCGAAGTCGATCGCAGCATTGCGGTGGCAAGGGGAGGTGATTGTGATACTCACCTCTCCTGCCGGCGTCCAACGCTGTCTGCCGCGGCTTCCCGGATGTTGCAATGATGACCCGATGTCATCATGACAACCTCCGGGTCACCAGACAGCAGGAAGATACTTTGGTCATGCGCAGTGCATGACCAAAGTATCTTCTGCATCAGCAGCGCTGACAGCCTGTATAGCACAGGGATGGTGTTCTATCCCTATGCTATACAGGCGATCAGAATTAAAAAAGTGGGGGCGTGTCTAGCTGGTGAAGGAGAAGGACATCAAGCTGGGAGCTCCCTGAGTTAAACTCTCAATTTCAGCAATTAAAACAAGTTTCTCGGGTCCATCCACCGTTCTAACATCTCAGGTGACAACCCAAGATCGGAAGGCATCCCGTGGAGAGCCTCCAAAAGCAGCAGTACCGATTTCTGAGGTCGGGCCTACCTGGATCCCTGAAGCCGCGGTCTTTCCTGCTGGGCAGTCCCAGAGCGCGCCCAGGACGGTGCTGGCGGTCCTGACTGGGGTGGTCACGCCAAGGCTCTGAGGATCGCTTGGGTCTCGGCTCCCTCCTGCCGCAAAGGACAAGAGACGGTGACCATAGAGAAGCGCTGTGACTGCTGAGTCACTGTCCAGTAAGGTCTGGAGCGGAGGTAGGGGAAGACCCTGAACCGCATCTGCCGCATGAGGGGGTTTGTCGCTACAGAAGCGCCCGCGATCTTGGGGAGAGTGAGACCCGAGGAGAAGCTGGTTATTAACAGCACAGACTCTGACAGAGGCCACAATAAATCCACACTGGGCAATCCAATAGAACCGGGTCCTATATGTGTCATCACCCTTCCACTATAAAACCTCTATAGACACATAGATACTGCTCAATAGGTGGAAAAAAAAGCCTGTGCAGATGAAAATCCTGCAGTGGGATCCTTTTCTCCATTTCCTAATATACTGAAGCTCTCTAATATCACCATCACAGAGTCCCTGGCGGCATCATGTGGATATATGCAAAATAACACCATAACCAGTCTTAACCCGGTACTGCATCCAAGATTTATTACTTCTACCTTCTAGACTGATGAGACCCAAGCACACAACAACAACAACATTCCCATGAATAAAAATACCACACAATATATAACTTTTAAAACAAATCCTTTTAATAGATGGAGGTCGGTCACAGCAAAATGTATGTAAACCTTTGAAGAACATCTCTGTTCCAGTGGCACTATAAGTGCAAAGTTGTGCAAAAAACAGCCGGACTACCGGCGGGTATAACCATTAAAACGTAAAACACCATAACTGACCGCTGCTGTGACTTAACATCAAGGTATAGACTCATAATATACGAAATAACCGGGCGGGAGGGTGGGACAACCAGTCTCCGGGTCCCACACTGTGGGGAGAGACCGGAAGATGGCACACAGGGACATTTATATGAAAGGTAATAGGAGGAGGACAGGAAACACAGAACCATTGGGCAGGCAAACATGGAGGAGGGGACATGGGAATGCAGGGGATTTTAACCCCTTATAGCAGGGCACCTCAGTCAGAGGCATCTGACTAAGGGTCAGACTGCCCTACAGACTGATGAGAGCCGAGCACACAACAACAACAACATTCCCATGAATAAAAAGACCACACAATATATAACTTTTAAAACAAATCCTTTTAATGGATGGAGGTCGGTCACAGCAAAATATATGTAAACCTTTGAAGAACATCTCTGTTCCAGTGGCACTATAAGTGCAAAGTTGTGCAAAAAACAGCTGGACTCCCGGCGGGTATAACCATTAAAACGTAAAACACCATAACTGACCACCAAGGAGGGGCGCAGCTAAACTGCGCTCCGACCCCCACCCATTAGAATCAATGCCTGTTCAATACCATCCTGGATACCGGACAGGAAAATATCCAGGCCGATGTCAGTGAAATGGACACCATCACTAAGCATGAGCCTAGAGTTGTCCCCTTCAAGCTGGCTGTGTCGAATAACGACACCCCCTTTGAAACGCACAAAGTGGGACATGCGAGAGTTGATGGTTCTGCGAGAGCGTTCAACAGCCGCCGACTCCCTAGCACCCTGCCACACAACGCGAGGAATGACCTCAGACAAAACCAAAACCAGCTCTGAGAAGAAGCAGTGAAACTTGTCCACATCAAACCGCATCATCGTCAGCAGCTCGGCAAGGCGGAAGGAGCAGAGGTCATTCCCGCCAGCATGAAGAACAAGAATGATGGGGGAGGAGGCAGGCTGAGAAATTCCAACAATTTCCGGTAGAACTTGAGACCAGGTAAGGCCACGAATGCCTTTCCAATACACCTCCAAACCCCGGAAACCGAGGCCTCTTCCTCCTGGACGACTGTCTGCTCTTTGGGCGGCCCAAAAAATGTAGGAGTGACCTAGGATCCACACAGTAGGTCTGGTCGAACCTAAGGGAAAAACATTATATCATTAGATTAGCAAATCCGGTCTGATATACTTCGCAAAGCAAGCAGAACGCCATCTGCCAATCCGTTGAATCTCGACGTTGGATAAACCTGCACGAGCAGCTTCGGTAGCCGCCCCAATTCTAAACGAGTGAGTGCCAAAATCTTTCGGGGGATGACCTAGTAAACCCAGGCCTTTAAGAAAAAGGGAATGAAATTGAAACTTCGTCAGAGGGGAACCGTCTTCATGGGCCAAAAATGAATAACCGCAACGTCTGTGTTGAAGGAAATTTGAAACTAAAGATAGTGGGCAAATGGGACCCGGAATGGAAAACAAAGGGACCCATGTCCCTGCGCCTGAAGGGTCTGTCTTGGATTTACGTATACGAATATGTAAGCCTTCCTGACAGAAAGATACATCATCATGGCGAAGGCCTCCTGGGCTGCGTTTAGAGGCTGATACCAACTCACTAATGCAGAAAGCACCGAAGAATGCAAGACCAAAAGCGGCTGAAAATAAAGAAACCTCGTAAGGAGAGGAGCAGAGGGCGGGGGTGCACTCAATGAGGCGCCTTAGGGGGTCAAAGGAAATGGGCCGTCTGCTCTCCTCCCGGGGGTGACTCCTGCTCCAGCCCCTTACAGCCCGCCGTATAATAAAAAATTTTGGCACATCCACCCATTCACGGAGCTGGAAGTGAAAAGCCAAACCTGACAAACAGCTTTGGGCAACCGCACCTGAGGCACCAGTGCTGTGAAGGTGAAGAAGATACTGTATAGTAGCTTTTAAAAGATCAGAGGTGGAAGAGGAAACCGGTTTGTTACCTGCGAATAAAAGCCACTCATTCCATGCCTTACCATAGGCCCGCCAAGTAGCTGGGGCAACAGATGATCTGACCAGTGGCATTAGCTGTCCTCCACGACCTCCCATACACTGGATGGGCATGGGAGACCCTCCGACTGGGCACTGGGACACAGGTGTCGAAATCTCCGAAAATCAAAACGCGAAAGTGAGTCAGCAACAACATTCATAGAACCAGGAATATGGCGTGCCTGAAACCATATGTTAAAAGATAGACATTGTAATACTAAAAACCTAATTAACTTTATCACCGGAATGGACGAAGATGAAAGATGGTTTATAGCATGAACTACACTCATGTTATCCGACGAAAAGCAGATGCGCTTATCACGCAACTGGGGACCCCAGGTGTAAATTGCAACTGCAATAGGGAAAAGTTCCAGCAAAGTAAGATTTTTAACCCAATTCCTGGAGTGCCAGGACTCGGGCCACTTTTCAGCACACCACTGGTCCTGAAAAATCACACCGAAACCTAAAGATCCTGAGGAATCAGAAAAAAGAGACAGATCCTCGTTAGAAGACTCCGCTGACTGGAAACAAGTACGGCCATTGTAAGAGGAAAGAAACTGTCTCCAAACCACCAGGTCAGCTCGCAAAGGGGGGGTTATGCGGATCCGGTGATGAGGAAGCTTTATACCTTTAGTAGAAAGGGACAGCCGACGAGAAAAAATTCTACCCATGGGCATAACCTGACATGCAAAAACAAGGAGGCCCAACAGGGACTGCATTTGATGTAGAGTGACGCTTTTAACAGCGAAAAAACCTTTAATGATCGATAATAATTTTGAAATCTTGTCCTCAGGCAGACGAAAAACCATTTCTACTGAGTCAATTTCAACACCCAGGAAAGATAGAGAAGATGTTGGTCCGACAGTTTTTTCAATGGAAAGGGGGACTCCAAAATGAGACATAAAAGAACAAAAACAAATATTGACAAGAACTAGAATCCCGAGGGCCAACGAACAAGAAATCATCAAGGTAATGAATGATTGAAAAGGACTTTGTTTCATACCTAATGACCCATTCAAGGAAGGAGCTAAACAGTTCAAAATAATGGCAAGAAATGGCGCAACCCATTGGAAGACAGGTGTCGTAGTAGTATTGCCCATCCACCAAACAACCTAAGAGGTGATGACAGTCAGGATGAACCGGCAAGAGGCAAAAAGCAGATTCGATGTCAGATTTTGCCATTAAAGCTCCTTGACCGGCATCCCTGACCAGGGCGACTGCTCTATCAAAGGAAACATATGTAACAGATGCGTCACTGTCAGAAATGCCGTCATTAACAGAGGAACCCTTAGGATGTGAAAGGTGATGAATCAAATGAAACTTTCCGCTCTCCTTCTTGGGTACGATACCTAGCGGAGATACCCGTAAATTGTAAAACAAGGGGGGTTGAAAAAGGACCCTTAATTCTTCCCAAAGAGATTTCTTTTTGAAGCTTCTCAGCTAGTATCTGAGGAAAATCTCTGGCAGATTTTAGATTTGAAGAAAAAGAGGGAAACCTGCTGATAGTGAAAGGAATAAAGAAACCAAATGTGAAACCAAAGCGGAATTGGGCCCCTGCCTCTTTATTGAGGTACAGGTCGAGCCACGGCCCCATCTCGGACACGCTCACTGGAGTCCTTTTTTTCAGATTGACCTGAGGGCATAGTTGGAAACTTAGTGGAGTGGCGGGAACATTTAATGGCCGCATGAGGGGCTCCGCAGGCAGAGCACTCATGCTTATATTTACAGAGTCCGTAAAAACGGCAGTGCCTTCATTGAAAAGCCAGCATGTGCCCGGTCTGCGAACGGCCGCTGACCCGGGACAAACGAGGGGGCCAGGGGCCGTTGACTGAAAGGAAGATGATGCCTTTTGAGCCATCATTAATCTGAGCCATGTATCCGTGGCTTTTACCCCCCATCCCAGAGCGCCTTCTAAAATCCTCATCATAACGCCACCAGGCGCTGCCTCCGTGGGACTTGTAAGAATTATATATGGAGTCCATATATATAAACATCTCAGAGCATCGCTCAGGGTGTTTCTGACCCATAATACAACCCATAACAAAGAAGGCCTGAAGCCAATTATCCTTATATAAGCCGATATTAGTCCTTGCGACCTTCGGTTTGCGGTCATAAGGTCTATCGGACACACGACGTTCCTTGTCAATGGTGTGTTGGTCAGTGGAAACCAGAGACCAAATATCAATATATTCATTTGACCAAATTTTATTTTGGGATTCCACATCTAAATGAGGGGAAATACCGCAGAAGAAAACGTCCTTATGTATGCTGGCCTGTACCGGGGTGAGGTGGCGCTGGACTGCGGGGTTCTGAATTAACGGGTTCTGAATTAACATAAGTGGGTTAACTAAAACTTTTCTACCTGTGGTGGAAGCTACTACCGGTGATGAACCATCCCCCCAAGCCCCAGAATATTGGTACTCACCACAGCCTTGCTGAATCGTCGAAACAGGAACAGAAGTGGGAGCGATCATACCCTCCTGACATTCTGGAGGTCCGGGTGACCTGTGACGGCGCCGAGAGCGACGGTCTGAACCCCTCTGCGAATCCGTTGAAGAGTTCGACGACTCGTCAGTAAAAGACGGTGAACGCCAGCGCGAGGACCTCAAACGGTAGCTCCTAGAGCTATGGGAAGTATGCCTGGTGCGCCATTTATGCGATTTTCTTGCGTGTCAGCGTGGAACTGGGCTGCCTGAATTTGAAGGGGATGAAGAATCCGCGGTGCGGGTACCGCGCCCGCGATGGCGGCGATGACGAGCCGGAGATCCTGCACCCGCAGATGGACCAGCAATGGGAATAGATGCCATATCGGAGCCAGAGGGCATCAAAGGTGCTGCGGAAGAGATGATTGGGTCAGGGAGGTTAGGAATGGGGGCTAGCACCTGCATCATGTGTGGATGATGTGGGGAGGGAGGGGGTGGTGACGTGGCTAAAATCACTGCCTGTGATGGATGGCTGATTGGTAGTGGAGTAGGCGGAGCCATCAACAGACAAGGCGCAGGAAGCGCCGCGCCTGATAGTGGCGGCAGCGGCGCTGTGTTGCCTTCTGAGCCTGAAAGGCTTACAGCCGCCGCCGGTTCTGCCACCATTGTTCCCCGCTGTGAAGGTGATCTCATAGCCGGCGCGCGCACGGCGTTCTTGAGCACGCGCCGGGATGAGTCACCACTGGGGCTGAGTCTGACTGGAGGGCGGGTTCGCCGAGCGGGCCGCCAGCCACCAGGGGGGTCCTGACTCTGCTGCTGAGAATGAGCGCCCGGCTCACCAAGTATGCAGGTAAGCCAGGCGTTCCCCTCCTTTCTGATCTTTTCCCTAATGGCCTGGGCAAGACTGTCGCTGTCTGCCATCTTACCGGTCTCTCACCAGCAGACAACCAGTATCCGGGTCCCACGCTGTGGGGAGAGACCGGAAGATGACACACAGGGACATTTATATGAAAGGGAATGGGAGGAGGACAGGAAACACGGAACCATTGGGCAGGCAAACATGGAGGAGGGGACATGGGAATGCAGGGGATTTTAACCCCTTATAGCAGGGCACCTCAGTCAGAGGCATCCGACTAAGGGTCAGACTGCCCTACAATACCCAGCCACGGTGTGGCATAAAATCTATAAAATCTATAAATGGACAATTGGCAGTTTGCTCTGATGACCATGAAATAAGAACAACCTGCAAATTATGAATCTGTAAGTCTTCCGGTTCAGGCGCCGACCATGTGAATTCTAATTAACCGCTTATGTTCTCCCCTATGGTTACCCAATTGACCACCTGATCCCTACATTCAGAACTCTCAAGGTCTTTGTTATCGTCACCTAGCTGAAGGCTATCTTTAAATACCAACTTTTGTGTTTATGGACCGCTACCTCTTTCGTAGTGGGCAAAAGCAGCCCACCTCTTCTCGCCATATTGACATTTCTAATCATACCAAGATGGCCTCAATTCTTGATTAAGAAAAACAACTCTCCCAAATAGATGGTGACGAGGAGGCATGCCACTCCCTTAGACCACCCAGCACCTCTTCGGTAAGGAAAGGGGACACACAAATGGACCCATCGGAACTGGCAGCTGAGGTCACAGCTAAATTGCTACCGGAAATTAAATCTATCATTCAATCTACGCTTAATTCTGCCCTTATGGACTTACAGGTTAGGCAAGATGAACAAGCCCAACAGCTGACTGATTTAGAATCACGGGTATCGACCACTGAGGATGACTCAAAGGAGGACCAAGCAAAAGTGACATCTATTGCTCGTGAAAACATGATCCTGAGAGACTGCATTGATGACCTGGAGAATCCCCAAAGTGTACTGAAACCACTATGTGAAAACAATATCCCAAAGGCTCTAAGATTACCTGAGGGCAGAAAGGTGGAAAGAGTACACAGGATTGGCCCCCCACCCTCAACATCCACGAACCGGGACACATCCAGACCTAGACAGGTCATCATGAAATTCCTGAATTTTAACGATAAAGCAGACATTATACAAGCTTATAAACAACTCAATCACCCATTGGTCATTCAGGGTCATAAAATTTTGCTCTTTGAGGATTATTCCATTGAGGTAACCAGAAAACGCAAAGCATTTAGCTCCATCTGCACTAGACTCCATAAAGAAAAGGTCCGCTTTCAACTCCGCTACCCAGTTACTCTACGATAGAAAGACTCAAATGGCTCTTTTCGTGAATTCATATCTCCGGACAAAGCTGAAACTTTAGTCAATAACCTGCTGTGCCCAGGGGTCAGCCCGGATCGGACCCCTCAAGATGACAACGAGGCTTCATGTCCAAGAACCTCAGAGAGATTCGGAAGCCAAACAGGTAAAGGAGAACGGAGACCTAACAAAAACGTGACAAAAAAAGTTAATTATTCAGGAAATTATCCTCTATACACATGGGACGCCTCGATCTGAGTGGCCAATTGGAAATTGCTGCTCCCGCCCTTCCCACTCTCTCTTTGGACTCCTAATACAGTAAATGACAAGTTTTACTAATTGGCGGAGGAGGGATAGAACTGGGAGCAAATGAGGGGAAAAAGCAAAAAAAAAATGAAAATAACAAAACAGGGGAGATTTTATTTGAAAATCTTATACACATGGTCAGGCAGAAGTGAAGCTCAAGGGAAAGGTTCTCCTAGTGAGCTGGGACGAAATGCCTCAGCTCATGCTAGGACTAATATGTTCTACTGTTTTGAATGTTTGTTGTTCAAATTATGTTATATAATGTTGAGAATGATTTCCGTTTCTGTATTCCAGTTGAATGCCATCACTGCCATCATTATTTTACAAATACCCCACCAATTCGATTTAACCATTTTACTTCTATTTATGTATATTGTGTCATGGAACGTTAAGGGTTTGAGATCTCCCCAAAAACGTATGAAAATCCTCAGACATCTAAAACGCCTAAAACCCGACATAGCCCTCCTTCCAGAGACAGATTTCCCTCGGATGAAGAAGTTATGGGTGGGCGCCGTTTATGGTTCCTCTTCAGTGAATAGAAAGGCTGGAGTCCTAATTCTTATCAACAAACACTTCTCACACCAGATTATCAGCCAACAAATAGATAGTGAGAGTAGATTGGTTCACTTAACAATATCTACGTCCTGCGGGGTTTTATCCATTTATAATGTATATGCACCTAATGTAGGAAATAAATCCTTTTTCAAACAGTTGGAAACTAGACTTTTGCTAGACCCCAACTCCAATAAAATAGTAGGGGGTGACTTCAATTCAGTAGTGTAGGTACATGAAGACAGGAAAAATACTACAGGCATCATACAGTCAACATGACAAGATGCTATCACCTCTCATGTCCACATGTCACTTAGTCGACTCGTGGAGGTTCCTTAATCCTAGTGTGACGCCCTGCTGTGCATGGAGCCACAGATTCTGGAGGGGTGCATTTCAGGTTTTCTCCACAAGAGGCCCTCAGAGCATACACACACCTCCACCTTCCACCTCAGACCACCAGAGGGAGCCTGGATAGGGATATAAATAGGGAAGGTGGAGTGATTCAGCAGTTTTAGTTTCTGCTCAGACACAGAAGGAGAGAGTCTGTGAGTGAGTTCTCCTCAGGAAGAGAGTGGAGACAGAACAGTCTGGAGCCCACAGCCAGTTCCTGCAGAGTGAGACACAGAGAAACAGGTCAGTCTGCAGTGGAGCTCAGTCAGACTCAAGCAGCTCGAGTTAAGTGAGCTAGGAGCATTGCTGACGCTCAGAGAGCAGCAGAAGAAGCAGCCAGCTAACTGCCAGTGTGTATAGCCTAGTGAGGGCCCTAGTAGGCCTAAGGCTAGAGGAGTGAGTAGCATTGGGGGCAGAGGAGCCTTACCAGCTCACCCCAGAAACCATATACCGGACACTGTGTCCGAGTCTGCAGGGATTCTTTATACCCAGCAGAAGACAACCAGAATCCCTGGCGAACTACAGGTCCCAGGAATACCAAACGCTGACTGTTATACCAGGGTCAGGAGTTACAGAGGCCCCCATATACCAGGGAGTGTGTACTCCAACAGAAGGCCCTACCACAGGATCAGAACAGAGACTAAGTTGGGCCTAGCTCCAGGCAGGCCAGAGACTAACACTAAGCGGCGAAGAAACAGGAGGCCCTACACCTGCTCACTGGGGAGAGTCCTGCAGTGCACCCCTCACCCTACAGTGCTCCGGATGGTACCTGCATTTCCACCAGTAAAAGGTACAGAAGCAAACCGTGTGTGTGTGTCCCCTGTTCTTCCTTGGACCTGGCTGGGTCACCGCCATATCGTGCACCTCGTCAAACATCGCTGCCCTGAGGCCTAGCTCCACCTGTGGGGAGCTAGACCATCAAAGCTGCCGTAACACCGGCCTCAGTGGACTGCCGCATCGCTGGTGATCCTCACCAGACACCACAGGTGGCGTCACGAACTTTGACATTTTATTTTCCCCTTTTTTAAGAGAGACCCCAGGGTACGGGCCCAGGAGCCGACCACCGCGACGTCCCCCAAGACCAGGCATTAAGGCCCGGGCGCCGACTAGTCCCCATCCCCTGGGCGCCACACTAGCAATAGAGAATTTACGCATTTCTCACACGCCAATGATTCATGGTCTCGAATCGATTATATGTTTGTCTCCCCTTCTCTGTTGGCCAAATTGATCTCTGTACACATAGACAATATCGCTATTTCGGACCATGCTCCAGTAATTCTGGAACTATCACACTCTTTTCCCAGAGGCACAGATTTTCTATGGAGATTTCCTAATTACTTCAGTAAAGATGACTCTTTTACCTTCTCCCTCAAATTATGGTGGCAAGAATTTATTTCAGACAGCGCGGAACACCAAAACAACCCAATATTACTGTACCAAGTCGGCCAAGGTGGTGCTCAGGGGGAAAATTTGGGCGTTTACATTTTCCCACAAAAAAAAAGTTCTAAAGAGATATGGGGAACTCTCTACTGACTTAAAACAAGCCTACACCAAATTCTTGCTTGACCCATCCATCATAAATAAAAACCACTGGTCGCAAAAACAAGTGGAATTCAATCAAAACACAGACTTGAGGGAAACATTTCACTTATCCAAATCTGAAGCTTATTTTTATAGATTCGGAAATAAATCAGGGCGGATGTTGGCTAATTTAGCTAAGGGGATGAGAAAACCACAGGAATTATTCAATTAAAAAGTACCAACGGGGAAATCCACACCAACCCTAAAACAATAAACGAGATATTAGGTTCTTTCAATAAAGACCTCTACAAAAATTCAAATCAAAACCCTTCCTCCTCAATTACACTTTTAGATAAAGTTAAGCTGCCCATCTTCTCAGAGGAACAAAAAGCTATTTTAAACAAACCTATCTCTTTGGAAGAGGTCACGAATACAATTAAGAACCTAAAACCGAACAAAGCACCCGGCCCAGACGGTTACACAAATGAATTTTTCAAATCTCTGAGAGAGGAAATTTCCCCATTATTGGAATCAATTTTTAATAAACTATCTCAAGGTGACCCCATTTTTCCTTCTGCAAACACAGCATATATTAAATTACTACTAAAACCAGATAAAGACCCACTATCCCCTAGCTCATACAGACCAATCTCTCTCATTAATACTGATATTAAGATCATATCTAAAATAATGGCTGACAGACTGGCCTCCATCTTACCCCATCTCATTTCTCCTGCCCAGGCAGGCTTTGTAAAAGGTTGCTCGGCCACTCTAAATATCAGAAAAGTACTACTGGTACTAGATAAAATTCACTCCTTACCAGATTTAAAGGGCTTCCCAGCTATTGTTTCCTTGGATGCGGAAAAAGCTTTTGATAACATAAACTGGGAGTGGTTATATATGGTCTTAACAAAAATGTCACTAGCAGGCCCCTTCTTTAACTACATTCGTAATCTATATTCATCTCCAAAGCCTCAGGTTTACACTCCGGGTTTCTTGTCCACTCCATTCCCCCTTGAGAAAGGAACGAGGCAGGGTTGTCCGTTGCCCCCCCCCTCCTCTTCAACTTAGCTCTGGAGCCCTTAGTCTGCATCTTGTCTGATCCAAGCACTTTCACAGGCATTCAGTTTACTAGAAAATCAAATCAGGCAGCTTTTTTTGCTGATGATGTCATTTTATTTATGTCTGACACCACCCAACATCTACCTATAGTATTAGATTTACTTAAAAATTTGGGTTCTTACTCAGGGTTTAAAATCAATGTTAAAAAATGTTAAATACTCCCATTAACCAAGAAGGGAACAAAACTCTGCCCAGATGGGTCTTTAAATGGTATATCCCTAGAATATGGGCGTACCCACCGTGGGGCAGGGGGGGCAGCAGGACGCACACCAGGGCCGGCGTCAGCACCCGACCGACGCACCCGGGCAAATGCCGGGGCCCTGAGCAGGCGGGGGGGGCCCTCACCGTCAGCGCCCGCTCCCATCCGCTAGCTCAGGGCCCCGGCACCCGGCACAATACTTACCCCTCCCCGTGCCTTCGCAGCAGCTCCTGCATCCTCCGCGGCTGCTGCACTGTGACGTCTCAGGTCAGAGGGCGCGGTGACGTCTTTACACCGCGCTCTCTCCTGAGCAGTCACAGCGCAGAGCGGGATGAGGCTGGCGACGCTGGAGTCCGGAGCAGCGGCAGCAGGTGAGACGTGAGGTGAGTATTTTATTTTTTTTTTATTGTATGGAGGCCTGTGGCAGTATAAGGGAGGGGGGTGAGGTGGGGGTGTGTGACATCCTGCATGGGGCATTATAAGGGGGGGTGACATCCTGCATGGGGCATTATAAGGGGGGGGTGACATCCAGCATGGGGCATTATAAGGGAGGGGGGTGTGACATCCTGCATGGGGCATTATAAGGGAGGGGGGGTGTTTGACATCCTGCATGGGGCATTATAAGGTGGGGTGACATACTACATGGGGCATTATATGGGGGAGGGACAGCCTGCATGGGGCATTATGTGGGGGGAACAGCCTGCGTGGGGCATTATGTGGGGGGAACAGACTGCATGAAGCATTATGTGTGGGGAACAGCCTGCATGAAGCGTTATATGGGGGCCAGTATTCTGTATGGAGCGTTATATGGGGGCCAGTATTCTGTATGGAGCGTTATATGGGGGCCAGTATTCTGTATGGAGCGTTATATGGGAGCCAGTATCCTGCATGGAGAGTTATATGGGGGCCAGTATCCTGCATGGAGCGTTATATGGGGGCCAGTATCCTGTATGGAGTGTTATATGGGGGCCAGTATTCCATCTAGAGCGTTATATGGGGGCCAGTATCCTGTATGGAGTGTTATATAGGGGCCAGTATTCCGTCTAGAGCGTTATATGGGGGCCAGTATCCTGTATGGAGTGTTATATGGGGGCCAGTATTCCGTATGGAGCGTTATATGGGGGCTAGTATTCTGTATGGAGCGTTATATGGGGGCCAGTATTCTGTATGGAGCGTTATATGGGAGCCAGTATCCTGCATGGAGAGTTATATGGGGGCCAGTATCCTGCATGGAGCGTTATATGGGGGCCAGTATCCTGTATGGAGTGTTATATGGGGGCCAGTATTCCGTCTAGAGCGTTATATGGGGGCCAGTATCCTGTATGGAGTGTTATATGGGGGCCAGTATTCCGTCTAGAGCGTTATATGGGGGCCAGTATCCTGTATGGAGTGTTATATGGGGGCCAGTATTCCGTATGGAGCGTTATATGGGGGTCAGTATTCTGTATGGAGCATTTTATGGGGGCCAGTATTCTGTATGGAGCGTTATATGGGGGCCAGTATTCTGTATGGAGCGTTAAACGGGGACCAGTATCCTGTATGGAGCGTTAAACGGGGACCAGTATCCTGTATGGGGCATTTTATGGCGGCCAGTATACTGTGTGGAGCGATTCGCCGGTTTCTGAGCTATTGTGGAATTTACACTAGATATCATTCTCTTCGGTATCTGTGACCATGGCTTGCCCCCCCCCCCCTAGTTTTGATCCTGGCTACGCCCATGCCCTAGAACCCTCACATATCAAGTACCTGGGAATTAAATAGGCCATTTGCCTTCATCTATATACATCTTAAACTACCCTCCTCTTATAAAAAAAATCGTCAATCAATTAAAGTCATGGCAAGATTTGCCTCTATCTTTTATGGGTAGGGCACATTTGGTAAAAATGATCAGTACAGCCAGGATTATGTATCAACTACAAACCTTACCATTACTCCTGAAACACACAATCGTAACTATACTTAATAGAGACTTCAGTCACTTTATTTGGAAAGGAAAATGTCCCAGGATTAGTCTAAGCAAACTTATGGCTTCCAAAGATGACGGAGGCATTAATTTCCCAAGCATCAGAAATTACAATCTTGCTCGCCTTTTCCGGTATATAATAGACTGGCTCCATAAGAGACGTACATATTCTGACTACACGTTGGAAGCCGATTATGCATACCCCCTTGACCTGGTTGCCCTCCTTCATTCTCAATTCACCTCCCTCCCCTTGGCAGTTAAAAAGTCAACAATTCTTAGGGACACAATTTCCGCATGGAAGGCAGTTGGGAAAAAATATGGTCTTCCTTTCAGGATTTCAAAGCACCTCCCGATATGGCAAAACCCAGAATTCCCCCAGGGTAATGAAAATAAACTATTTCTAAAATGGCGACAAGCAGGTGTAGACAACGCATCCCATCTTCTCCACTCAAGTGAGCAAAGATGGATGACATGTACCGAGTGTTTAGACAGATACAATCTACCTCCCCAACATTATTTCCAATATGAACAAATCAAACTATCCATTATGGCCAATTTAAAAGATGTGACCTTTGAGGTCTCCCAAAATGTCTTGGATGTCATTCTGTTGTCTCCAATGGGTACCCCTTCAATTTCTGTCCTTTATTCTGTAACGAGATCCAATCTACTAGGAGTTCACCCAGATACTTTCTTCAAATATTGGAGACAACAGTTGGAGGATGTGGAAATCTCTGATAAGATCAGGTCAGGTTGGAATTTAATAAGAAAACACATTATAAACGAAGCATGGAGAGAAACGCAATATAAAATTATGCATGGCGCCATCTATGCATTTAACATACCTAAAAAAGACCCGCTTTCAAACAGGCTAACAGCTTGCCCTAAATGCCTCCTTCCACTCTCCGACCTCATGCATAGACTATGGTCATGCCCGGCTTCAGTTTCATATTGGAGATAAGTATCAGCTATGATCGACACCATATGTGGTCCGGGTTATACTCTTTCCCCTTATCTAGCCTTGTTACATTTTTGGAACAACACAGAAAACCCTGAGGGGAAGATTGGAAACCCTCCGAAATTGCTCCACACCCTACTTATCCTGGCAAAAAACAATTACTTAAATATTGGCTAGAACCCAACACCCCCCCATTGAAGAGTTAACAGCTCAAATGAAACATTTTATGGGAAAAGAGCAACAAGACGCCCTTAGAAATAAGGAGACGCACGCTGGCAAATTTCTTCCGAAATGGAAACAGTTTATTGTGAATTGCTGCTCATTAAATGAAAAAAAGAAAATGGTGGAACCCTTCACTTCCACAGCGTGGTACATTCTGGAAGATCTTGGGGATAGCCTAGGTCCATTACGCCTGGATTGAGGGGGAGGAGGGGGAGAGAGTGGAATGGAGGGATCATTTGGTGAAGGTCTATAATACTAACATAGGTAGTCTAATCTAACAAGATGGCTTCAATAAATCAGAGTATCAACTGGATTGCATGTTAATTAAACTGATGTAAGTTACATTGTTATTAAGTTCTTATATTATACTAGATGGTGGCCCGATTCTAACGCATCGGGTATTCTAGAATATGTATGCGGCCGACCGGGCGCGACTAATCAGCGAAGCAGTGTTTAAATGGGTTGTGCACTACTTTACATTAATCCCCCCCAATGTTTCCCCCCGGGGTCCCTAATGAATTTTGTAATTACGTCATGTTGTCAATACTGCTTGTGACAACATCGCTGACCACGCACAGCCAGCACGTAATTCCCCCGGCCGCAGCCGGCTCTTGCTTCCGCTTACATCACGACTATTTGTTTGCGGATGCAGCCAGGGGTCTCCTGTTCCGCGTACCACAGTGAATGACGGGCTGTGGGGGGGGTTATCCCCCATCGTGTCACACCCAGCATCCACCGCACGTGACAGAAGTACGTCACACTGTGACTGACAGAACGTGTTCAGTAAACGTGACAGAAGTACGTCACACTGTGACTGACAGAACGTGTTCACTGAACGTGACAGAAGTACATTGTAACGGGTCTGGGAGGCGGAACCTCTGAGCTACTATACAAGGGGGCGGTCCTTGTAAGGGAGCGGGTGGCGACCAGGCAGGCAGTCACAGCAGGTGACCGGGACAGTCTCTAGAAGAACGGGCAGGAGGTCACGGCAAGTGACCGGGGCAGTCTCTGGATGAACGGGCAGATGGTCACGGCAAGTGACCGGGGCAGTCTCTGGGTGAACGGGCAGATGGTCACGGCAAGTGACCGGGGCAGTCTCTGGGTGAACGGGCAGATGGTCACGGCAAGTGACCGGGGCAGTCTCTGGGTAAAGGGTTGGTACGACCTGTGGCGGCTGATGGTAGACGTGAGCTCCCAGGTGAGCAGGCGAGAGTCTCTGGATAAACGGGTGGTCACAGCATGTGACGGCGGAGCCTCCAGGAAGACCAACAGACAGGCGGCAGATGAGCGCTCCCAGGTGAGCGGGCAGAAGTCTCTGGACAAGCGGGTGGTCACAGCACGTGACGGCAGAGCCTCCAGGTAGGCTAGCAGACAGGCAGCAGATGAGCGCTCCCAGGTGAGCGGGCAGGAGTCACTGGACAGGCAGGTGGTCACAGCACGTGACGGCAGAGCCTCCAGGTAGGCTAGCAGGCAGGTAGCAGATGTGCGCTCCCAGGTGAGCGGGCAAGCTGGTCCATAGACAGACTGACAAGAGTTGGAAGGCAGACCGTCGGACCTCAGGCAAGCAGGCAGGTAGTTGATGTGCGCTCCCAGGTGAGCGGGCAAGCTGGTCCTTAGACAGACTGACAGGAGTAGTAAGGCAGACCGTCGGACCTCAGGCTAGCAGGCAGGTAGCAGAATATCAGGCAGGAATAAGACAGCAAGCTGGCAGGAATCTGGCAGGTATCTGGCAGGTAACTGGCAACGGGACCTGAGGGCTGAAGCAGAGTAGTGAACAGTGCAACAACATTGCTCGGGCACCTCCATTTTGGAGGAGGTGCCTTATATATGGTGAAGTCCTCCGGCCATTGGCCGGGGACTCCTTAGGACGGCGCGCGCGGCCCCTTTAAGAGGGAGGGAGAGCGCGCGCGCCCTAAGCACAGTGGCCGGGAAGGAGCGCGTGCTGCCAGCAGAGCGGGAGGAGGACGCCGGGCACGGAGCAGAGAGGTGAGGCGAACAGCGTCCCTGCCTAGCAGAGGGCAGGGACGCCGGCGCTACAGTACCCCCCCCTGTAGGCCCCCCCTTTTTTAGGCCAGACAGAAATTTAGCAAGGATGAGCGGGGCATGGATGTTCTCCCGGGGCTCCCACGTTCTCTCCTCAGGACCAAACCCCTTCCAATCTACTAGAAAAAAGGTCTTTCCTCTTACCCTTTTGGTGGCAAGAATGTTCTCTACCTCAAACTCGTCCTCAGCAGAAACCGGAGCAGGAGGCGTACCTGTAGACTTGGAAAAAGAGTTAAGTACCACAGGTTTGAGGAGAGATACATGGAAGGAGTTAGGGATCCGTAAGTTGGCCGGGAGTTTTAATTTATAGGCCACCGGGTTGATCTGACTGATGACCTCCAGAGGACCGATGAACCGAGGCCCTAACTTGTAAGAAGGTATCTTGAGTCAGACATATTTAGATGAGAGCCAGACTTTATCTCCAGGACGAAATTGTGGAGGATCCAGGCGTTTTTTGTCAGCGTGTCTTTTCATCCGTTCGGACGACTGAAGGAGTGCGGATCGGGTACTCTCCCAAATGGAGGAAAATTTGCTAACGAGAGATTCCGCAGCCGGGTTGTCCACAGAGGTGGAGACAGGAAAAGGAATCCGAGGATGCTGACCGAAGACTACAAAAAACGGGGATTTGGAGGAGGATTCGCTCTCGTGATTGTTATAAGGGAACTCGGCCCATGGTAGGAGATCCACCCAGTCTGAATGATGGGCATTAACGAAGTGCCGGAGGTAACTGGTCAGGTTCTGATTGATCCGCTCCACTTGACCATTGGACTGTGGGTGGTAAGCGGAAGAGAAGTCCAGGGTGACGTCTAGCAGTTTACAAGTGGCTCTCCAGAAGCGTGAGGTGAACTGTACCCCACGATCCGACACGATGTGGAGGGGCAGGCCATGAAGACGAAAGATGTGACAAATAAAGTCTTTAGCTAGCTCGGGTGCAGACGGGAGGCCTGGCAGGGGAACGAAATGAGCCATCTTGGAGAAGCGGTCAGCGACCACCCAAATGACCGTACAACCGGCAGAGACTGGGAGGTCAGTTATAAAGTCCATTGCTATATGCTGCCAGGGGGCAGCAGGTACAGAAAGCGGAAGGAGGCGACCGGCTGGCAGATGTCTCGGAACCTTGTTGCGGGCGCAGGACACACAGGCAGAAACAAAGTCTATTACGTCCTTGTGCAGGGTAGGCCACCAGTAGTGCCGGGTAATAAGCTGGAGGGTCTTTTTCTGACCGGCGTGGCCAGCCAGTTTAGACGAGTGACCCCAGTGAAGGATCTTCTCCCGATCAGGTACTGATACGAACGTCTTTCCGGGAGGGAGACGATTTAGACTCACGGGAGCCACCTGCATGACTCTGGCGGGATCGATGATGTGTTTCGGATCTTCCTCGAGATCAGACACCAGAAAGGATCGAGACAAGGCGTCCGCCTTGACGTTTTTGTCAGCCGGGCGAAAATGAAGAACAAAATCAAAGCGAGCAAAAAACAAGGACCACCGGGCTTGGCGCGGGTTAAGTCTCTGGGCATGCTGGAGGTAAGCCAAGTTCTTGTGGTCAGTGTAAATTATTACCGGGTGAAGAGCCCCCTCGAGCAGGTAACGCCACTCCTCCAATGCCAGTTTGATGGCCAATAACTCTCGGTCTCCTATGGAATAATTGCGCTCTGAGGAGGAGAAGAGTTTAGAGAAGAAGCCGCAAGTTACCATCCTCCCGGAAGATGATTTTTGAGTAAGTACCGCTCCGGCTCCAGAGGAGGAGGCGTCAACTTCCAGGAAGAACTGCTTGTTGCCGTCCGGGCGATGCAGCACCGGGGCGGAAGAGAAGGCCTGTTTTAAGGAAAGAAAGGCCTCCTCTGCTTCGGGCGGCCACTCTTTGGATTAGTACCCTTACGGGTGAGCGCGGAAATTGGGGCAGTCCGGGAAGAGAAGTGCGGTATGAAGAGGCGGTAGTAGTTGGCGAAGCCCAGGAACCGCTGAATGGTCTTCAACCCCTCCGGTCGAGGCCATTTCTCGATGGCAGACAGTTTCTCTGGATCCATTCGTAGGCCGGTCTGAGAAATAATGTAGCCCAAAAACGGAAGCGAGGTCTGCTCAAAGAGGCACTTCTCGTATTTAGCGAAGAGGTGATTCTGCCTGAGCCTGAGCAGGACCTGACGAACGTCCCTCCGGTGAGTCTGGAGATCCGGAGAGAAGACCAAGATGTCGTCCAGGTACACCACTACGCAGGAGTAGAGAAGGTCCCGGAAGATGTCATTGACCAACTCTTGAAAGACGGCAGGAGCGTTACAGAGACCAAAGGGCATTACCAGATATTCATAGTGGCCGTCCCGGGTGTTGAATGCCGTCTTCCATTCATCCCCCTGACGGATACGAACCAGGTTGTACGCCCCACGGAAGTCCAGTTTGGTGAAGATTCTAGCCCCCCTCAGACGATCAAATAACTCCGGAATGAGCGGAAGGGGGTACTTATTCTTCACCGTGATCTGGTTAAGGCCTCTATAGTCTATACAGGGACGGAGAGAGCCGTCCTTCTTTTTGACGAAAAAGAAGCCTGCTCCCGCCGGGGAGGTAGATTTCCGGATGAATCCCCTGGCCAGATTCTCCTCAATATATTCAGACATCGACAGGGTCTCAGCAGCGGATAATGGATAAATACGCCCACGGGGAGGAGTAGTACCAGGTAACAGGTCGATAGGGCAGTCGTATGGTCTATGAGGGGGTAGTGTCTCTGCCTCCTTTTTATTAAAGACATCAGCATAAGACCAATAAGGAATCGGAAGTCCAGGTAGATTAGCTGGGGTAGGAGAAGGACGGACGGGATGGACGGGAACCAGACAGGTCTTATGGCAGTCCTGTCCCCAGCGAAGGACTTCTCCGGTCTGCCAGTCAAGCACGGGTGTATGTCTCTGGAGCCAAGGTAGACCTAGCAAGAGGGCGTGAGAGAGTCCAGGCAGAACATGAAAGGAGATACTCTCAGAATGCAGCATTCCCACCTGCAGAGTAATGGATTCGGTGATGAGTTGGATGGGGCGTGGTAAGAGACCCCCATCCACGGCAGCAACAGACAAGGGTACAGCCAGAGGTTTGGTGGGGATGCGGTATTTCTCTACCAGGGACTGTGAAATAAGATTCCCGGCTGCTCCAGAGTCAAGTTGGGCTAGTTCGAAATAACGGTTCTCCCCGCAGACGATTGAGACTGACAGCAGCAGAGATGGAGAGGATTTATTCTTGTCTAGGTCGACCTCTCTGAGCGAACCTAGACACAGGCGTTTCCCGACCTCTCCGGGCAGGCACGGATCCGGTGCTTCTTACTGCCACAGTAGAAGCAGCTCCCCTCGGCACAGCGTAAGTCCTGACGGGTTTTGACCATCTTGGTCTGGTCGACCTGCATAGGCTCAGGAGAGTGTACCTGGGGAGAGACGGATTTCTGAAAAGTAGGAGCTAGACGTGGAAACCTCCTCTCACGGGTGACCTCTTTGGCACGCTCCTGGAACCGTAGGTCAATCCGGGTGGCAAGAGTTATTAGGTCATCGAGAGTGGTAGGAATGTCCCGACCGGCAAGTTCATCTTTAATACGGCCGGACAGACCCTCCCAGAAGACGGATACCAGAGCGTCGTTATCCCAGGCCAGCTCCGAGGCAAGGGTACGGAACCGTATGGCATATTGGCCCACGGTGAGACTTCCCTGACCGAGGCGTAGCAGTGATGATGCGGATGAGGTCTTCCGTCCGGGTTCGTCGAAGACTTTCCGGAAAGCCATGAGAAAGGCAGGCAAGTCGGACACCAGGTGGTCTCCTCTCTCCCATAGAGGATTTAGCCAGGCCAGGGCCTCCCCGGTGAGATGGGACATGATGAAGGCAATTTTGGCCCGGTCGGAGTTAAACTGGTGGGACAGGAGTTCAAAGTGCAGGGTGCACTGATTTATGAAGCCTCGAGCCTGGGCGGAGTCGCCTCCGAAGCGAGGAGGTGCAGAAAGCCGGGGTCCGGGGTAGGATACCATGGTATTAGTGGACAGCGGAGCTGCCGGATTGCGAGTCATGGCACTGGCGGAGGTTGCTGGCGGAGCAGTCAGAGTGTCCAGGCGAGAATTGACATTCCGCAGGTGACCCAGGATGGACTCCTGTTGGGACCTCTGACGGGACAGTTCATGACACAGGTCCGAGAGCGAGGGAGCTTGGGTGCCACCGGGTTCCATGGCCCGAGCAAACTGTAACGGGTCTGGGAGGCGGAACCTCTGAGCTACTATACAAGGGGGCGGTCCTTGTAAGGGAGCGGGTGGCGACCAGGCAGGCAGTCACAGCAGGTGACCGGGACAGTCTCTAGAAGAACGGGCAGGAGGTCACGGCAAGTGACCGGGGCAGTCTCTGGATGAACGGGCAGATGGTCACGGCAAGTGACCGGGGCAGTCTCTGGGTGAACGGGCAGATGGTCACGGCAAGTGACCGGGGCAGTCTCTGGGTGAACGGGCAGATGGTCACGGCAAGTGACCGGGGCAGTCTCTGGGTAAAGGGTTGGTACGACCTGTGGCGGCTGATGGTAGACGTGAGCTCCCAGGTGAGCAGGCGAGAGTCTCTGGATAAACGGGTGGTCACAGCATGTGACGGCGGAGCCTCCAGGAAGACCAACAGACAGGCGGCAGATGAGCGCTCCCAGGTGAGCGGGCAGAAGTCTCTGGACAGGCGGGTGGTCACAGCATGTGACGGCGGAGCCTCCAGGAAGACCAACAGACAGGCGGCAGATGAGCGCTCCCAGGTGAGCGGGCAGAAGTCTCTGGACAGGCGGGTGGTCACAGCACGTGACGGCAGAGCCTCCAGGTAGGCTAGCAGACAGGCAGTAGATGAGCGCTCCCAGGTGAGCGGGCAGGAGTCACTGGACAGGCAGGTGGTCACAGCACGTGACGGCAGAGCCTCCAGGTAGGCTAGCAGGCAGGTAGCAGATGTGCGCTCCCAGGTGAGCGGGCAAGCTGGTCCATAGACAGACTGACAAGAGTTGGAAGGCAGACCGTCGGACCTCAGGCAAGCAGGCAGGTAGTTGATGTGCGCTCCCAGGTGAGCGGGCAAGCTGGTCCTTAGACAGACTGACAGGAGTAGTAAGGCAGACCGTCGGACCTCAGGCTAGCAGGCAGGTAGCAGAATATCAGGCAGGAATAAGACAGCAAGCTGGCAGGAATCTGGCAGGTAACTGGCAACGGGACCTGAGGGCTGAAGCAGAGTAGTGAACAGTGCAACAACATTGCTCGGGCACCTCCATTTTGGAGGAGGTGCCTTATATATGGTGAAGTCCTCTGGCCATTGGCCGGGGACTCCTTAGGACGGCGCGCGCGGCCCCTTTAAGAGGGAGGGAGAGCGCGCGCGCGCGCCCTAAGCACAGTGGCCGGGAAGGAGCGCGTGCTGCCAGCAGAGCGGGAGGAGGACGCCGGGCACGGAGCAGAGAGGTGAGGGGAACAGCGTCCCTGCCTAGCAGAGGGCAGGGACGCCGGCGCTACATACATCACACTCTGACTGACCGTGTTTAGTAAAAGTGACTGAACTATGTCGCACTGTGACTGACAGAACGTATTCATTAAACGTGACAGAAGTACATCACACACTGTGACTGACAAAACATGTTCAGTACGTCATGGGCAGTTGGTGAGTCACATGACCACCGCGGCCGGACAAATCAGCGACGCGGGACAGACAGACGGGATAAGCCGATTATATAGTAGATTGTTTTGCTTTACCAATCAAATATGTAAGAACTATCTCTTTATACCCTGTCTGCGAACAGGTATCTGATTATCACCTTAATCTAGAATGTTTTGTTTCTTTTTGAAAAAGTTAATAAAAATGATATATTAACCCCTTTACAGCCCATGACGTATTAATACGCGTCAGTGCCCTGGGCTTTAAGAGCCTGACCCGTATTAGTACGTCATCGCGATCGCGCGCGCACACAGGCTGTGCGGGCACGATCGCCGCCGGGTGTCAGCTGATTGTCACAGCTGACACCCGGTACTATGTGCAGGGAGCAGTCCCGCACCGCTCAAAGCACATTAACCCCCGCAATGCTGCGATCGAAGTCGATCGCAGCATTGCGGTGGGAAGGGGAGGTGATCGCAGATACTCACCTCCTCTTCCGGCCTCCAGCGCTGTCTGCCGCGGCTTCTCGGGTGTTGCCATGATGACCAGATGTCGTCATGACAACATCCGGGTCACCAGACAGCAGTAAGATTGTTTGGACATGTGCAGTGCATCTCCAAACTATCTTCTCCCTGTCCAGCGCTGACTGCCTGCATGGCACAGGGATGGTGCTGCATTCCTGTGCCATGCAGGCGATCAGAATAAAAAAAGTGAAAGTCCCATAGTGGGACAAAGTAAAAAAGTAAAAAAAACTCCCAGAAAGTGAAAAAAAAATAAAAAAAAAATTGTAAAAATATTAAAAAAAACTAAAAAAAATAATCCACTAAAAATAAAAATATAATGTACCCATCAATAAATATTATTAAGAAAAAAAAACAAACAAACAATAAAAGTACACATATTTGGTATTGCCGCGTCCATAACGACCTGGCCTATAAAACTGTTCCACTAGTTAACCCCTTCAGTGAACACGGTAAAAAATAAAAATAAAAAACAAAGCAAAAAACAATGCTTTATCATCATACTGCCAAACAAAAAATGGAATAACACGTGATCAAAAAGACGAATATAAATAAAAATGGTATCAATGAAAACGTCATCTCGTCCCGCAAAAAACAAGCCGCCATACAGCTCCATCATCCAAAAAATCAAAAAGTTACAGCTCTCAGAATAAAGCGATGCAAAAAAATAATTTTTTCTATAAAATAGCTTTTATTGTGTAAAAGCGCCAAAACATAAAAAACAATATAAATGTGGTACCGCTGTAAACGTACTGACCTGAAGACTAAAGCTACCTTATCAATTTTACCACACCCGAAGCAGAATAAAAAAATGTAAAAAAACACAATTCCTGAATTGTTGGTTTTTGATTATTCTGCCTCCCAAAAGCTGGAATAGAAAGCGATCAAAAAATGTCACATGCCTGAAAATGGCACCAATAAAAACGTTAACTCATCCCGCAAAAAACAAGTCATCACATGACTCTGTCGGCCAAAATATGGCGATGCAAAAACTAGATTTTACAAAATATGTGTCTTTTAGTGTGTGACAGCTGTCAATCATAAAAACCCGATATGATTCTGGTATCGGTGTAATCGCACCGACCCGAAGAATAAAGTAATCTCATCACTTATACCGCACGAGGAACGGCGTAAAAAATAAACGCTAGGGTTGGGGTTGTGCTAATGTTAGGGTTGGGGTTGTTTTTTTTTTCAAAAGTAAAAAAAAAAGATGACGATATGGCAACTAGTGTTGAACGCAAGTGCTCGCTACTTGAGTTTGCATCGGGTGCTCGGGTATGCACTGAGTATCGCGGGTGCTCGAGTCTCCGCCCCATATGCTTCGCGGCCAAAAAAACCTCGCGGGGATTGCCTGCCATGCACGAGCGATCCCGCATGTTTTTTTTTGGGGTGTCTAATAACCGTGAAACATGCGGGCGGGGACTCGAGCATTTCACTTGAGCACCCGTGATACATGGTGCATACCTGAGTACCCGATGCAAACTCAAGTAGCGAGCACTTGCGCTCAAGAGTAATGACAACTTATTCAATATGATGACCTAATGTTATCAAATTCTGTGTCGTACCTCTGGGTTCAAAATGTTCACTATACCCCTTAATAAAATCCTTGAGGAGTATAGTTTCCAAAATGGGGTCGCTTGTGGAGGAGCTCCACTGTTTAGGCACATCAGGGGCTCTCCAAACGCGACATGGTGTCCGCTAACAAATTAAATGGAAAATCGGCTCAAATTGTTAGCGGACACCATGTTGTGTTTGGAGAGCCCCTGTGTGCCTAAACATTGGAGCTCCCCCACAAGTGACCCCATTTTGGAAACTAGACCCCCCAAGGCACCTATCTAGATGCATAGTGAGCACTTGGAACCCTCAGGTGCTACACAAATTGATTCGTAAAAATGAAAAAGTGGAAAAAAAAATACTTTTTCATTTTTACAAATCAATTTGTGAAGCACCTAGGGGTTCCAAGTTCTCACTATGCATCTAGATAAGTGCCTTGGGGGGTATAGTTTCCAAAATGGGGTCATTTGTGGGGGGTTTCCACTGTTTAGGCACATCAGGGGCTCTCCAAACGCAACATGGTGTCCGCTAATTATTCAAGCAAATTTTACAATCAAAAAGTCAAATGGCGCTCCTTCCCTTCCGAGCCCTGCCGTGCGCCCAAACAGTGGTTTTTCCCCACATATGGGGTATCTGCATGCCCAGGGGAAATTGCACAACAAATTTTGGGGTCCATTTTTTCTTGTTACCCCTGCGAAAATAAAAAAAATTGGGTCTAAAGTAACATTTTTGTGAAAAAAGTTAAATGTTCATTTTTTTCTTCCACATTCCAAAAACTCCTGTGAAGCACCTGAAGGGTTAATAAGGTTCTTGAATGTGGTTTTGAGCACCTTGAGGGGTGCAGTTTTTAGAATGGTGTCACTTTTGGGTATTTTCTGTCATAAAGACCTCTCAAAGTGACTTCAAATGTGATGTGGTCTCTAAAAAAATGGTTTTGGAAATTTTATTGGAAAAATGAGAAATCGCTGGTCAACTTTTAACCCTTATAGCTCCCTAACAAAATAAAATTTTGGTTCCAAAATTGTGCTGATGTAAAGTAGACATGTGGGAAATGTTATTTATTAACTCTTTTGTGTGACATATCTCTCTGATTTAAGGGCATAAAAATTCAAAGTTTGAAAATTGCAAAATTTTCGCCAAATTTCCGTTTTTTTCACAAATAAACGCAAGTGATATCGAAGAAATTTTACCACAATCATGAAGTAAAATATGTCACGAAAAAACATTCTCAGAATCAGGGGGATCCGTTGAAGCGTTCCAGAGTAATTACCTCATAAAGTGACAGTGGTCAGAATTGTAAAAATTGGCCTGGTCATTAACGTGCAAACCACCCTCGGGGGTAAAGGGGTTAAAAAAAAAAAAAGAATAAAAAAAGTGAAAGTCCCATAGTGGGACAAAAAATAAAAGTAAAAAAAAAGTGTTAAAAAAAAAAAAATTGTAAAAATATATATATAAAAAAAAAAATCCACCAAAAATAAAAATCTAATGTACCCATCAATAATTATTATTATGAAAAAAAACAAAACAATAAAAGTACACATATTTGGTATCACCGCTTCCGGAATGACCTCACCTATAAAACTGTCCCACTAGTTAACCCCTTTAGTGAACACGGTAAAAAAGATAAATAAAAAACGAAGCAAAAAACAATGCTTTATCATCATACTGCCAAACAAAAAATGGAATAACACGCGATCAAAAACACGAATATCAATAAAAATGTTACCGCTGAAAATGTCATCTTGTCCTGCAAAAAACAAGCTGCCATACAGTTCCATCAGCAGAAAAATAAAAAAAGTTATAGCTCTCAGAATAAAGCGATGAAAAAAAATAATTTTTCTATAAAGTAGCTTTTATTGTGTAAAAGCGCCAAAACATAGAAAAACGATATAAATGTGGTACCAGTGTAAACGTACTGACCCGAATAATAAAGCTACCTTATCAATTTTACCACACGCGGAACGGCATAAATGTAAAAAAAAGCGATCAAAAAATGTCATGTGCCTAAAAATGGCACCAATAAAAACATCAACTCATCCCGCAAAAAAACAAGCCGTCTGTCAGCCAAAATATGTAAAAACTATAGCTCTCAAAATATGGCGATGCAAAAACTAGATTTTACAAAAAAATGTGTCTTTTAGTGTATGACAGCTGTCAGTCATAAAAACCCAATATGAATCTGGAATTGCTGTAATCGCACCAACCCGAAGAATAAAGTCATCTAATCAATTATACCGCACGAAGAACGGCGTAAAAAATAAACTTTAGTGTTAGGGTTAAGGTTGTGCTAGGGTTAAGGTTGTGCTAGGGTTAGGGTTGGGGTTGGGCTAGGGTTGGGGTTAGAGTAGGGCTAAGGTTGGGCTAGGGTTAGGGTTGGGCTAGGGTTGGGCTAGGGTTGGGTTAGGGTTGGGCTAGGGTTGGGGTTAGAATAGGGCTATGGTTGGGCTAGGGTTATGGTTGGGGTTGGGCTAGGGTTGGGTTAGGGTTGGGCTAGGGTTGGGGTTAGAATAGGGCTATGGTTGGGCTAGGGTTATGGTTGGGGTTGGGGCTAGGGTTGGGCTAGAGTAAGGGTTGGGATTTTTTTCAAAAGTAAAAAAAAAGATGACGATATGGCAACTAGTGTTGAGCGCAAGTGCTTGCTACTTGAGTTTGCATCGGGTGCTTGGGTATGCACTGAGTATCGCGGGTGCTCAAGTGACATGCTCGAGTCTCCGCCCCATAAGCTTTGCGGCCAAAAAAACCTTGCGGGGATTGCCTGCCATGCATGAGCGATCCCCGCATGTTTTTTTTGGGTGTCTAATAACCGTGAAACATGCGGGCAGGGACTCGAGTATGTCACTCGAGCACGTGCGATACATGGTGCATACCTGAGTACCCGATGCAAACTCAAGTAGCGAGCACTTGCGCTCAAGACTAATGACAACTTATTCAATATGATGACCTAATGTTATCAAATTCTTTGTCGTACCTCTGGGTTCAAAATGTTCACTATACCCTTTGATAAAATCCTTGAGGGGTGTAGTTTCCAAAATGGGGTCACTTGGGGGGGGGTTTCCACTATTTAGGCACATCAGGGCTCTCCAAACGCGACATGGCGTCCGCTCTCAATTCCAGCCAATTTTGCTTTCAAAAAGTCACACAGTGCTCCTTCCCTTCTGAACTCTGCCGTGTGCCCAAACACTGTATTTTCCCCACATATGGGGTATTGGCGTTCTCAGGAGAAATTGCACAAAGGTTTTTGGGGTCCATTTTCTCCTCATACCCTTGTGAAAATAAAAAAATTGGGGCTAAAACATCATTTTTGTGGAAAAAGTTAGATTTTTTTATTTTCACGGCTCCATGTTATAAACTTCTGTAAAGCACTTGGGGGTTCAGGGTGCTCACCACACATCTAGATAAGTTCCCTGAGGGGTCTAGTTTCCAAAATGGTGTCACTTGTGGGGGGTTTCCACTGTTTAGGCACATCAGGGGCTCCCCAAATGCAACATGGCGTCCGCTAATTATTCAAGCAAATTTTACAATCAAAAAGTCAAATGGCGCTCCTTCCCTTCCGAACCCTGCCGTGCACCCAAACAGTGTTTTTTCCCCACATATGGGGTATCTGCGTGCTCAGGGGAAATTGCACAACAAATTTTGGGGTCCATTTTTTCCTGTTACACCTGCAAAAATAAAAAAATTGGGTCTAAAGTAACATTTTTGTAAAAAAAGTTAAATGTTAATTTTTTTCTTCTACATTCCAAAAATTCCTGTGAAGCACCTGAAGGGCTAAGAAACTTCTTGAATGTGGTTTTGAGCACCTTGAGGGGTGTCGTTTTTAGAATGGTGTCACTTTTGGGTATTTTCTGTCATAAAGGCCCCTCAAAGTGACTTCAAATGTGATGTGGTCCCTAAAAATAATGGTTTTGTAAATTTGGTTGTAAAAATGAGAAATCGCTGGTTAACTTTTAACACTTATAGCTCCCTAATAAAAAAAAAAAAAACTTTGGTTCCAAAATTGTGCTGATGTAAAGTAGACATGTGGGAAATGTTATTTATTAACTATTTTGTGTGACATATCTCTCTGATTTAAGGGAACAAAAATTAAAATTTTGAAAATTGCAAAATTTTGAAAATTTTGGCCAAATTTCTGTTTTTTCACAAATAAACGCAAGTGATATCGAATAAATTTTACCACAATCATGAAGTACAATATGTCACGAAAATACAGTCTCAGAATCATAAAGTGACAGTGGGCAGAATTGTAAAAATTGGCCTGGTCATTAATGTGCAAACCACCTTGGGGGTGGGGGGGGTAAAGGGGTTAAAGTACACTCTACACCCCATCTTGACTGAATAAAAACAGAAATGTAGAAATTTGTGCAAATTTATTAAAAAGAAAAACTGAAATATCACATGGTCATAAGTATTCAGACCCTATGCTTAGGCACTCATATTTAAGTCACATGCTGTCCATTTCCTTGTGATCCTCCTTGAGATGGTTCTACTCCTTCATTGGAGTCCAGCTGTGTTTAATTAAACTGATAGGACCTGATTTGGAAAGGCACACACCTGTCTATATAAGGCTGCGTTCACACATTGCGTATTTCCCTGCGTTTTTTTACGCTGCGTATTTTCCTGCGTTTTTTTAAGCAGGTAAAAAAAGCACCTCCATTCACACACTGCGTAAAAAAGCGCAGCAAAAAACGCAGTGTGAAAATGAAGGGTGACATGTGTAATGTCACACTTCATTTCAGTGTGACATGTGTACTGTCTGTGTCTGTGTGTCGTGTGTGTACTGTCTGTGTCTATGTGTCCTGTGTGTCTATGTGTCGTGTGTGTGTCCCTAGCAGTGTATGTACAGACTATGGATTCTCACCTACCCGATGGATGAGAGACGCGTCTGCTCCGTCCCGCGCTTGCAGCATCTGCCGTGAAGCGATCAGCTGACTGTCAGCTGACCGGCTTGTAATCAGCTGACCGGCCGGTTACAAGCCGGTTAGCTAACAGCTGATCGGCTCACCGGCAGATGCTGGAAGCGCGGGATTGGAGCGGACCGGACCGGACGCCTCTCCCCTGACATCGTGTAGGTGAGTATCCATCCTGCGCCTCCGTAAAAAAGCGATGGAATTACGCAGTGTGTGAACACCGCTGCGTAATTCCATCGCTTATAATGGGCACAATAGGAGAAAGCGCAGGACGCAGCTGCGTAAAGAATTGACATGCCAATTCTTTACGCAGCTGCACTTTCCCGCTGCGTAAAATTACACAGTGTCTGAACGGCAAAGTGAATTTCCCATTCACTTTGCTGGCAGACACAAAGCACATTGCGTATTTTCAAAAAGCGCGCGAAAATACGCAATTTGTAAGACCTCACAGCTCACAGTGCATGTCAGACCAAATGAGAATTATGAGCTCAAAGGATTGGCGTATATACATCACTTAGGAGACAGTGGGCTGATGCATACATTACATAGCACACTGTGGGGCTGATGGCTTCAGCATCAGAGGGGCGGAAGCACAGGACACTGGCCAGTGTAAGAACATAATCCTTCATTGCATGCACCGCAGTGTTCAGCAGTAAATGTTGTGTGCACGTGCTCGCAGTGTAGGGAGAAATTAAAGGGCCCAACCACTGCATTCCCTAGGAGTCTGCCCAGGGGCCAGTGAAAAAGACATGGCTGGAGGTTCCCCACCCTTGATATAAAGTAATACATAGTTTATTATACCAGAGTATAAAAAACATCACAATGCGTGTTAATGTTAGTGACAATTAGTGTATATACACCACAAGTGTATGCATAGTATCCATATATTAGATAAATGACTCACTTCAGCCTAATACAAAATTACTGCCCAAACATCGCTAAGTTCAGCGTTTGGAGGATACCACTGAACATGTGTTTTCGCAAATTCATAGAGGTGAAAGGGAAGGAGAGGCTTTATGCATAGTGCTCATTTGCCGAGAGATATGTATTCTTTGTCGCCCTATTGGAAAGGGAAAACTGATCACCATCAACGTACAAACACCTCGTGCAGATAGATAAAATGCAACATGTAACAGAATATAATGCGCGCTAGTGTGCATAATGTATCGGCTAATAATTCTAGTAGAGTAAAAACTAGAAAGTATATGGCTTTTGAGAGATATATACATAGAATAATAGGATCCACCGAGATACTGCATAATATAGCCTGAACCGTAGGTTATGAGGGAGCCCCTCCATTAGCTGGGGTTAGTTCACCAAAGACATCCAGATATCTAAGGAGGTTTAAATCTAATTAAAGATACAATCCTCTACTCAGAATCTAAAAACGGGACAATCAACTAGCCAGAACTACTGGAGCAGGTAAAAGGATCTGAGTCTCAATGTTCCATTATAAAGAAACTGTAATAATCCCTAGACCAGCACAAGGGACCAATGTAGCCCAACATCAAATCAGAAGTAAAAATAATGACATTATTTTTCTTAGAAAAAAATACAGAAAAATTCTTAAAGGGAATCTCTCAGCCCCCCTGGGCGATATCAGACCTCTACTATGGCCATACAGGTGATAGAAGAGTAAATCTATATACCTGTATGGCCCATAGCAGAGGTCTGATTGCAGAAAAAAGCACTTTAATAAATTGTTTTTTTCCATAGGCTTAGCGTCCGGTGGATGCCAAGCAATCCCCGCCTATGTGCTTATTATTCCCCTAAATCCCCGCCTCTGCTTAATTATATCCCCCCCTCCCCTGCATGTCACAGGGCCCTGTGACAGGCCCTGTGATGTGCACTGTGCTCCTTGACTTCTGGGCATGCGCAAAGTGCCGCTCACATAGAACGTGCTTTGCTTCATCCCGGCCCTGTCTACCTGTGCACTGCGCCACAGGGTTATATTGTGCAGGCACTGGAAAGTGACAGTGACTCCCCGACTCCTGCGCAATAGAAACCTGCAGCGCAGAGTACAGGCAGACGGGGCCGGGATGAAGAAAAGCGCGCTCTATGTGAGCTCTATGTGAGCGGCGCTTTACGCATGCCCTGGAGTCAGGGTGCACATCACAAGGCCTGTCACAGGGCCCTGTGACGTGCAGGGGAGGGGGGATATGATAATTAAGCAGAGAGGCGGGGATTGCTTGGCGTCCCCTGGATGCCATGCCTGTGGAAAAAAGGATTGATTAAAGTGCTTTTCTCTGCAATCAAACCTCTACTATGGGCCATACAGGTAAGTATAGATTTACTTTTCTATAACCTGTATGCCCCTAGTAGAGGTCTGATATCGCCCAGGGGGGGTGACACATTCCCTTTAATCAGATGAACATATTTGGGAACAATTACAGAATAAGAGAAAAGCTAACACTATGAGCCAAAACGTTGCCACATTGAGCCATTTAAACCTATTTATCATATCTTTGGTATGCTGCCTCGATTCTTTACATACATATATACTGTATACTGCATATACCCACAGCACTGTAAGAAAAACTTATATAGAAATATGCAAGGCTCAGTATGAATAATATTCTTTATTAAATTACATAATAAAAAACAATAAAAGTGGACATACAAAGTCAGACACTTAAAATACTAAAGTTAGGAAAACAGTGATAGCAAGCTCCCTAGTACTGATATCACAAGTCAATACAGGGTTAAATTGTATACAATATCAGCATTGTATGAAGTCACAGTGTTGAAAACAGATACTCAAAGTGTACAGGCTCAAAATAATCAATGCTATGCCAAACTAAACGCTAGAGAAAGGATAGGGATAAATAAAGGAATATCACATAAAGAGTCACATAATAATGGTGATGCACAGTGGCATAAAATACACTTTAGCTGGCCAGAAAAACGCACCCGACGCACGTTTAACATCAAGCTTCATCAGGGGGTGTTGAGAAAATACATCATCCAGGCTATATAAAGGCCTAAGGTCCAATCATGACATATCACACATGTGTCAGTCATTATGAAGTTATGGACTCACTTTGCGTACTGGTACTATATGCATCACACAATGCCAGATGTCCAATGCTCGTGCACTGTCATCTACATCTGGGTCATGAACAGTACCCAGTAGGACACGTATACAACATGCTGGTCAGGTGACCAGTGTCGCGGCAGAACAATGCATAAAGAGCGGTCCTCGGGTCAGCAAAGCCCCATGATTCCCGCATCAGGTGACCCACGCAGCCGCCTCGTATCTGAAAGCAGTCATATGACCGGTAACCTAGGAGACCAAAGGATGGTCGAATAGCTAGTGACGTGGCTGAGCAGTCGCAGCGTGTGATGGGGAAATTACATGGTAAAGGCCACCTGATTGTCGAGTAACACGATGAGCCCCGCTGCATCATCGCAGCAGGTATCTTGGTAATGGGTCAGAGAGGGTAAGTAAACGCCTATAAAAGGGCGTCAATGGTAATGTCATCATACTGAGTGTTCTGCCCCAAGGGTGAGAGGACAGGGCGGTGAGCAAAAGAAGATGTCAAACTATTAAAGGGGTATGTCAAAGTTAAAGCGATGGCGGAAAAAAGTATATGAATAAAATAAGTGTGTGTAGGTAAGCACATGTGTGGGATAAATTGAAATAACATTTGTGTGATGCATAAAGCACCATACAGAGTTACATAGATACATAGGCTGAAAAAAGACCTAGGGCTATCAAGTTCAAGCTTTCTCCACTAATTATACATTTTTGATACTAATTTAACTATAACCCTCAATGTTAAGTGTTCTGAGGAAATCATCCAGCGCTTTTTTAAAAGCTGTATTAGTGTCAACCATTACTACCTCTTGTGGTAGGGAATTCCACATTCCGACTGCTCTAACTGTAAAGAACCCTTTCCTGTTTGGCTGCCTGAATAGCCTTTCTTCCACCCGTAATGAGTGTCCCCTGGTCCTTAGTATGGTCTTTAGAAGGAATAAGTCACGTGCTAGTTCTTTGTAGTGACCACACATATATTTATACATGAGATCTCCTCTGAGGCATCTTTTTTCTACGCTAAACAAGCCCAACCTTTCCAACCTCTCATCATTTGAGATGCCTTCCATCCCTTGTAATAATTTAGTTGCCTGCCTCTGAACTGATTAACTTCTGAATATCCTTTTTAAAATGTGGAGCCCAAAACTGGATCCCATATTCTAGATGAGGCCTCACAAGTGATTTATAAAGGGGTAACAATATGCTGAGATCATGGGATTTTAGCTCTCTTTTTATACACCTAAAATCTTGTTTGCTTTTGCGGCTGCTGCTTGAGATTGAGTACTGCTGCTCAGCTTACTTGTAACCAGATTACCCAAGTCCTTCTCCTGTTCTGTAGCCCCGAGTATACTCCCATTTAATGTATATGTAGCAATAGGATTACTCTGTCCTAGGTGCATTACTCTACATTTATCAACATTAAATCTCATTTGCCAACTGCTTGTCCATTCAATCATCTTATGCAGATCGGTTTGCAATATCGCAATATCAATCCCATCCACAAGGTCATTAATAAAGAGGTTAAAAAAAATTGGTCCTAGCACAGATCCCTGCGGTACCCCACTGCTGACTATGTCCCAGATTTGTACTTATCTCCTCATAGAACCCCAATATGTTGGTTAGACACAACCTATTATTCATGAATCTGTGCTGATTATCATTTATTATGCTATTCTCTGCGATATAACAAAAATAGCAAAGGGGTTTAAAATAGATAACCACTAAATAGAAGTACGTAAGAGCAAAAAAAGTGGTAAAAGAGGTTAAAACGGAACCTTTAGTAGCTAAATAGGTAAAAATAGATACACAAAAAGTCACTAGGACCTAAAATCAGGTAAGTGCCTGCCAATGGTAGTAAAATGTAACTACCCAATGCAACTATGTAGTCGTTCCAAACAGGGATTGTATGGCATAATACCTAGATATAGCCCATCCGTACCCCGAACAAGATAATGGCAGATAATAACGGAGCCGTCACTAAAAGCATCAGCATAGCCGAACCATGTCATACAATCAGTGATATGACGTGAGAGTTCACACTTTACAAATAATACTGGAACAACCTCACCGTACACGCTGTGAGTTCATGCTTCCAGCTTAAGACAGCTCACTGTAGCGGGGCTTCAAAATCTCTTCAGCCACCAACCACATATGGGACACCACTCCCAACGCATTTCATCACTTCAGTAGCTCATCAGGGGAGACAGGGGTGTCATATCACTAAATGTGATCCTCAGTGTCAGTCGCCAAGCCTAACACAGAGGGGGCACATCTTGCAGATGAACTCGTCATCTTATTTGTATCTGCCCGCGCTCCCTATTAGCGCGGACGCGTCACTTCCGGTTCCGGCCACCTCACATCCGTTATGTCGAACGCAAGTGCCGGCCATGACACGCAGCTGTCACATCCGATGCATGCGTCCTGAGACGCACACAGACCAGATGATGCGCACAAAATAGGAGTGATCACATCAAGTTGGGGTATACACTGCCCACGCGACGAAATGGGTGGGACCAGGCACACATATCATAAGGTATCCACCCTCACTCTAGCCAGGAGGAGAATCCATCCAAAATCACAACGCAACATAGCTCCGGCTACATACCATATGCGGCGAAGTATAATTCAACAATGCTACATAATCCCCAAGTGGTCAGTGGCAAAGGAAATTGCCACAAGTTCAGTAAAGTCAGCCGGTACGAGGCATTAGCATAATGAGCACACATCCTACCCAAAAAGAAGTAACACTAGAGGGAACCGGGACCTAAGAGGCCAGGAAAGAGACAAAGGCAGGGACCGCAACTTTAATGGAGAAGAGAGGTAGAGATATATAGAGCCGGGTCTGTCTGTCCCTAATAAGGTGCTAACAAACTGATCCCTACCTAACAGTGGAGGTTGGCACCCTAAAACCTGCGCAGTTGGCGCCCCCACTCCGTAACGGCTTTTCCCACACTCCTCGCCCTATCAATCCCTACACTTATAGGAAAGACCTAAAGGGCAATTGTTCATTAAGACCGTATGGAGCCATTGTCTGTAACTTATAGATCCACTTTGTCTCTCTTTGGAGGATCAGCTTATCCCAATCACCCCCCCTAGGTGGGGCAATTACTTTATCAATCCCCATGAACCGCACCACATCAACACAGTCTGGATGTACGGTGTTCACATGTCTTGCTAAGGGGGTATCCCTTTTCAGGACAATATCTCGTTGGTGTTCACCCACCCTTCTCCTCAGTTCTCTTTTTGTTTTCCCCACATATTCAATGCCGCACACACACGTGGCCTTGTAAACTATCCCCTTGGACCAGCAATTTATGAAATATTTTATGGCAAAGGTCTCACCAGTGACATTACTTATGAAATTCTTACTCTGCATCATTGCCTTACACGATACGCATCCACTGCATCTAAAGCTTCCCCTGGTCGGACTTTGTATCCAACTGCCTCCCTGATTACCAGTATAGTGGCTGTGGACCAACCTGTCCCTCAGGGATCTGCCATTTTTATAGGTGATCAGGGGCCTTGAACTAACCATTATGCCTATATCCTCATCCATCTGGAGAATAGGCCAATGTTTCTGCAGTATCTTGCGGACTGTGTGTGCCCTATTAGAGAATGTAGTAATGAGCCTTCATGTATCGCCATCCTCAATTGG
Source organism: Phyllobates terribilis (assembly GCF_046119375.1). Lineage (NCBI taxonomy): Eukaryota > Metazoa > Chordata > Amphibia > Anura > Dendrobatidae > Phyllobates > Phyllobates terribilis. The sequence continues at coordinate 214,906,343 of NW_027362761.1, forward strand.
TTTAGGGGGTGGATACAATAAAGAGGTGCGGTCCCTCGCCAGTGTCTCTCCGTACGCCTCAGTCACCACCTTCATAGGGTATCCCCTCTCGTGAAACCGCCGACATAAGTCATCGGCCTGTTCTTTAAAAGTGGCATCATCAGAACAGTTTCTCCGGATCCTCATAAATTGTCCTTTAGGAATTCCCTTCTTGAGGGGGACAGGATGGTTGCTCTCCCACCTCACAAGGGAATTCGAAGCAGTCGTCTTCCTGAAGGTCTTTGTCTCTATCAGTCCATCAATCCCCTTCTGGATTAGGATAGCCAAGAACGGTAGTTTCTCCATATCCGATTCAAAAGTGAAATGGAGGTTCAAGTTGTTACGGTTCAGTCTCCCAACGAAGTCCTCAAATAGTTTTTTACCTCCTTGCCACATCACCAAAACAACGTCAATATAAGTAATCCATAATACTATACTGTCGCTCCCCTGCACGGGTGTATCCCCAAAAACGACGGTTTCCTCCCACCAGCCCAGGTACAAATTGGCATACGATGGGGCACAGGGACTCCCCATCGCCGTGCCCCTGAGCTGGTGGAAGTACTTCCCGCCGAAAAAGAAGACGTTTTTAGTCCAGCAGAACTGGAGGGCCTCCACATACCGGATGTGAGGTGGTCGGAACCGGAAGTGACGCATCTGCGCTAATAGGGAGCGCGGGCAGATACAAACAAGATGACGAGTTCATCTGCAAGATGTGCCGCCTCTGTGTTAGGCTTAGCGACGGACACTGAGGATCACATTTAGTGATATGACACCCCTGTCTCCCCTGATGAGCTACTGTGGTGATGAAACGCGTTGGAAGTGGTGTCCCATATGTGGTTGGTGGCTGAAGAGATTTTGAAGCCCCGCTACAGTGAGCTGTCTTAAGCTGGAAGCGTGAACTGACAGCATGTACGGTGAGGTTGTTCCAGTATTATTTGTAAAGTGTGAACTTTCACGTCATATCACTAATTGTCTGACATGGTTCGGCTATGCTGATGCTTTTAGTGACGGTGTTATTATCTGCCATTATCTTGTTCGGGGTACGAGTGGGCTATACCTAGGTATTATGCCATACAATCCCTGCTTGGAACGAGTACATAGTTGCATTGGGTAGTTACATTTTACTACCATTGGCAGGCACTTACCTGATTTTAGGTCCTAGTGACTTTTTGTGTATCTATTTTTACCTATTTAGCTATTAAAGGATACGTTTTAATCTCTTTTACCACTTTCTCTGCGATATAACTCTGCAGGTCATCTCTTATGATGCCCTCAAAAACTTTGCACACTCTTGATGTCAGACTTACCGGACGGTAGTTACCTGGATCCACCTTCTTACCTTTCTTAAATATCGGCATCACATCAGCCATCCTCGAATCCTGTGGCACCACCCCTGAGTCTAAGAAGATGAGATACAGCGGTCTGTCAATTAATGAGCTCAATTCCCTCAGTATCCGTGGATGAATGCCATCTGGGCCAGGGGATTTGTCAATGTTTAGTTTGCTCAGATGAAGGCATACTTCTTGTGTTAAACTAGTTATATCAGGTGGTGATGTTTGATTTTGCCTTGTTGAATTATCCCTGGAACAGTAAGTTCATTGGTGAACATGGATGAAAAGTACCGTTATCTTTTTTAAAAAAAAAATTAAGAGATTAAGAGTATGCAGAAAGAAGAAAAAATAGTCCACATCTGTAAAGTGCACAACAAAGACATACAATATAAGTGAAAAGTCCAAAAAGTGAAGGGGAAAGGAAGGGAATATATACGTAACCAAGTAGCAGTGTGAAGTTTATGCTATAACAAACTCACATAAAAGGTAAGTTTGAGCATTGATAAAAATATAAAGTATATACTGTACATGTGTGCTCAAGTAATAATATGGAGTTTATGCTATAAAAGACAACTCACATAAAAAGTAACTATAAGCACTGATGAAATATAAAAAACATGACAAAAAAAGAATTTGTGTAATAGCAAAGTTCTAAAACAATAAAATGAGATATCCGTCATCAATAAAGAACCAATACATAATGACCATATATGTCTATCTATGAAATATATAATAATGACACATACTGAGTAACAGAACAGCCATATTGGTCCTCAAAATGGAAGACATGGAATTGTTAGAACAGGATATGTGATGATGATGCAATATTGAGTCCAATACATAAGAAGCCTAAAATGACATAAGAAAAAGAACAAATAAAACATACATAAAATGGTAAAACAAGAAGAAATCAGACACGGCAACAAAAGAAGGCAATTTAGAGGAATGGCACAAAACTGATGCTCTCATTAAGGCCTATTGGGGCTAAGGTCTCCAGTTTGTAAATCCACCAAGACTCACATTGGTCAATGCAGCGTTTCCAATTGCCGCCTCTGGTTCCAAGGATAATGTGATTGTTTCAAAGGACACAGAGTAGAGTTTCATTGCATCCATGTCCCATTTTAAAATGTTTCAATGATGGATTAAGACCTGCCATGAATGAGGTCTCCTAAACTGCACAGATATAAATGACATGTTCGCGTACTCTACATTTTGTCTCTCAACATGTCATCCCCAAATTATTTTTATTACAAGGACATGTCACACAATAAATGATGCCCATAGTGTTGCAATTAATTGTATAAGTAATTTTAAACTCCTTTGTGCTGTTTGAGTTTAAAAAAAACAAACTTTGAACACTTCTCCATATTGGGGCAGGCTACAAAGCTCCCACGTGGTGAGCTATCCCACGATGGACCTCTGGAGCCAAAAGAAGAGGGAATAGGTTTATAGCAACGATGATGACCGAACCAGCATATTCCTGAGATTCTCAGATTTTCTATATGTAAAGGGTGGATATATCAGTAAATGTTCTCTAGGAGTGTCATCAAATAGCAATATAGGCCAATGCTTGTATATCCCTGATGAAGGAAACAGGTGTCTCTGAAACATGTAGGATCAGAGAGTCCAAGCTGCACACTGTACTTTTCTCAGTGATGTCAAAATCAGCATTCAAAAGCTTTACTCGTGGAGACTTTTAGGTAGTAGCCGGGACACTTCTGAAGGATTCGTAGCATCATTTTGGATGTATTGGAGCTATGGGACTGGAACGAAACGTGCCTCACAGTCTTTGAACAACAAAAGTAGGCCTACAGACTCTTATACACTGACAGGTTAGCGCATCTACTATATGTTTTTAGTGTACTCTATTGATCCTATGAGGTCTAAAATACTTGGATACACAGTGCTACTGTAATATATGTGGGTGTTAAAAGTGGAACATATGTATTCTATCTCTGTGTCAGGAATGGTAGCTCCGTACCTGAGCGGGCCCCTCATGGTTCTGGTCGGGTTCCGGCTCTCCAGCAGGTCACCCATCGCCCTTCACCTGGCCATGGAGGGTGGGGTGTAACCTATGGGGGGCAGATATCGCATTCTAGGAGATACGCTCCTAGCATCGCTGGGAGGCAGGATGCCACTGCTCCCAGCTATTATGCTGTGTGGGGACCCCAGGTCCCCTGGTGTTAGCTGCTGCCAGCGGGTGCGGAACGCCGTACCTGCTGGGGCAGCCAGATTGTGGGAGGTTCCCTCCAGTCCTCTCTCTCCTCCTCTAGTGTCTCTGTGGTCTGGGGGTGGAGATTCAGAGTTGCCCCAGCATGGTCAGGTAACTGTTGGGAGGTAGATTTAAACCTACCATTTCCTCCTTTTATAAGAAAAAAGCTGGAAGCTGGCCAAATATATACTATGATACAAAACATGGTGCTATGACATGTTGTCCGGCACCAGGTTCAAATTGCCTACTCACATCCAATATTGAAAAACCGGAGAAAACAAGAGTAGTATAGCAAAAGGATAGAATCTTTATTTATAATTCATCATCACAGAGATAAAAGGTAATACAAAAAGTAATAGTAACGAGGCAAGGGGATCAGGAAAAGCAGTGCCAGAAACAAGGCAACTCCTGGCAATAAGACTGCTGGGCAATCCAAGATAAGAGGGTATAATCCGATATACAAACAGAGGGACACTCTATGAATGTATAACCACAAGTGGTAGCAGTACATTAGTATAAAGATTCACCCATTATAAGACACCAGTCATTTAAATAGACATAATAGACAATATCATGTGCAAAAATCGCAAAATGTTAAATAGTAACAAAGGGGGAAATGCAGAGCCGGAATAAGAGGTACTAACTACCCTGTGCCCATGATGTTAAATGAATAAATGTATAAAGAGTACCCAAGAAGTGGATAAAAGCACTCACCCAGTTGCAGAAAACCCGGGTGACAGGAAGCCCGCAGGATGCTAGGGGAGCCACAGAAGGTGCTACAAGTGAAAGCGCGCCCCGACGCGCGTTTCGCTCTTCTTTTTCAAGAGGCGCTCCTCATTTCCTCCTTTTGTTGATGATTATTTTCAGTTCTGGTCGGTGGTTAAGGTTGGTGTTGCTGTGCTTCTGAGGTGGTTCATGTCTTGGTGCCTGTGCTTGGTTTATCACTGTTCACCTTAGTTTATGCTATTGCGGTTTCTGGTTTTGGTGTGTTTGCCCTGTCTGCTGTTTGTGTCTCCGGTCACCAGCTGCCATAGTGCTCTCCGCCTGGGAAGGGCTTTGCTAAAGTTCCCCCTTGTCAGTGTCACGGATGTGTCAGATGTGACAGACATTCACCCTGCAGTTGGTTGCAGAATATCTTTTTGTTTGGCATTACAGACATCTTCTTAGATCTGTCTAACTCTAGCACCCAGCTGCTATCTCCCTCCTGCTAATTGACACCTAGGCCTGGGTGTTTAAATACTTGCTGTCTGCTACTGGCAGGTGTCGGTTGTGTTCTCTTGTGAAGGTTTAGAGCTGTTGCAGTCTGCTTACTTCCTCTCTGGTGCTTACAGGACGTACGGTGTAATCTCTCTGAAGTCGGCTCAACCTAAGTTACTTTCCCCTGTGTTTGTCTACTTTGTTGTCTTTAGTTGTTAGTGGGGACTGACTAGTGCTCATTCCCCCTTCCCTATCCAGGGCCAAGCTCTAGGGAGATACAGGGTTTAGGTTCCTGTGCGGCGATTGGTGAGGAACCAATATAGCGACAATAGAGGAGACAGGGTGATCTCAGATCAGGGTAGGAGGTCTCCACTCCCCTCTCCCTAGTGTCTGGGCTCCCTCCCCCTCTTTCCTTTGTGTTGCACTTAGTCTCTCCCACACCTTGCGTGACATTATCACCAGCCATGCAAATTTAAGAAAAAAAAAACTGACACTTTGGTTTGTGTGTTTTTTTTTCTTTTTCTTACTCCTTTGGTATGGGTTCAGTTGCAGAGCGCGCAGAGTGGCTCCGCTGTCTGTCTCTGGAGGTGAATGACCTCCGCGGTGAGGTTTAGCAGCAGCAGGTCGCCAGTGTGGGGGTCTCTGCTGGTAAGCCTGTCCAGCCTGAACCCAAGGTTGCCCTCCCGAACAGGTTTTCAGGAGGTGGGGACAAGTTTTTTGTGTTCAAGGAGGCATGCAAACTGTACTTTAAACTTCGTCCTTACTCCTCTGGAAGTGAAGAGCAACGAGTGGGAATTGTGATCTCACTGCTGCAGGGAGATCCTCAATCCTGGGCTTTTTGTTTACCTCAGGATTCGGTTTGTCTCCAGTCTGTGGAGGTTTTTTTGGGGGCCCTGGCCCTCATCTATGACAACCTTGACCGAGTCGCCTTGGCTGAGTCTAGGCTACGTCGCCTTCAGCAGGGGAATTGGTCAGTGGAGACTTACAGTTCTGAATTCCGTAGGTGGGCAACGGATTCTAAATGGAATGACTCAGCCGTTAGAAGCCAATTTTGTGAGGGCCTTACTGAAAGATTGAAAGATGCTTTGGCAGTATATGAAACCCCTGTGTCCTTGGAGGCTGCTATGTCATAGGCTATATGTCTTTATAGACGCCTTCAGGATAAGTGCGTGAGACCACCTTCTCCGGGCCTTCTTGTCGGGGGTATGCACCTTTGCCGGGGGAGTGGTCTGGCGGTGAACCAGTACTGAGGGAGAGGGAGGAACCCAGGCAGTTAGGGGGTGCCTCTGTATTATACATTTCTCCAGAGATTCGTAAGAAAAAAGATGTATGTTTTTTTTGTGGGAAAAAGGGACATTTTATTGGGGTCTGTCCTTCGATTCCTAAGCAAAAGGAAACTTGATTAACCCTTGGTCTGGAGTTGGATAAGCAAGGGGTGCAGTTATCGTCAACCTGCAGTTCCCGGTTTTTCCTGACAGCAGAGGTGGTGCTAGAAAGCAAAACTGAGAAAATTTCTGTGTTTGTTGACCGTGGAGCTGGAGTCAGCATGGTTAATGCTGAGTTTGTGAGAGCTCATGGTCTTGCTTGCTGTACTTTAGCTAAACCTATTCACATCTTCGCCATCGACTCAGCTCCACTTGCATAGAAAGCACTAACTCAGATTGTACATAATGTAAAACTGAGGGTGGGGTCGGTTCATTGTGAGGTAATCCCTTGAAATGTCCTGGACGGTCTCCCCACCCCCATTGTTTTGGGTCTTCCCTGGTTGGTGAAACATAATACGTTGGTGGATTGGCTAGCCAGGGAGATCATTGAATGGGGAGATTAGTGCCATGAGAACTGTTTAGATATTTCCCTTGCTACAGTCTCTACGGAAATATTACCTGCTTTTCTGTCTGGTTTTGAGGATGTTTTTTTCTGACAGGGGGTGTCAGGATTTGCCTCCTCATCATGCATATGACTGTTCTATCAACCTGACCCCCGGAGCTAAACTACCAAAATCCAGACTGTATAATGTTTCTGGCCCTGAGAGATAAGCCATGAAGGATTTCATTGTGGAAAGTCTGGAGAAGGGACATATCAGGCCCTCATCTTTGCCCGTGGCGGCAGGTTTCTTCTTTGTGAAGAAAAATGATGGCGGTCTACATCCCTGTTTAGATTTCCAGTAACTAAATCAAATTACCATCCGAGATCCATATCCTCTTCCTCTGATTCCAGATTTGTTCAGCCAGGTTGTGGGAGCTAAGGTATTCTCCAGGTTGGATTTAAGGGGAGCCTACAATCTGGTTAGAATCAGAGAAGGGGATGAATGGAAAACAGCGTTCAATACCCCTGAAGGGCATTTTGAGCGTCTGGTTATGCATTTCGGTTTGACCAATGCACCTGCGGTGTTCCAGCATTTCATAAATGATATTTTCCATCACTTGGTGGGAAGGTTTGTGGTGGTCTATCTGGACGATATTTTGGTTTACTCATCTGATTTGGAGACACATCGGGGGCATGTTAAACAGGTACTCCAGATATTAAGGGATAACAAACTATATGCCAAACTTTAAAAATGTGTTTTCGGTGTTCAGGAGGTGCAGTTTTTGGGGTACTTGTTGTAATCTTCAGGTTTTCAGATGGATCCGGAGAAGATCCGGGCAGTCCTTGATTGGGACCGTACCGAGAACCTGAAGGCTCTACAACATTTTCTGGGCTTTACTAATTTTTACCGCAAATTCATCCAAAATTACTCTGTAATTGTCAAACCCCTTACTGACATGACTAAGAAGGGGTCTGATTTTTCCAAATGGTCGGATGCCTCCCTCCAGGCTTTTTCTTCCTTAAAGAACTGTCTTGCCACGGCACCTAGACTCAGTCAACGCGATGTTTCCCAGCCCTTTATTGTGGAAGTTGATACGTTGGGGCTGTGTTGCTTCAGGGTCCGTCCCCTGGTAAATGGTGTCCATGCGCTTTCTTTTCTAAAAAATTGTCTTCAGCTGAGAAATTATGATGTGGGTAATAGGGAAGTTTTGGCGATCAAATTGGCATTTGAAGAATGACAACATTGGTTGGAGGGGCTGTCCATCTTATTACTGATCATAAGAACCTGTCATATCTCCAATCAGCTAAAAGTCTCAACCCTAGGCAAGTCAGATGGTCCATGTTTTTTACTAGGTTCAAATTTTGTTGTCACCTTTCATCCAGGGGTCAAAAATGTCAAGGCTGATGCTTTGTTCTGGAGATTCCCTGGTGGTGGTGACCATGAGAACCCTGTGTCACGCCAGGTGTGAGTGCAACACAGAGTCACGCCAGGTGTGAGTGCAACACAAATGGGAAAGGGAGCCCAGACACTAGGGAAAGGGGGGGAAGAGGTGACCTCCTAATCTGGACTAGCGTCACCCTGTCTCCCCCTAACGTCCCTATACAGCCTCTGCAGCCGATCACGTGCCTCGCCCTACTATCCCTGGCGTAAGGCTAAAGCTGGGGGTGGAAGGAGATGAGCACTAGTCAACCTCCGCTAGCACTCTAAAGACAAAAGGGGAAGAGAACACAAGGAAATAATAACTTAGCTTTAGAAGAACTCCAGCAGGGCACACGGCCTCAAGACTCCAGAGAGGACATGATGCTGCTTCAGCCAAGTTCCAAGTAGAAATGAGTATAACCGGCGACGCCCACCTAGACACACCAGGTAGACTAAAGGGAGGTAGTCACTGGGTCCTAAACACAGCCTCCTATCTAGGCAGCGGCCTGCATTGCCAAACGTGGAGACCTCCTGCAAACCATTGCAGGGCGACTGTCTGTCACCTCTGACACACCTGTGACACCCTGCCCTGATATTACAGAAGGGGGTAGTCATTTCGGCATTGTACCTTGAACTGCAGGGTGAGGTGTTGGAGGCCCAGGGGGATGCCCCTGCCTCTTGCCCTTCAGGAAGGTTATTTGTACCATCTAATCTGCACGGCAAAGTAATTAAGGAACATCACAACTCTGTGCTTGCTGGTCATCTAGGTGGTAAGGAAATCACGGACTTGCTCTCTCATCATTCTTGGAGGCCGGGGTTGCATTGGGATGTGATTAAACACGTATCTGCTTGTAGTATTTGCACGTGTTCTAAAGTATCGCATATCCATCCGTCTGGTATTCTTCTTCCGCTCCCTAGCAGGCCATGGACACATTTGTCCATGGATTTTATTACTGATCTACCGGTTTCTGCTGGCAAAACGGTGGTTTTGGTGGTTGTAGATAGGTTCAGTAAAATGGTTCACTTTGTCACATTACCGGCACTTCCAAATGCCAAGACACTTGCCCAGGTGTTTATAAATGAGATCATGAAGCTTCACTGGGTTCCCTCCGATGTGGTGTCAAATCAGGGGACCCAGTTTCTTTCCAAGTTCTGGAAATCATTCTGTTCTCAACTGGGGGTGCAGCTATCCTTTTCCTCTGCCTTCCACCCTCAGTCGAATGGACAGACCGAGCGCGTGAATCAGAATTTGGAGACCTGCTTCAGGTGTTTTGTCTCCGAAAATCAGGAGGATTGGGCATCCTACTTACCGCTGGCAGAATTTGCCATTAATAATCATCGTCAAGAATCCACTGGCAGGTCATCGTTCTTTGGTGCATACTGTTACCATCCACAGATTGGTCCTTTACTGGAGGAGGAGCTTCGGGAGTTCCTGAGGAGGAACATTTTGCTTCGTCGCTTTCCTCGGTGTGTGTTTGTCTACTAGAAATATTAAGTTGAAAGTCTCTTCATGGAAGCTGGGACCTAGGTCTATTGGTCCCTATAAAATAACCGCCGTCATTAACCCAGCAGCATTTCGTCTTGAGCTTCCTCAGGCCCTTAAGGGCCACAATGTTTTTCACAGGTCCTTACTCAAGAAATATGTAGAACCTTTTGAGCCCTCACCCCTACCGCCGCCCCCAATAATGGTTGATGGTAATCTGGAGTTTCAGATTTCGAGGATTGTAGATTCTCATCTCCAACGTCGTTCCCGACAATATTTGGTGCACTGGAAGGGTTATGGTCTAGAAGAGAGAATGTGGGTTTCAGCATCAGAGGTGAACACTCCCAGGTTGGATCGTTCATTCCACACCTCTTATCCTGAGACACCTGGTCCTGAGGCCACTCGTATAGGGGGGTACTGTAACGGGTGTGTCAGATGTGACAGACATTCACCCTGCAGTTGGTTGCAGAAGATCTCTTCATTTGGCAATACAGATATCTTCTTAGATCTGTCTCACTCTAGGACCTAGCGGCTACCTCCCTCCTGCTAATTGACACCTAGGCATGGGTGTTTAAATACTTGCTGTTTGCTACTGGCAGGTGCCGGTGATATTCACATGTTCTCTTGTGAAAGCTTGCAGTTGTTGCAGCCTGCTTACTTCCTCTCTGGTGCTTACAGGATGTTCGGTGTAATCTCTCTGAAGTCGGCTCAAGCTAAGTTACTTTCCCCCGTGTTTGTCTCCCTTGTTGTCTTTAGTTGTTAGTGGGGACTGACTAGTGCTAATCCCCCCCCTTTCCCTCTCCTGGGCCAAGCTCTAGGGAGATACAGGGTTTAAGTTCCTGTGTGGCGATTGGTGAGGAACCAATATAGGGACAATAGGAGAGTCAGAGTGATATCAAATCAGTCTAGGTCTCCACCCCACCTCTCCCTAGTGTATGGACTCCCTTCCCCTCTTCCCTTCATGTTGCACTTAGACTCTCCCGCACCCTGCGTAACAACCAGGACTGGGTGAAGAGTATACCCGGCCCTCAAGGGCGCGCAGCAGTACGACTGCTAGTGCCAAGTGTGACAGACACATTGCTCTTGCTGACTAGCAGTAAGCCACTTCACTATCACTCAACATTACACTATGCGCAAGTAGTATGTTTAGTTGCAGATTAGAATTTCTTTCTGGTTATGGTAATTTAGCTCACTGGAGCAAATTCTTCGAACTCGCAAAAATTGACCCATCGGGATATTGGATGCTGAGCATGTGAAGAAGAAAAGTGGAGGATCGTGTTTGCTGATGTTTCTTTGCGATGAACGTTGGTTTGTAAGAAGCCTTTCTAGTTAGGCCTGTATAAATATATCCAAAAAAAGAGCCCTACCATATCATTACCACATTGGCGATATATAATGACCCAAAAACTGCACATGTTGTACCAGTGGAGTGGGGTCTGTAAGGAAAATCTCCCTCTCCCAGAGCCCCAGGAATAAGTTTGCAGATGAGAGAATGCATGCCACCCCCATTGATGTACCCTGTAACTGAAGGTGAAGGGAGTCCTTAAAGAGGAAAAAATTATAGGTAAGTACAGAAGATAATGCTTCAAGTATGAAGTCCCTCTTATCCTCAATGAAGTTGTTCATACAAAGAAAAGTTCTCATTGAATGTAAACTTTTTTTCACCCACCGTATTGTGCAAAAGTTTTCAGCAGGTGTGGAAAAATGCTGCAAAGTAAGAATGTTTTAAAAAGTAGAAGTGTTTGTATTTTATTTTATAAAATTAATTGCTAAGAGAATGAACAAAATAAACCTAAATCAAATCAGTATTTGGTGTGATCACCATTTGTGTTAAAAACAGCATCAATTTGTCTAGGTACACTGTTGGTGTTAAATAAAGAGATGAAAGGATTAGCACAAGCCTACAAAAGATTTGTTGTTATTTCTTCAAGATGTTTGGCACAACCTCCCTGCTAAGTCTCTACAAAAACAGTATGCATGTGTATGCAGAGAAATTGCTGCTTTCATGATGAGGCAAAGGATGGTCACAGCAAATATTGATCTTATTTAATTTTTTCTTGTGTTCATTCACTTGTGTTAATTGATAAAAATAAACATTATTTTTTAAATCATTCTTCCTTTGCAGCATTTTTTCCACACCTGCCCAAAACTTTTACATAATATTGTTTATATATACCCCCACATACATTTACACCTCTCTGAGAATTCATCTACAGGTGTACGGACCATTTTTACCCCACAGGTGTTTGCTAAAAATAAGGAGATAGTCGATATTGTACAGTAAAAATTACAAATATTCCCGGTGCATTGTACTCAGCCTGTGCTTCTGGAGATATAAACCTGTAAATTGTTAAGTGGGCTCTACCTGCTACAGTAATATCAAACATTAGAATGAAAGCATTTAAGTTTACAGTTGTCACTTTTTTGGGGGAGGGGAAATCCATGTCCCTGGCTTCAGTTGTGGACTAATCACTGAAGGACCACGCACCCTCCCTCAGCCAATCAGATGCTCATGGGAGTAATTCTCCTGCTCTGCAGTGCCCACACTCCTCCTCCTCCATTTCTTCACTCTTCAGTGTCTAACAGCCACACCAGCAGTCTTCTGCTGGGTTCCCACAGACATTCCACGGCTCCTGTCACAAGCACCTCCCCTGCAGTGTTCCTCAGCTCCACAGAACAGGATATCAAGGTGAGTAAACCGTCTGGCCTGGGATCCTACACAACATTTCCCAGCAAAGCTCCCTCCCTCCGGGCATTCATTAACCCTTTCCTGTCTCTTTACTTCTCTTCTTTTAACTAGGTCTGCCCCCCATAGAAACACACACATGCCAGTCAACCCAGCCCTCACTGGTTGTGTAATTTGCTTGCGTGTCCTGGCCCAGTAACTATAAGAATGTGCCCCTCCCCCAGCCTGGGTCATTAACCTCTCCCAAACTGCTGCAGTTGACCAAGGTATCCCAGACCCTGGTCACTGTCAAGGCTACTCATGTAGCACTGCATTGGGTAGCATGACCACTGCCCAGAGCGAGTCAGACCAACCAGCGACTGTGCACCAGCATGGCAAAGCATGTCAGTGGTCCAAGCAGCCTAGAGCGGGTTCTTCATCCCAATCTCTATCTCTCTCCACGACTGCAAACCACACTCACCATCATGGTCTTCCTCACTGAGTCTTGGTCACCTCAGGTATTGGTTCACGATTCTATTCAGATTCAGACTTGGATTCTGAGAGACCTGTTTGATAGTCTTTTCTGCACTGTAAACCAATTCCTCAACATGAAGAAAGCGGACTCATTGCCCCCTGCAGACTCCGTGTCCTTCAGGAGGAAGAGACATCGCCTAATGCTTTTTTAACCACTCCGAACTCAGTAACGTACTAGACAAGGTGTGGGCTCAACCCAAAAAAGTGTTTTCACACACATAAACGTATGGATATTTTGTTTTGTTTCCCTGCAGATCTCTTTACCATCTGGTCCTCTCCTCTCACTCGCTGGATCCTCTGGTTTCCAAACTGTCAAGGACCACAATACTACCACTCTTTGATGCAGCATCTCTAAAGGACCCCACAGGTTGACGAATGAAATCCATAGCCAAGTCTACGATTGATGCTACAGACTTCACCAAGGCATCATAACCAAGTCCTCTCCATCAGCGCTCGCAGATTAGATTGCCCACAAGCACCTCTGATCAGTTTTTCTTCTCAGCAGACGCTTTGAGCATTTTGGAGGCTATCCGCCATATCCTCTGGTTCAAGGCGTGGAACGTGGACCATGCATTCAAGCCGTTTCTCATGAACCTTCCCTTTTGTGGCTGTTGTCTTTTCTGGGAGAAGCTGGACAACATCATTTCGGATGCCACAGCTGGGAAGAGCACCCTGCTTTCGCAGAAGACACCTATTCAATCTTCGGTCAACCAAAAACCTCATCAGTTTCACTCCTTTCATCAGTTCTTTTCTAACTGCCAGGAGATACTTAAAGGGGTATTCCCATCTTCAAGATCCTATCCCAATATGTAGTAGGTGTAATAATATTATTATTAGCAAATACCTCCAATTAGAAAGGTAGTATAGTTTTTCTGATTTGCTATGTCTCTTTCCTCATGTACAGGCATTGCAGGACCTTAGGTATCCATGGTTACAACCACTAGAAACTAGCTGTCACTGTCAGTGGTCGTAACCATGGATACCTAAGGTCCCAGAGTGGACAACTGGGCCACAGACTTCCTAAGTTGTGAAAGATGAACTGCGGGAGAGTGGTCTCTGCATCCGAACGGTCTTTGATCAAATCTGCCTGCAGTGGGAAACTCCAGACGTCGACCTGATGGCATCCAGCAACAATCATAAAGTTCCCACACAACCCTTTAGAAGTCGCATCTGACACACTGGCAATTCTTTGGTCTCAGTTTTTCCTTCATTATTAGAGAGTGAACCCGAACTTAAAAGTTCGGGGTTCATACAAGACAGTTAACGTCCGATGCTAAAACACTGAACAGACTTCTCCCGGACGTTCGTTGCAATGTTCCCGGGGAAGTTCGGGAGATAAGAGAGACTATTTTCCAGCTCAAAAGTTTGGTTCCCATTGTTTTCAACGGGGTTCGGGTTTAAATTTGGGTACAGTTCTGGTACCCAAACCAAACTTTCGAATAAAGTTCAGGTTGGGTATCAGAACCCGAACTTCCACAGGTTCATTCATCCCTATTCTTTATCTGTTCCCACCTCTACTACCCAAGATCAAGTAAGAAGGAATCCCAATCACTCTCGTGGCTCCAGACTTGCCCAGATCATGGTACGCGGAAGTGGTCAGCCTCCTCGTAGACGTGGAGACTAATGGATCAACCATACCTACTCTAAGGTCCTCTGTCCCACCCAAATTCTCGGTTGCTCAAATAAACGGCATTGATGTTGAAGCCGCAGTTATAAAATCTTCAGGCGAGTATCTGAAGTGGCAGCTCTGTTTTGCCACTCTTCTTTTCTTCTCTTTCACCTGGACAATGTAGTGTTGCATGGGGTTCCTTCACAAGGTTGTTTCTTCCCTCCACTTTAATCAATGGATGGATTGTTCTTCCTTCTGCCCTTCTTTTAATCCTGTGGAAAAATCCTTACATTGTGTGGATCTGGTCAGAGCAGTGCATCACTACCTGAAGGTGACAGCTTCCTTCAAATGTTCAGATTCCCTGTCATTCCAGAAGAACCTTGCCAATGTCCCTCTGCCTCTTAAAAAAACATTGATGGATTTATTTTGACATCCTAGAAGCCAATAACAAAACACCCCAACCTGGCTCAAGACTTATTACACACGAGCAGTGGGGAGGCTTCCTGGGCTGTCTGCCATCAGCCATTGACTTTGCATGGATGCCACTTGGTCTTTGTTCACATTTTCGCCTTGTCGAATGCGAGTCTGGGCAGAAAGGTGCTGCAAACAGCAGCTGCTCAGATTACTTGAGGGGTTTGCCTTACATACTTACACATTTTTCCTGGCCTAGGGACCGCTTTGAGATGTACCACGGTTCCTTTGTTTTCCAATTAAGTGCCTGCAAAGAGGATTTTTGGACTGCTGTAAAATGCCTTTCTCGTAGCCTTCATTAGGACTACCGCACCCTCCCTTTTACTCATGTTGTCTTTTTGGGCGCAGACGCATGTGTGCATTTAATAAATTATGCTTTTACTACTTTTCTCACTAACCGATTAGCTCGGTTGCCAGTAATCAGGTGTAGCCTGAGGAGGAGCAAACTCTTAGATTGCAATTCTTAGTATTAGCCTCCTGGTGGCAGCATACACCTATGGTTACCGTCTCCCCCTTCGAAGGATGAGAAAAGGATTTTACTGCAAGCTGAAAAATCCTCATTGCTTTTAAGACAAGGTTAACATCTATCTTTTTTATGCTGAGCACTTACTCTTAGGTTTTAAATCTGAATCTGGGAAGATAAAAACAAAACAAACAAAAAAAAAACACATTGAGACAGAACCAGTCACTATAGTGAGACATGCTGGACTCTGTCTGGCCTCTGTTCAGGCCTTGTTTTTTCATGTTTTGCTACTCTTGCACAATTTAAAAAAATATTTTTTCATCACCATATTGAGAGAGCTGAAACTTATTTTTGACATTGTTCGAGGGCTTGTTTTTTTTTGCAGGATGAGATGATAATTTCAATGCCATTGCTCTTTTCATGCACGTTTATCGCAATTTGTTCAACTTGTGTGATGCTTGATACAAGGAGGGAAGAAAAAGACCAAGGTTACTTACCGGTAGCCGGTTTTTCGAGAACCCATGACAACACACCTGAGAGAGGATCCGGTAGTGTTTGAAAAAGTTAGATGGTGATGACCATGTAGCGGCCTTACAGATCTGATCTATCGATACCTCTGCCTTCTCTGCCCAGGAGGTAGCCACGGCTCTGGTGGAGTGAGCCTTGATGCCGTCAGGGATTGGGGTGTTACTAGTCGTGTAGGCTAAGCAAATGGCCTCCCTAATCCATCTGGCTATAGTTGCTTTGGTCACCCCATAACCCTTCCTACTTCCCTGGAAGGCTATGTCCAGGGATTGGCTACATCTCCACTGGCTAGTTACTTTTATGTATTGTAATAGAGCCCTTCTAACGTCAAGGTTATGAAACTTTTGCTCCCCTGGGGTCTTTAGGCCGTTACAAAAGGAGGGCAGAACAATTTCCTGAGATCTATGAAACTTGAGCGCAACCTTAGGAAGGCTGGATCAGGCCTCAATACTATTCTATCCTCAAATATTTGTGTATATGGAGGATTTATGGATAAGGCCTGCAAATCACTCTACGGGCTGATGTTAAAGCTACCAAAATAATTGTTTTGAGAGAGTTATGTATTTTGCAGATAACTCCTGAACTGGTTCAAAGGGTTCCATAGTTAGGGCGTCAAGTACTAAATTTAGGTTCCATGGAAGAACTTGTGGTAGAACTAGGCCAGTCTCAATACCCAAAGATTTAATGAACCTTGTAATCCATTTATTGGCTGCGAGGTTATGGTTATATAGCGCACCCAAGGCAGAAACCTGGATCTTAAGTGTACTGGGAGCCAGACCTAACTCTAACCCTTTCTGTAAGAACTCAAAGATGGAATTAATTGGAGGTTTTTGGCTAAATGGCTTTCCTAGGAAATCTAAATTTTTTTTCTCCATGTTCTACCATAGATTTTGGAGGTTATGGGCTTTCTACTTTTTAATAGAGTAGACACTAAACCTGATGAAAAACCTTTGCCCCTCAATATTGCCCTCTCAAATTCCACGCTGCTAGGTGGAAACCCTCCACTTGAGAGTGGAATATTGGTCCCTGAGCTAGAAGGTCTGGGGTCTCTGGTAGGATCCATGGGTCTGAACGTGACATCATCCTCAAAAGGGAGAACCATGGTCTCTTTGGCCAGAAGGGGGCTATGATAATCACTCTCACTTGATCCTTCCTGATCTTCCTCACTACCAGAGGTATCAGTTATTGGAGGGAAGGCATAGGCCAACTTGAAGTTCCAAGGGATCTGGAGAGCATCTATTGCCAATGGGTTTCCCCTTGGGTCTAGTGAGCAGAACTTCACCACTTTCCTGTTTTTGTTGGCGAACAAATCTCTCTGGTAGACCTCACAGCTGTACTATCTGATGGAACATTCTGGGATTCAGGGCCCATTCCCCTTGCCTCAACATGTTGCGGCTTAGGAAGTCTGCGCTCGTGTTTTCTATGCCTCGTATCTGTAGCGCCGTAAGTGATAGAAGATTTTTCTCCGCTATTTGAAAAAGCCTGCCTACTGCTTCCAGAAGAAAATGAGATCTTGTTCCCCCCTGGTGGTTTATGTAGGCCACAGTGGTTCTGTTGTCCAAGATAACCCGAAAATGACGACCCTGGAGTAAAAGGGAGGAAGCCTTCTAAAGCGTTCCTCACTGCCCATAGCTTTTAGATTTGACGACCCCTTTTTCTCTAGGAATGACCAAGAGCCTTGAATTATGTGATTTTCTAGGTGTGCGCCCCACCCTGAATTGCTTGCATCGGTCGTGATGATGTTTTGTACTGGTGTGTCCCACTGGACCCCCAAAGATAAATTTGACTTGTCTGTCCACCACAAGAGGGCGCTCCTGGTTCGCAAGGAGAGATGTACCTTTCCTTCTAAATAACCTTTTAACAATCTTTGTGCTGACAAGATTTCCCACTGAAGGTTTCTTGTGTAAAATTGGGCCCACTTGACAGCTGGAATACATGATGTTAGAGTACCTAGCAGGGACATAGCCTTCCTTAAGGACATGTCTGGGGTGTGTATGGCTGCTGAGACCAAATTTGTGACTTTGTCTATTTTGCTTTCAGGTAGAAGACAAGTCTGACACTCGGAGTTTCGAGTAAACCCCAGAAAGGCCTAGACCCTTGTGGGGTCTAGCCTTGATTTTTGGGTATTGACCATCCAGCCCAAGTTCTGCAAAACAGCCATGACTTGATTCAGTTGTGAAATACAGTGGCTCTCTGAATTCCCCACTATAAGGAAGTCGTCCAGATATGGTATTATTACTATTTTGAATGCGAAGAAAGGCTGTCACCTCAGCTATCAGCTTGGTGAATACCCTTCGAGCAATAGACAACCCAAAGTGAAGAGCTTGGATCTGGAAGTGTCTGCAACTTCCTTGGATGTAAAGAGCAACCCTTAGATACTTTTGATGATCTGGGTGAATTGGGACGTGATAATACGCATCTTTGAGATCTATCACTGCCATAAAGCAATTGTGAAAACGAAGCTTTATTGTTGAATTTATCAATTCCATTTTGAATGTATGGTTGTCTAAAAGTCGGTTGAGGCCTTTTAGATTTATAATAGTTCTGAACGAACCGTCCGTTTTTTTTTTTTTTATTAGAGAGGGGAATAAAATCCCCTTCCTTTTTTGACTGACCGGAACTTCACTTAGCACTCGTTTGTTCAGCAGGCTCAAGATCTCTGAGGATTTTCTTACAGGAGTTATCACAAACGAACGGCGTGGCTGCTGAAGGAATTGAATCCTTAGTCCATCTCTTACTATGTCGAGGACCCAGGGACTGGAGGAAACATTTTCCCAGGCCTGAACAAAATGAGAAAGTCTCCCTCCAACCTGTGGCCTAGCATCATTGTGGAGGTTTTTTGGAGGCGGCGGAGGGACCCTCAAACATATTTCCGGACTCTTTCTTGTTCTTAAAATCCCACTTTCTTTTTTCTCACGGGGGTCGCCCTCTACTAAATTTCCCCCTCCGAAAACAGGTCTTCCTGGCATCCGCCGAAAACCCAGGGAACCTTCCTTTTTTGTCGCTCGCATTCTCAAGGACATCGTCCAATTTTTTGCCAAAGAGAAGTTGGCCATCACAGGGGATAGAACATAATCTAGACTTTGATTGTAAGTCCCCAGGGCATCCCTTGAGCCACAGAGCTCGTCTAGTCGCGTTTGATACACCAGCCGACCTAGCTGCCAGTTTTACTGAGTCAGCAGAAGTATCTGCTAGGAAGGCAGCTGCACCATGTAATAGGGGGAGGTTGGCTAAAAAAAATTTCCCTTGAGGTCTTTATCTTTCAGCTGATGTTCCAACTGCTGTAACCATATCATAAGGGAACGAGCAGTACATGTTCCTGTAATAGCTGGTTTTAGACCTCCTGCTGCGGATTCCCAAGTGTGCTTTAAAAAGGTATCCGCCTTTTTGTCTGAGGGGTCTCTAAGTACCCCTGAGTCTTCAAGAGAGAGTGCCGATCTCTTAGATGATCTAGACACCACAGCGTCAATTTTTGGCACCTTATCCCAGTTTTCAGAGTCCTTTAGTTCAAAGAGATACTTCCTCTGAGGATGAAGGCAAGGCTCCTACTTTCTTAGGCTTCCTCCATTCTCTATTGATAAGTGCCTGGACCTTAGCGTTCACCAGGAAGGTGCGTTTCTTTTCTTCTAACCCTGCAAACATGATGTCTTCTAGGGACTTAATGGATTTATCTTCCTTTAATCCCATAATGGTTCTGACAGCCTTTACCAATCTGTGTCTTCTATAGGGAAGCATGGTCTCCCCTCTCTATCGCTGTCTGAAGAGGATGAGGCCTCACTATGACATTGTCTATCCAATAACAGAGGAGTCAGAGTCAGAAGGATCAGATATGATTTTTCTTTTTTTTTTCAGAATAGTTTTAAAAGGGAACCCTCTACCTCTGGATCTGATGACAGACCTGAGGTTAGCTGCAAAATCAGGGGTACCCTCACAAATAGTTTTCTGAATGCAGTCTGAGCAGAGCTCCTTCTGCCAGTCTATGGCTAGTGGGCAATTGCATATCGCACATTCCCTTTTCCGCTTCTTGGCGGTAACTTTCCTGGGTTCCTCCTGGTGATTAAAACACACAATAGGAGTCCCATTAGCAAAAATATCTAGCGACATTCACGAAGATCACTCACCCCGCCACTGCGGATACCGGAATTGAAGACTGTGTCAGGATACGAGACGCATCCCTCCTGGAGACCGTGGAGTCCTGAGAAGCTTTACGCTTCTGACTGGGCCGACTGCTGCTCCTTCCGCTGGACCCTCTAGACCGGCAAGCAGACGGAGGTGGTGATGAAGGTGGTAGCGACTGTGGCCGTGGCGACATCTGCTGCTGCTCCATGTCAGACATTATGTCAGGACTTTGAGCAGCGTTCTGACCCCAGGTGCTCCTTAAAATATAGGGAGATGGGCGAGGTCAGCCACCTCCAAGTCCCTGTGGTCGCCTTCTGTTTTTTTTTTTTTTTTTTTTTTAGATTAGCCCTCTCTCTGGCTGCCGCTTCTCCAGCACAAATGCCGCCAGCGTTTTTGCCATGTCGGCCGGAATCATACAGGGCACCATCTTTTCTCCGGCGCCGCCCCCGACATCCTACGGGACATCTTTTCTCTGGCGACGCTCTACCCAGCATGCCCCGTGCCATGACGTCAGAGGCACGTGGCCGCGCGTCACTTCTGGTCACATGGGCGGCGCGACGGTGTACGGAAGTCCAGGACCTCTGCATCGCGTGCGCCCACACATGCAACAGGTCCCCGGGGAAGCTGCGGACAGAGCTACCAGCACCTGAAGCCCGGCGCCACGGACAAAAAGCCAGCTCTTCCAGCGCCGGGACAGGCCTGGGTAAGTCTCTTCAGGCATGACAGCCACCTGATTACTTCATGAGGACTCCCATCAAGGACAGGAAACCAAGTGAAGTGGGGGAGAGGTGCTGCCCTTTTATTTCAGATTGTTTCCTGTCCTTGAAGGGCGGATCCTCTCAGGTGTGGTCATGAGTAAAGGGAAACATTGTTTTTTACGTTGTTCACTGTATGAATTACATGTGACAGTCTTGCAGTTCTGGATTATGCAATATAAAATGTATACTTTTGTTTATCTTTACATAACAAATGCATTTAATGGTGAAACATTTTTACATTATTTAGTCCACCATCTTGGACTGGAAGACTCAGTCTGATTAATTGTCTAATGCACTGTAATATATTAAACTGGTCATTATTACAACATAGGCCCTGCGATGAGTAGAGTCTAATGGGCATCCTAACAGTCCCGCAGGCAATTGTATTACTTATTCTTGCGATGACAACCATCAGCAATTGCATTGAGGTGGGGATGATGGGGCGAGAGGGAGCATTCTCTCTCACATTGTTTGAAATACCGCGGTCAATTGTGACTATGGTAACAGTGTTAAACTACCATTGCTACTGCTGGAACCAGCTGTGGCTGTTTGAAATACTGGGTTACCAGCAGATTATCATGCAGGCACAAGAGCTGTACCCACACAATCCCCATGACAAAACTGTACCTCGTTGCAGGAACGCCTTTCCCATTATTATTTATATTTATGTCAAGTGTCAGGAAGGTGTTAACATTGACTTATTCTTGAATTCCGATCGGTTGGCTATTGCCTTTAAATATTGTTTGTACCATACTGATGGTAGCCATGGCTAAGAAAAGCACTGGTGCTACGGCCAACAGTATTTTTAAAAACTTTAAACTGAAGTATTTTAAACCTTACTTCTACTGCTTTTGGAAATACAACCCTTGGATCAACTTTACCTGTTGGAACAAGAAAATGATTGGTTACTGAGAAGCAGCTAGCTCAAATTCATCTGTATTCATAGTCAGTAGGTGTGTGTCACAAAAGATGTTGCAATAGCATATGCCTTCCATACACATGAACAATTGACATTACTCTGCACCTATCATTCTCAATACAATTGGATGCAAATTCATTACTTGTCGTATCCTGTTACCGATTCAGAAGCAAGGGGCACCGGAGAACTTCTTAAAATGTACTCCAAAGAAAGAAATTTTAAAAAAAGTGTTTGAAAGGCAAGACCGCTAAATAAGTGTTATATTTTTAAGCATTACACTGATCATATGAATTAAAACACAATGAAAGAAATCTACAAACGATTTAGCATTTTACAGTTTATTCAAAGCATTGAATACACTTCTGCTAAAAAAAAAACAAAAAAAAAAAAAACACTCATGTCAAACTAGAAATTTGGCAATAAGTGGGAGACAAATTACATTAATGTAGCTCATATGACTTTGGGAATAAGTGCATTGTAATTCCATATTATAGCCTCTAGCTGGAAGAATGTTTCACCCAAGCAGCGCCGAGAAAAAAAAAACCAAAATCCTATCAAGTATCCAAAATGAAAACAGAAAACATTAATGTAACAAACATTAAAAATACTTATTTCAAGTGCTCCAGACCCAATGCTTAAAAACTTTAAAATGACAATTTTACAGGCACCTCAAAAAAGATATTGTCGGTTATAACAAATGTTGGCTGAGCATACAGGGAGGACAGAATTATAAAAAAATAAATAAACCCTTTTATTCCTCCAGTAAAAGTATTTAGGAATAACTGCAGGCAATACAAAGTCAGACAAAAGGGGACAATTCCTGTGTTGATGACTGGAATAAGAACTTTACTCTCGTCAATTGTACTGGGCAAGTTATCTTTAAAATATTTTACAGCGAACATTCTTGTAATTAGCCAACACATTTATTGTTTGGTTATTTTTTTGCAGAATCATTTATCAAATACATCGTAGCATGTTAAAGCAATAAAGTGGCTTTTAGGCAATATGCAGAGTAACATAGCCTAGCAGTTCGCAAAAAAATATAGATTTCAAAAGAAAACTAAAAGCTGAATATTAAGATTTAGTGTTTGCAGGTCATCTAAATAGTTTACTACAGTTCAATACACCACGTCAAAACCCACCCCATCTTAATAAAACAAGTGCCTTCATACATCAGTGTCCATTTCATGGGTAACTTTCTATTTTACAAGCTTATCTTGTAGGTCAATAGATAAATGAGAAAAGAAATGAAAACCTCAGCTTTCTTCAACTGAGAGAAGAAGGAGTTTGATAGCAGATTATCGAAGACGGGTAAAACCTGACATTTTAGAAAGCTTTAAAAAAAAAAAAAAAAAAAAAAAAAAAAAAAAAGGTAAATAGGAGTAGCAAGGGGGGCGTTTTCCATGTATATATTAATTGCCTATCCTTGGGAGAGGCAGTGGGTTGATGAAGGTCCAATTCCACATCACTGTTGAAATCCAGAAAACTTTTCAAGAGAACCTGTCACCTTATTTTATTCCCGCTGGTCCTCTTTTTTTAATCCGCCCATATTGGTCCATGAGATCTTGGCCCTTATAATCCGCCCTAATTTTAATGGTCTTTACAAGGGGGCATTGCATACAGGTCAATGATGCAGAGCAGCCCAAGGATGAGGCCCCTGCAGATCCTGTGAGCAATGCCGCCTTGCAAAAGGCCATAATAATTAGACAATATCACTGGCACTGTATGGCGGATTTAAAATCTATAAAAAAAAAAAAACACATACTCATGAGAGCAGCAGGAATGAAAAAAGCAAAAATTGACCACTTAACCTGGTGATAGGTCCTCAATAAGCTTGTAAAATCCAGCTTTTTCACACAGATGCAGAACCTATCCTTGCTTTTTTTCTGTTGTGTATTTACAAAATATTATTCATATAAAAAAACAAAAAAAAAAACACTTTACAACTATCTTTACCATAAAAAGTGCAATTCTCTTACTTCCAGTTAGGAAGCAACGACATTCTTCATAAAAATTCTACAGGATAGCAGCCTATGTTAAGCAAATAAGGTGCTTCGCTTATTACCCAGAACTGTATGTAATAACCTTTTGTTTCAGCTAGAAGAGGCACACACGGAGAAGTATTCCCCTTGTAGAGAGAAATAAGGCATTAATATACTGCCAGGGTTGGACATTTTGTACGCATTAATAGGATTTACTGGCGCAACTGTGCGCTAGCCAAATTGGCTAGTTCAATCAGAGCCAGGGCGCCATGCAAGCGTTCTCGCTGCTCCTGCAGACGCCGTCGGGCAGCAGAATGGGGGCCACTCTTTTCATCTTCCTCATCTTCATCAGACTGAAGGTATTCTAAAGGGTCCTGTTGCTCCTGGTCTGCTTTCTGAAGAGACTTCATCTTTAATGTAGGAGGCAGCTGTTCTTGTCTCTCCCAATGTCTGCAGGTTAAACATCACAAATTAAGAAACCAAAATAGTCAAGATTATGATTTACTTTCAATAGTCCATGATACATTCAGTTTGGGATGGGAGAAAAAAAAAATGGACATGCTGACATGAAGCATTATTAAAGGTTACTGCATTTTTACTATCAATACGGTTTGGATTTTTTATATCATGAATTATACAGACAGGAAAACAAAAAACAAGCAACTGAATACTTGGACCACAAAATACTAATTGGACAAAGTAATATTATCTTATAATATACATCACTAAAGCTCACTTTTCCAGCCACTCTGCTGTGTCTTTATTAGCGACTTGATTCTTTCTTCCTTTGTTGCTTGGTTCTTCTCTTCTTAGTCTTGCATATGGATGCTTGGAGCAATGACGATTTGCATGAGTAAATCTGCTCATACAACCTGGTAAGAAAAAAGGGAAAATTAAAAAAAAATAAATAAGCCATAAACTATCCCTGATGAAGACAGCCGTCAGCTGTCAAAACGCGTTGGAATTCACTGACCCAGCAGAGAAGGCGCCCATAGGCATCCGTTCCGAATACACGCTGCACACCACGCGTCAGCGCGTCTCTCTGCCTCTCGCGCGCTCCCTCACCTTCTCCGCCCCTTCTCTCCTGCTCCACTTACCCGGAAGCACGCGAGTAGCGGCGGTCACCAGCCGGGACCCCGCTCTCGCTCCGGGCCCCACTACCCCTTGACATCTCCGCGGGACTACAGACCGTAAGTATCCTGGGCCACGGCCCCCACCGCTTATGACGCACGCCATCACAAGGACCAAAACCACACACACTCACCTCTTTATCACCGACAGGATTCCAGGAACGCAGCCTGCCTGACTCCATACGAGTAGGGACCGTGCCTGAAAACCGGACTCCGCATAACCATAGACCTTGCCCGGATATCTACTACACAGCCTGCTACCAAAGCCTCCCACCTACTTGAATATACCTACCCAGACCAGGCCTCCTGCCACATTTGCAGCCGGTCCCCTGCTGCACCACAGCGTCCAGGGACAAGACCCACTGCTACTTAGCCAGTAAACTACTCAGTCAGAGCCTCCTGCTGCACCTACCACTAGGCTGAGACCTCTTGCAGAACCTCTTGGGACACCTTCCCTTGATTAAGGCCTCCAGCCACAGATAAGAAGGTGACCGACCATTTCACACTTGGACCCTAAACAGGGTAAACACCTGGGCTTACTTACACTGTGGCTTATTGTTTGCACACCTCAGCTCCTAACTCTCCCTCCCCATCTATATACAGGACGTCAAATATCCTTGAGTGCCACTACGCCTCCTATCACCCGGCAACCAGAAGCCTCCTGCTACATCTCTGCACAGAGACCGATACAATCCAGAGCCTCCTGTTGCACCCCTGAATTACTGACAATTACGCACAGGTAGACATCTAGGTTTACCACAAACTGTGGACTATTCCTGTATACCTCAGTTCCTAACCCTTCCTCCATATCTATATACAGGACATCAAGTATCCTCAAGCGTTACTACGCCTACCGGCAACCAAAAAGCCCCCCTGCCACATCTCTGCAATAAAGTCAGATACAATCCAGAGCCTCCTGCTGCACCCCCCAACAAAGGGAGTGCTAATAAGCAATTTCCAAAAGCAGACCAGCTCCTACGAGGGTAAGTCGCTAACCCCACTATCTACATACCCAGTGTTAACAGCATTAACCCCATATCATTAAATCTCCAGGAGCATAACAAAGCGTTCAGGACCACGCCCCACCCAAAGAATCCTGACAGATCACAGTCCTAGTGCACACCTGCACCTTGCCAATTCCGATACCTGGTGAGTAACAGCTCCATAGCCAGCTAAGCATATCCAATACTAGAGAACGATAGCCCTAACCAAACTCCTCTTCTTTCCAGGTACAAAGCCACCAGAGGCATTTTACCACGCCAAATTAACTGCTGGATTTAACTATTTATTACACCTTGTATATCATTAGGTTTTTTATCCCAAACGAATTAATTGTTTACTACACTCGCCTTTTAATCCTGTATTTCATCAAGTTTTTACCTTAAGCATCCAAATAAAACATTTTTTATAATAGCACTCTTCTCCTGATCTCTTTTTCACTACCGATAGCGCGATTTTTACTATAGAACAGTTAAGCCATAAACTTTCCTCTGTGTAATTGTAAACACCACATTGTGTAACAATTCCCAATTCTCTGCCATACCCTCACATCTTGTCTTTTTGCAGGTAATCTATATGTAATGACAAAGGATTCACAGAACATTGTATCACAGCTACATGAATGAAGAAAGCTGAAGCATCACCACTAGGGTTGAGCGAGTATGTTCTGTCCGAGTATGCTCGGGGCGAGCTCCGAGTATTTACAGCTTTATTACATGTGAGGAATGGACATTCCTCACATGTAATAAAACTGTCAAACCGTCGCAAATCATGCACACGGGAGCGATTCAAGCATATCACCGATCAGCTGTAAATACTCGGAGCTCGGCCAGAGCATAGTCGGCGAAAGGGTTAATAGAACATACTCGCTCAACACTAATCATCACTCAATGAAATTCTCAGACGAATCAATGAACATGGCACAAGAGGACTAGTGCTGTAAGTTTAAACACCTTCAGAAAGTTCTTATTTAGTTGGGATGAATGTGTCAAGTCACCTTATAATGATTAGAATATTATGTAATGTAATATTGCTCCATATTTGGAAATGTATTACTAGGATTCTCCTGTCCAACTTTTTGTTGTATTTAATTACAAAACTAGGTTTTTGTTATTTTTGAAATCTTCAATAAAAATAACATGAAAGTAAAGCTATTACATTCATGAGGCATCAAGAGACTGAGGCAGCCAATTGCTGATATCAGCACAGAAACAAACCTTTCATGAATGCTGCGATAGCCCATATGGTTGGAAACTGACAACACAGCAGAACATGGCAGGGAATGAGCGCAATCTGACTTTTGGAGCATAGCTTTTGTGGGGTTAGATTTTGCATAGCCCCCAACATGGCAAAACATAAAACTCCCCAAGTGACTCCAATTTGGAATTTACACCCCAAGATATTTCACACTTACCATTTTCTGAGCAAACAAATGGCTTTTCTCCTGTGTGTAGGCGCTGGTGAGTCTTCAGTTGTCCGCTCTGAACAAAGGCTTTTCCACACTCCGGGTAGTCGCAAAGGTAAGGCCGCTCACCTTAAAGCAATGCAACAGTAATAAATACTTTGCGTTCTCGCTACTTTATTGGCAAGTTCACATGTTCCCTACTTGGTACATAAGAAAAACCTTCAGTGTAACCGTACCATCTAAATGAATGAATGCGACTGCAACAATCATCATCTACATGTCTGCATGGTAATTGACCTGTGATGTGCATTTTAATGTCTGCAGCATCTCAATTCTTTGTGTGGAATTAATTGTGGATTTTCACATTTACAGCATGTAACAAGCACGGATTTTGCTCTATCAAAAAAAAAAAAAAAAAAAACAGCAACAAATGTCAACTTACCCTCACAGAAGTCTCAGCAGAATGAAAAATGTGTGCATAACTCAACCATTATTTTATAAATAGGCATGTCAACAAAACTAAACGTTCAGTGTACATTTACCAATCTTAGGCCGTTGCAAATATCCTTGTATTGTGTATTTAGGCCACACGGCTTCAACCCCTTTACAACCTATGACGTAGAGGTACGTCATAGGTAGTGTATCCCCCCTTTGATGCTGGAGCCCGCATCTTTTCTGACACATGACAGCTGATCTGATCAAAAAAACACACATTGGGTATCACTGCGTTCAGAAATGTCCGATCTATCAACATACAAACTAAATTAATCCAATTAGTAAACGGTGTAACGAGAAAAAAAAAAAAGTCAAAACTCCAGAATTACAGGATTTTTGGTAGGTGCAATATTGCAATAAAATGCAATAACAGGCAATCAAAACATCGTATCTATACCAAAATAGTATCAATAAAAACGTCAGCTTGGCATGCAAAAAATAAGCCCTCACCAAGCCTCAGATTAAAAAAAAAAAAAAAAAAAAAAAGCTATTTTTCGGTAACAAACTTTGTCAGAATGAACAGGGCAGACTTAAAAACGCCCCATGCGTATCAGGCATCTTTCCATCATGGTCTGCCCTGTTCATTCTGACAGGTTGTTAGTTGTTGTATATACAAATCTCTCTTTGATAGGTCAGTTGTTGCAGCCTTAGCCTTGATGATCCACTTTGAATTACACAGGAATAATTAACTGTGTCGCTTAGTGGTCGCTACCTCTTGTGCAAGCAGAATAATCGGTATATTACCCTTTATGTTTACCTGGTCTAGAGATTGATATTGGTCTCTCTTTTGAACATTGGACTATATTATATTCTAACACTTTTAGTAGTTAGTCTATTTGATAATACAGCTGAACACTGCCATATTATGCTTTAGTGCACTTTTACGCTTTATTTACTGCTAATTCGAGGAGATTGTAATCTCAGAAAACTGTGTATATTTAAGACTAAACTATAATCGCAACAGGCTTTCTTGTATAAAATTGCAGACGGATATTCAAGACTACAGTACTATCACACTTGTCTGTTCTATTGTTATGGCTCTTTTGTGCCTTTTTAAATATTTTTACACTTGTCAGTGCTTGTCTATTAACATTAATAAAATTGCTTATTTTATATATTTGCTGTGATCTCTGTTGTGTGCATACATCTTTTCTACCTACTTCACTACTTGCTTTTTCTTGGTATGCAACGCGTTGATCCTGAACTCTTATATAACTGTGGGTGGTGCCCTCTTTCCTGTTCGTTCAGTATCTGCAAAATCGTAACGACCTGGAGAATAATAGCAGGTCAGTTTTAACATTTAGTGAACATGTTGGGGTTGTTGGAAAAGCTCACGCTGGATGCTGGGCTGTGACACACGGTGAAACCCTGCACACAGCCCATCAATCAGGGAGGAGCACGTCACTGGGTCACTCGGCAGCAGCCGGAACTTGACGTGACATCAGTGGACGTCGTAGCCAGCTGCAGCCAAGTCACATGACGCCTGCTGAGCAGCCAGCAATGGCACCGCTCACAGGCAATAAAGAGCACACAAGGTATTTACAAAAAGACTTGTTTATACGTTGTGTGTTACATTATATTTAGGTTTAGTGTTTATAGTGGTTTTATTGTACATAATATTGTATATAGGACGGCGTGAACGTTGTGTGGGTTTGTATATAGAATGAATGAAGCTGGACCGGTAGTTTTATAAGATTTTATAATATTTATTTATTGTTTATAAAAAAATAAAATAAATATACAGTACAGACCAAAAGTTTGGACACATTCTCATTTAAAGATTTTTCTGTATTTTCATGACTATGAAAATTGTACATTCACACTGAAGGCATCAAAACTATGAATTAACACATGTGGAATTATATACTTAACAAAAAAGTGTGAAACAACTGAAAAGATGTCTTATATTCTAGGTTCTTCAAAGTAGCCACCTTTTGCTTTGATGACTGCTTTGCACACTCTTGGCATTCTCTTGATGAGCTTCAAGAGGTAGTCACCGGAAATGTTCTTCCAACAATCTTGAAGGAGTTCCCAGAGATGCTTAGCACTTGTTGGCCCCTTTGCCTTCACTCTGCGGTCCAGCTCACCACAAACCATCTTGATTGGGTTCAGGTCTGGTGACTGTGGAGGCCAGGTCATCTGGCGAAGCACCCCATCACTCTCCTGCTTGGTCAAATAGCCCTTACACAGCCTGGAGGAGTATTTGGGGTCATTGTCCTGTTGAAAAATAAAGGATGGTCCAACTAAACGCAAACCAGATGGAATAGCATGCCGCTGCAAGATGCTGTGGTAGCCATGCTGGTTCAGTATGCCTTCAATTTTGAATAAATCCCCAACAGTGTCACCAGCAAAGCACCCCCACACCATCACACCTCCGCCTCCACGCTTCACGGTGGGAACCAGGCATGTAGAGTCCATCCGTTCACCTTTTCTGCGTCGCACAAAGACACCGTGGTTGGAACCAAAGATCTCAAATTTGGACTCAGACCAAAGCACAGATTTCCACTGGTCTAATGTCCATTCCTTGTGTTCTTTAGCCCAAACAAGTCTCTTCTGCTTGTTGCCTGTCCTTAGCAGTGGTTTCCTAGCAGCTATTTTACCATGAAGGCCTGCTGCACAAAGTCTCCTGCTAGAACTCTGCTGCTAGAACTCTGTGTGGCATTGACCTGGTCTACAATCTGAGCTGCTGTTAACCTGCGATTTCTGAGGCTGGTGACTCTGATAAACTTATCCTAAGAAGCAGAGGTGACTCTTGGTCTTCCTTTCCTGGGGCGGTCCTCATGTGAGCCAGTTTCTTTGTAGCGCTTTATGGTTTTTGCAACTGCACTTGGGGACACTTTCAAAATTCGCCCAATTTTTCGGACTGACTGACCTTCATTTCTTAAAGTAATGATGGCCACTTGTTTTTCTTTACTTAGAATTTGTATTATGGCAAGAAAAAAAGCAGCTAACAGTCTATTCAGTAGGACTATCAGCTGTGTATCCACCAGACTTCTGCACAACACAACTGATGGTCCCAACCCCATTTATAAGGCAAGAAATCCCACTTATTAAACCTGACAGGGCACACCTGTGAAGTGAAAACCATTTCCGGTGACTACCTCTTGAAGCTCATCAAGAGAATGCCAAGAGTGTGCAAAGCAGTCATCAAAGCAAAAGGTGGCTTCTTTGAAGAACCTAGAATATAAGACATATTTTCAGTTGTTTCACACTTTTTTGTTAAGTATATAATTCCACATGTGTTAATTCATAGTTTTGATGCCTTCAGTGTGAATGTACATTTTCAAAGTCATGAAAATACAGAAAAATCTTTAAATGAGAAGGTGTGTCCAAACTTTTGGTCTGTACTGTATATTCCTGTGGTGATGGTTATTTTGTTCCTTTAATTTTCTAATTTTTTTTTTTCCTCAGTGGGTCGAATATTCTCCCTTTTTGTTCTTGAGTTTTGTTCTTATGTTTTGCATCCTGTAATGTATTTTGGTTGCGTCATGTAGTGTATTCTTCTATAAAATAAAAAAGACCTACAAAAGGACTTGTTGCCACAATTTAAATCCATGGGGGCAATGTTAATAGTTGTAGACAACTTCTTTAATAGAACGTGTAGACTTTGATTGCCAAGTCTAGGCAAGTAGACAACATGGTTAAACAGTTTGTTTTGGAAGTGTTGTATTAAAAGCTTGATGTGACATATGTCTCCATGATGGAGGAAGTCCCAAAAGCTGCTTATATGGCCACATGTAAACAGATTCTATAAAGAATACAAGTAATTTGCACTATAAACTAGGACAGATTGATATGAGTAGTTCTCACCTGTATGGGTCCTTTTATGAGCTTGCAAAGACTTCTCACGAGGAAATACTCTGTTGCAAATATTGCACCGAATTCTGCTGGAAGAGTGCTCTCCCTCATTTATTAAGTCTCGAACCGTATCAGCCCTAGGTCGGCCACGTCTAATCCCATCCTAGAAGAATAAAGCAAGGTGTCTACAAACATCTTTACTGGATCAGATATGAACAAGCTAGTTAAAACATTAAAGACAATCTGCCAGTAGGATCTACCATCCTCCTAAGCTTCGATATGGACATGTTGGTCACAGGAAGCTGAATAACATGATACCTTGATATCTGCAATCTGATGTTTGACTCTAGAGTGATGCACATTTTACCATGCATTTTTATTATATAAAACACATTTATGTTAAAATAATACTTTTTTTTTTATACAGGGCAGCATTTAGAATAGCAGACAATTAAAATATTCCAAATTGTATCCATTTTAAAAATTAGGCATTAAATGTATGAAGCGTTTGTTTACCCCAAATCTCAGAATATAAGTTATATACCGTATTTTTCACACCATAAGACGCGTTTTTTTCCCCCCAAATTTGGGAGGAAAATGGGGGGCGCGTCTTATGGTCCGAACGCAACTTACCAGTGGTGGTGGAGCGGGATCGCAGGGCGGCGGTGGCAGAAGAGGTGAGGCGGGCCAGTATCTTGCTGGGGGCCTGGCCTGGCCAGGTACCGGTGTATTACTGTGAGCGGAGTGGCAGAGCAGTGAGTGAGCGGCTTCCGGTGGCCGAGGCCATGTTCCTGAAGCTCTACAGGAAAATGGCCGCCGGAGCCACCGCATGCACGCTTCAGAAAGATGGCTGCGGCCACCGGAGGCCGCTCGCTCTGCCACTCCGCTCACAGCAATACCCCGGTACCCGTCCAGGCCCGGCCCGCCTTACCTCTTCCACCGCTGCCCTGCGATCCCGCTCCAGCACCACCAGGGCCCCAGCACCCTGGGTACGAGGCCACCAGGTACCAGGCCAACGGCCTCCAGCACCCCAGGTACCAGGCCACCAGGTACCAGCACCCAAGCCCCCAGCACGCCTCCACTTCCACCGGCTTCCTTAAGGACCCTGCCTCCTGTGACCCCAGCTCTACCGCCCCCCAGGTAAGATACCCATTCAGTCTATAAGACGGACCCCCATCTTATAAATAATATTTTTTCCCATTTTCCACCCTAAAATTTGGGGTGCGTCTTATTGTCCGAAAAATACGGTATGCCTATATGTGACGTCAATATAGTGGAACATGCCAATTGTACCATATTAACAGTAAGATTGGGGGGGGGGGGGGGTCACACGACCACTCTCCCTCCATCCGAGAAAATAAGTCAGGTTATGGTGATCAGAGTGTGGAAAAAAATAATTCTCCATTAAGTCCGTCTGTGAATATCGGACGACATGCAGAGGTCATCAGAGTGAAGTCTGAGTTTTTCACAGACCCACAGAGTTGAATGGGTGAGTGCCATTCAATATCCAGAGGCAAATCGTGCACATTGCTATTTTTTCTTCAGACCACTCAGTCCGAGCGAATATAAAAAAAATCGGACATGCTCACAGCTCCATAGAACAACATGGATATGAGTGCTATACTTCAAACCACAGATAGCACTTGTCCAATTAAAACAATCATCTACTGGAGCCCTAAGTCAGAATTGAAACACATAGGTTCAATTGACACCTTTTTTCTTCCCTTCTGTCAAAATCATATGCTACCAAAAAAAAAACCCAAAAGTATACATTGAAAGGGGTTGCCCACTACTGGGACAACCCCTTCTCCCCTCCAGTGTTGGTGCCGTTCCAAACGTCAACACTCGGCTTCCCGTGAGGTTATGTCACGTGAGCCCTGCACCCAATCAGCACTGGCATCACAGTCCCACTGTCCCCTCCTTCAGACGTATAGGTAATCACCAGGCGATGAGAGCTGTGGCAGGCTGCTCACTCCCTCTTGATTATTTTCTGTATATTTTCCAAGGAGGAAATATTGATGCCAGCGCAGGGCTCACAACCTCACAAAAGCCATGGGAACGTGAGTGCCAACACCGGAGGAGACTATAGACGTTTTTATTTTAACTGGGGAAAACATTCAGTGTGAGAAGGGGTTGTCCTTGTAATGATCAACCCCTTTAATGGAAGGCTGTGACACATGCATTACATTGTCATCCAATTACTTATAGTACCTCCTATAGAAGAGAGAAAAAAAAAAGCATATTACTGAATGCCACTCTAAAGAACTGCACACTGTCACTATGCCATACAGCAAACAAGGCATAAACCACATTTTATACAGCTGAAAAGAGGCCAAAATAGCCACCATCCAGCGATTAGGGGTCTATGGATGTGTTTTACGTATATGCCGGAAGCTTTCCAAACACATATAATAAGCAGACAACCCAAGCCTCAGTAAAAAGTCGTAGTAAAGACTGCAAACATCTACGAGTACACCATCTAGTGTGCCAGAGTCTACAACAAGCTACAAGAATCTTCTGTTTTTAAAGGGATTCCATCATCGAGTTTTTGATACCCATGTGCGAGCAATATAATGTAGAGACAAAGACCTCGACAATGTGCCAATTTGCAGTGATAAATCAGTCACCAGAGACAGATTAGCACTTAAAATGTGGTACCCTTGTCAATATATACATAATGCATACAATGTCTAGTGCAATGGTCACAAATCTATGCTTTACCCAGATTATAGAAGTAATGGATTCTAACGTGGACTATGGACCTGATAACTGAAGGATTTCCCCTCCAAAAGTATCAAAGAAAGGCCTTCATTTCTGCAACTCCCCTGCAAGTCAATGGAGAAAAACAGAGTGGTTGATTGCATCCAGCTCTGAAACAAGGCGGTTCTCCAGATAACACACCAAAAGAAACAGATTTTCCCATCAAACATTTATGACATAACCAGCCAGTATGACAAGTGTTAGCCCACGTTCAATATTTGGTCAGTATTTTACCTCCGTATTTGTAAGCCAAAACAAGGAGTGGAACAATCAGAGGAAAAGTATAATAGAAACACGTCACCGCTTCTGTATTTATCACCCACTCCTGGTTTTGGCTTACAAATATTGAGGGAAAACACTGACCATGTGAACCTTAGGTGAAGGTTTGAGATCCTACTGGATACAACTGCGTTCAATGTTTAGCAGTTGATGCCAAGAAGTCCACATCAGCTCCTAAGGAACAGACACTGGTGTGTATCTGTCCGCTGCAGCCTCTACACATTGAATGGAGCCGCGCTGTTCAAGATTTACTTCCGGAGCAACAGAAGTGAATAGCTGATAAATAGGAGTTTCGGGTGACAGACCCCCCCCCCCAGTGCTCTGATACTGATGATCAATCCTAAGGATAGCTCAAGGTTATATGCCTGAACAACCCCCATAATAGTCATGTATCAGCAGTGCAGTGGTGGGTGCAAACTGCTGGGCACCGCACTGATCAGCAAAATGGGGAACTTTTGTCCCATTCCAAAATGGAACAGCAGGTTGGGTGTGTTACCACCACTCCTATTCTTCTCTATGGAGATGTCAGAGCAAAAACAGCACAGTGCTTGGCAGCCCCAGAGAGAATGAATGAAGTGGTGGTCGGGTATGTGCACCACTTCACCATTTTAACAGCATAAATGCTCACCTCACTGCCCATCAGTGCGGGTCCTAGCGCTCAGACGCCCACCGGGCAACAAGTCATCTCCAATTATTGTCACTTGACAACCCCTTTAATGGTTCTCAGTTTTAGAAAAATCCCTGCTGTATGAAAGCAAATTTTGGAAAATGTCAGGCAAACATTGCAAAGGGAATCTGTCACCAGGTTTCTGCCACCTAATCTGAGAGCAGCATGTAGAGACAGAGACCCTGATTCCAGCGATGTGTCACTTACTGGCTGCTGGTAGTAGTGTTGATAAATTTAATGTTTTAGCAGGATATCACTATACAACTAGTAAACCTGCTGCCAGGTAGTCCTCAATTTTCATGAATTCTGTACACCAATTGCCAGCTTTCAGCCTATGCGCAGTGTAAAGAGAAAGCTGCCAATCAGTGGTGTGGTTATACAGGCCTCAGCATTCAGAGAACTGTTATATGTAGCAGATAAAACAGTGATTTTATCAAAACTGGAGCAAGGAGCCCTGTGATACATTGCTGGAATCAGAGTCTCTGCCCTTACATCATGCTGCTATCAGATGGGGTAGCAAACACCTGGTGACAGAGTCCCTTTAAGGCAAAGTGAGGAACCTTTTCCAATGTGCAGAACCTAGCTTTCTGCCAGATGTAACGTTACCAACAACAAAAACAACAGATTAATTCAGGAATCCGTTAAAAGGACGGCAAGGTTATAGGATCAGCTGGAAGCGCCTACACCTTGGGACAGCCATCACCGGCCAGAGGGAAGAGTGACTGAAGGACTGCACCTGTCCGGCCATTGATTTCATTGGCTATGGGAACTTGCCTCCTGTTTGGGCCATGTTCACACATCCACGTGAAAGGACACGAACAGAGGAAGACTGAGCTATCCAGACAACCGTGACTGTCACCAGAATCAGACCAATATTTCTCAGGTGTCATCCTGGCTTCTTCGTTTCCCCATGAAGCAGGTAGACAGACCTTTATATATCCACTGACTCCGGTATGGATCAGTAAATTGTCTCCTGTCATCCGTTTTAGCGGATCCCCAAACACTTCAATAGCGCAGATTTTTGGTGATAAAAGGACGCGTTCTGAGTCTAACGGAGCGGAGACTTTGATCCGTTTAGAAGGCTTCATTCACACGTCCGTGTGCTGCCTGATTGCGTGTCGGAGGGCACACGGACCCCTTCATCTATTCAGATACCTGTTAAGCTGAAGTGAGGATCAGAATAGGACACCAGGGCCTGTGTGTGGCCAATAAGATCACGCAGCATAGACACCGCACACGGATGTGTGACTGCAGCCGAAAACTGGTGTAGGGATCAATGAAATGTTATTAGTCGTGTGCTGTCTGAGAAAAAACGCACTGCAGCAGGATGAGTCCCAAGTGTGAATGAGCCCCTAGCCCTGGTCACCATCTCCCAAGCAGTGACATAGCACAACCCCATGTCGCCAGCACACAGCAGCACGCACCCTCAGTGACGCGTCCTCTCCTGCGCCATTGCCGACCCCGGCTGCTCCGCTCCTCACATCATGGCCGGGCTCCGGAGGAGGAGGGCCGGGACTCAGGGTGACGTTGTGCGCGTTCTCCCCCCAGCGCCACGGATACACCATGAAGTCACTGAAGCCGGGGCTGCTGGGCACGGGGCTGAGCTGAGCGGCTCCCGGGGTCCCGGCACAGAAGGGCGGGCGGCGCGGCTTGAGAGGAGTGTGGGCGGAGGACGGAG
This sequence comes from Phyllobates terribilis, assembly GCF_046119375.1. Classification (NCBI taxonomy): domain Eukaryota; kingdom Metazoa; phylum Chordata; class Amphibia; order Anura; family Dendrobatidae; genus Phyllobates; species Phyllobates terribilis. The sequence continues at coordinate 214,943,066 of NW_027362761.1, forward strand.
ATACCGACTTGATCACGGACACCAGTACCCGGCGGGGAGGAGACGAGTCTTGAGGTGACGGACACACATCAGACATCATGCTGAACACACGCTGCGGTTTCTTCTCTGCCCATCCGCCAGAGCAGACGAGCGGCCGCTGTCACAGGACGCAGACCCGGCGCTGAGGGGTGAGAGGAGGTGGCTGCTCAGTCCTTCTCTTCTCTTTTCCCGCGTTAGATTTCGCGCCTGACGAGAACCAATCATCTTTCTTCCTCCAGGCGCGATCCCGTGTCCTTCAGGACGGGCGGAGCTGGCAGCCAATAGCAGTTGACATAACACAACCATTGCTGAGTATCGAGCGATTCTATTGGACGAGGATAACGTCACACGGTTCATGGTGTGACGAAGGCGACGCTGCGCTCTGGTTGGTGGTGGCGAGGTGACATTCTTTTCCCTCTATTTTGACACATTCTCATCCTTCAATGAAAAGCATACGTCACTGCTACAACGCCTAAATCGTGTGAGCCAATGGGAGCAGGGGAGGGGACCGTGGGCGGGAATACAGCAGTGACTGGCACTTGTATCCGCCAATAATAAGGGCTTTTCCCGCAGGCGGGATTTTTGAGAGCGACAACTGGCGCCAGATTCTCCCAACACATTCCCGCGCTTTAGTTCAGTTTGTTTCCAGAGCAAGGACTGCACAATAGCAGTATTGTGCGCCCATGTCTGAGGTAAAGCGTCATACCTGCTCATACCGCCCTACACTGCATGTGCTGCCAGGGAATGAGGCGTGCCAGTGCAGGAGGTGTAGCAGACATTGTTAAAGGGAACCTTCCAGTTAGGCCACGGCCCCACTATCAGTATTTGGTCAGTATTCGGTCAGTATTTTTCTCAGGAGTGGGTGATAAATGCAGAATTGGTGACTTGTTTCTATTATACCTTTTCTCTGATTGTTCCTCATCTGGTTTTGGCTCCCACTCCTGAGAAAAAATACTGACCCAATACTGATAGTGGGGCCGTGGGCTAAGACTAACCCTCCTGAGCCGTCTATATGGGCATGCAGGTCATAGGAAGCTGAATAAAATGATATCTCGATGTGTGTGATCCGATGTCTTATTCCAGAGAAATTCACATTTTCCTTATAAGTAAATGAGCTGTTCCAGGCTATGGGCAGACGCTGATCTGCAGGAGAATCTGCCTCCAGAGCTTCGTTAAGAAAACATGCATTTCTATGGAATCAGATTGCAGATATCAAGGTATGGCCATATAAACGGCTAAGGAGGCCCTACTAACACATTCCATTTAACACCTTCCTGACGTGACGTACCCAGGGGTCAATTAAGAGTAGCAAGGGCCCCGGGCAGTTTAGAAGGCGCCCCCCTCCCCCCACAGGGCTACCCCCACACACACCCCTGATGTATCACATGTCACATGATCCCCTGTGATAGATCATGTGATAGTTCATGTGAAATTAATTTGGCACAATATTAATTATAAGAATTTTTTTTAGGCTGTGTGCCCACTACGCGTTTTTTAAGCGTTTCCGCAGCGGCAATTCCGCTGCAGAAACGCTTAAAAAACGCATGGTAGAAGGCCTGCCATGTTCCCCAATGATAATCCGTGCTGTGCACATGCTGCGGAAATTTCCGCTGCAGGTTATCATTGCGGAAAAATCCGCAGCATTACCAATTATTTTGCGGAAGCGCAGCGTTTTCGCCGCCATTGACTTGCATTGGCACGCATGGAATCCGCATCACTGCATCTGTACATGCAGAATCCATGCGTTTCAATGTGCGGATGGTACCTGGGTTTGGAGAAGAGGAGACTCTCCTCCAGACCCGGGTACCATAGAACCTGTAAAAAAAGAATAAAATAAAAAATAAATATTATACTTACCTTCTGATTGCCCCCGGTGTCTTTATCCAATGCGTCTTGGCTTGCCAGCAGCTCGCGATGGTCTGAAAAGGACCTGCCGTGACGTCATGTAGTCATGTGACGGGTCACGCGACCGCTGACGTCGGCAGGCCATCAGAAGGTAAGTATATATTTTTCATTTTTTACCATTCTTTTACAGTCACACTATATAAATCCATGCCGGTTGCATGGATTTATATAGTGTGACCAAGTTGTCAAGCACTTTTCCAAGTGATGCTAAAATCGCTTGGAAAGCGCTTGTCAACCCGTATGTGGAAATGCATGTGAAGAACGCTTCATTTCCGCATGTCCCTGGCAGGAAAAACGCATGTACAATCCGCATGTACAATCCGCATGTACAATCCGCATGCGTTTTTTCTGCCAGGGAGATGCAGAAACGCTAAAAAAAAATCCGGAGCATTTCTGCATCGTGGGCACATAGCCTTACATTAATTACACAGCGGGAGGCCGCACGTAGCCATCTATATACAGCAAGAGGCCGCAAGTAACCATCTATACACAGTTTATACATATAAACAGACATCACACAATGATATCTTGCTATGCATAAGTGCTATTTTTTTGTAGTGCTTTGTTACTTCTTGTGTTGGCTTCTTTTTTTTTTTTTGCTGTGGCGCGCACCTGTAATCCCAGCTACTTTGGGAGGCTTGGGCTGTTGGATCACTTGCACTTGTCAGTTCTGATCTGTTCTGTGCTATGTGGATCAGGGGTCTTCTCTGTCCTCAGCATCAATGTGGTGACTCTGAGCCAGCTGCTTGGGGACACTAAGTCGATGGAGGAGGGGTGTCCCTGGTCAAAAAAAAAAAGCCAACACAAGAAGTAACAAAACACAATGATATCTGCCTGCACTCACACACTCTCACACACTCACCATCCCCCGGCTCGACTCCAGTCCTCCTGCTCCTTTCCGATGCAGCACTGCAGGCTGGGCGCACACTGCGTGACGTCACAGCTAGGAGACAGGGCCGTGTCTCCTAGCTGTGACGCGGCCGGACCAGCACAGGGAAGTTAACTGCTGCAGTGCTGGCCCGGCCAAAGAAGAAGTAGCGGCCGTGCGCCGCTGCTGGGGGAGCGGTCCGGGGGCCCCCCCGCCACTGTCTGCCAGTATGTGCTGCGGCGCCGCACATATGAGGGCAATCTGGCCATAGACCCCCTGGAGGCCCGAGGCCCCGGGCAGTAGCCCAGATTGCCCTCATTATAATCCGCCTATGGTTACATAGCATCACTGCTGTCTGCAGATCACACGATGATAAGGTTCTGCAGCAGCTGAGGTGTATTATGAGGTTCTGCAGCAGCTGAGGTGTATTATGAGGCTCTGCAGCAGCTGAGGTGTCTAATATGAGGTTCTGCAGCAGCTTAGGTATATTATGTACAATGCATTGTATCTTTTCTGTGGATTTTAAAATCACTGTTTTTTCATAACATACAAGAAAATCAGAGGCAAATCTCGAACAATATCCAAATGGTTCGGCTTAGACTTGTATTTCAGATTTCCCACTAAATTATTTGCAGCATTGTCAACTGTGTGTATGAGCCCAGACAGGTTAATAATGGGGTTATTTGGGATAAATATGGTGGTGTTCTGTTATAAACAGCACCCCCTGTCCTCATGTTGCATATGTTGCTGCTCTTCAGCCCTGGTCAGGTCAGTGGAGCAGATAGGCAGCACCACCTATAACCTGAGGACACGTTATTATGCAGGAAAGCAGAGATTTTTTTCTTATTTTGTACAATTCCCTTTAGGCCACGGCCCCACTCTCAGTATTCGGTCAATATTTTTTCTCAGGAGTGGGAGCCAAAACCAGGTGAAGAACAATCAGAGAAAAGGTATAATAGAAACAAGTCACCAATTCTGCATTTATCACCCACTCCTGGTTTTGGCTCCCACTCCTGAGAAATATTACTGACAGAATATTTTATTTATTTATTTTACTCACTTACAGTGGGTATAGAAAGTATTCAGATCCCTTAAACTTTTTCACTCTTTGTTTCATTGCAGCCATTTGGTAAATTTTAAAAAGTTCATTTTTTTCTCATTAAAGTACACTCTGCACCCCATCTGGACTGAAAAAAAAACAGAAATGTAGACATTTTTGCAAATTTATTGAAAAAGAAAAACTGAAATATCACATGGTCATACGTATTCAGACCCTTTGCTCAGTATTGCTTTGGTCATAAGTATTCAGACCCTTTTGAGCTAGTACAGCCATGAGTCTTCTTGGGAATGATGCAACAAGTTTTTCATACCTGGATTTGGGGATCGTCTGCCATTCTCCCCTGCAGATCCTCTCCAGTTCCGTTAGGTTGGATGGTGAACGTTGGTGGACAGCCATTTTCAGGTCTCTCCAGAAATGCTCAATTGGGTTTAGGTCAGGGCTCTCTCTGGCTAGGCCAGTCAAGAATGGTCACAGAGTTATTCTGAAGCCACTCTTTTGTTATTTTAGCTGTGTGCTTAGGGTCATTGTCTTGTTGAAAGTTAAACCTTCAGCCAAGTCTGAGGTCCAGAGCACTCTTGAAGAGTTATTCATCCAGGATATCTCTGTACTTGGCCGCATTCATGTTTCCTTCAATTGCAACCAGTCATCCTGTCCCTTCAGCTGAAAAACACCCCCATAGCATGATGCTGCCACCACCATGTTTCACTGTTGGGATTGTACTGGGCAGGTGATGAGTAGTGCCTGGTTTTCTCCACACATACCGCTTAGAATTATCACCAAAAAGTTCTATCTTTGTCTCATTAGACCAGATAATCTTATTTATCATAGTCTGGGAATCCTTCATGTGTTTTTGAGCAAACTCTATGCAGGCTTTCATATGTCTTGCACTGAGGAGAGGTTTCCGTCGGGGCACTCTGCCATAAAGGCCCGACTGGTGGAGGGCCTTTTGTGATAGTTGACTTTGTGGAACTTTCTCTCATCTCCCTACTGCATTTCTGGAACTCAGCTACAGTGATCTTGGGGTTCTTCTTTACCTCTCTCACCAAGGCTCTTCTCACAATTGCTCAGTTTGTCTGGACGACCAGGTCTAGGAAGACTTCTGGTGGTCCCAAACTTCTTCCATTTAATGATTATGGAGGCCACTGTGCTCTTAGGAACCTTGAGTAATGCAGAAATTCTTTTGTAACCTTGACCAGATCTGTGCCTTGCCACAATTCTGTCTCTGAGCTCCTTGGGCAGTTCCTGTTAGAAACAAAAACAAACAGGAGGGTTCTATCTTGTGTTTTGCAGTCACGTGACCATCTTCCTATATATTCCAGCTCCGCCCTTCTGGCCTTGCTGGACTTCAGTGTTGTTTTGACTGTCTCTCTAGCCAGGTGTTTTTGTGCCTATCTATCTCTAGTTTGCTTGGTCCTCTGGACCTCTAGTACTTTTGTCAGTTTATCTTTTGCTCTGCAACAACTTCTGTTAGGAGGTGTCCCATTTTTGTCTCAGTCCTTAGTTCTTTTAGGGACCCCTCCCTTTCTCTATAGGTCTCCGTTCAGACTAGCCGAGTACGAAGGCGGGTCTGTTCACAAGGAACAGGTCGCCCGCTACAACGTAGGGACTCAGCTTAGGCTTACTGTAGGGACAGCTCTCCCCTTCTTTCCCTAGTTTATGTTGCAGATCATAACAGTTCCTTTGCGCTCATGATTCTCATTTGGTCTGACATGCACTGTGAGCTGTGAGGTCTTATATAGACAGGTGTGTGCTTTTCCAAATCAAGTCCTATCAGTTTAATTAAACACAGCTGGACTCCAATGAAGGAGTAGAACCATCTCAAGGAGGATCACAAGGAAATGGACAGCATGTGACTTAAATGAGTGTCTGAGCAAAGGGTCTGAATACTTATGACCATGTGATATTTCAGTTTTTTTTTTAAATAAATTTGCAGACATTTCTGTTTTTTTACAGTCAAGATGGGGTGCAGAGTGTACTTTAATGAGATAAAAAAATTAACTTTTTAGAATTTACCAAATGGCTGCAATGAAACAAAGAGTGAAAAATTTAAAGGGGTCTGAATACTTTCCGTACCCACTGTATATAGCGCCATTAATTCCACAGCGCTTCACAGACAATTTTGGCACTGTCCCCATCAGGACTCACAATCTAAATTCCCTATCAATTTGTCTTTGGAGTGTGGAAGGAAGCCGGAGAACCTGGAGGAAACCCAAGCAAACACGGGGAGAACATACAAACTCCTTGCAGATGTTGTCATAGGTGGATTATAATGAGGGCAATCTGGGCTGCCGCCCAGGGCGCCATTTATACACAGCAGGGGGCCGCAGGGTGCCATCTATACACAGCGAGAGGCCGCACGGCGCCATCTATACACAGCGAGAGGCCGCACGGCGCCATCTATACACAGCGGGAGGCCGCACAGCGCCATCTATACACAGCGGGAGGCCGCACGGCGCCCCCCCCAGAGACAGCAGGAGGCAGCACGGCGCCATCTATACTCAGCAGGAGGCCGCACGCATTCACGCACACACACAAACATATACAGACATATACATACATACAAGCATAAACACATTTGAAATACAAAAATACATATAAACAGACATCACACAATGATATCTGCCTGCACTCACACACTCTCACACACTCACCATCCCCCGGCTCGGCTCCAGTCCTCCTACTCCTCTCCGATGCAGCACTGCAGGCCGGGTGCGCACTGCGTGACGTCACAGCTAGGAGACACGGCCGCACACTGGGCCGTGTCTCCTAGCTGTGACGCGGCCGGGCCAGCACAGGGAAGTTAACTGCTGCAGTGCTGGCCAGGCCGAAGAAGAAGTAGCGGCCGTGCGCTGCTGCTGGGGGAGTGGTCCGGGGGCCCCCCCGCCACTGTCTGCCAGTATGTGCTGCGGCGCCGCACATATAATGAGGGCAATCTGGCCATAGACGCCCCGGGCCCCCTAGAGGCCGAGGCCCCGGGCAGTATCCCAGATTGCTCTCGTTATAATCCGCCTATGGACGTACCAGTACGTCATACAGGCCCAGCGTCAGCACCCAGGCAAGTGATGGGGCCCTGAGCAGACGGGGGGACCCACTCGCCGTCAGGCACCCCTCATCGTTATGGGACCCGTGAGCGGTGCGGTGCAAGTGCCCGCTACCCCTACTTGCTCAGGGCCCCGGCACAATACTTACCTGTCCCCGTGCCTCCGCAGCAGGTCTGGTGTCTTCTGCGGCTGTTGCACTGTGACGTCTCAGGTCAGAGGGTGCGGTGACGTCTTTACACCACACTCTCTCCTGAGCTATCGCTGGGCTGGGCGGCTTCGCTGAGGAGTCCGGAGCTGCAGCAGCAGGTGAGAAGTGAGGTGTGTATTTGATTTTTTTATATGTATGGAGGCAAGGGGCATTATATGTGGGGGGGGGGGGACAAGTGACATCTTGCATGGGGCATTGTATGGGGGAGGGGACAAGTGACATCCTGCATGGGGCATTATATGGGGAGGAGAGGTGACATCCTGCATGGGGCATTATATGGGGGGGGTGAGGTGACATCCTGCATGGGGCATTATATGGGGGGGGAGGTGACATCCTGCATGGGGCATTATATGGGGGGGGGATGACATCCTTCATGGGACATTATATGAAGGGGAGAGGTGACATCCTGCATGGGGCATTATATGGGGGGGAGATGACATCCTGCATGGGGCATTATATGGGGGGGAGATGACATCCTGCATGGGGCATTATATGGGGGGGAGATGACATCCTGCATGGGGCATTATATGGGCGGGGAGAGGTGACATCCTACATGGGGCATTATATGGGGGGGGTGACATCCTGCATGGGGCATTATATGGGGGGGGTGACATCCTGCTTGGTGCATTATATGGGGGGGAGAGGTAACATCCTGCATGGGGTATTATATGGGGGGGAGAGGTGACATCCTGCATGGGACATTATGTGGGGGGGATATGTGACATCCTGCATGGGGCATTATATGGGGGCCAGTATTCAGTATGGAGCATTATAAGGGGGCCAGTATCCTCTATGGAGCATTATATGGGAGCTAGTATCCTGTATGGAGCGTTATATGGGGACCAGTATCCTGTATGGGGCGTTATATGGGGACCAGTATCCTGTATGGAGCGTTATATGGGGACCAGTATCCTGTATGGAGCGTTATATGGGGACCAGTATCCTGTATGGAGCGTTATATTGGGACCAGTATTCTGCATGGAGCGTTATATGGGGTCCATTATTCTGTATTGAGCAATATATGGGACCCATAATACTGTATGGAGGACACTGTATGGAGGACTATATTGTCCGTGTGCGCTGCGAGGATTCGCCGGTTTCTGAGCTATTGTAGAATTTACAATAGATATCATTCATGTAATGTAAGAAGTGAAATCTTTGGCCTTGTAATATACACTGCTCAAAAAAATAAAGGGAACACTCAAATAACACATCCTAGATCTGAATGAATGAAATATTCTCATTGAATACTTTGTTCTGTACAAAGTTGAATGTGCTGACAACAAAATCACACAAAAATCATCAATGGAAATCAAATTTATTAACCAATGGAGGCCAATGAATTTGTAGTCACCCCCAAAATTAAAGTGGAAAAACACACTAGAGGCTGATCCAACTTTGATGTAATGTCCTTAAAACAAGTCAAAATGAGGCTCAGTATTGTGTGTGGCCTCCACATGCCTATATGAGCTCCCTACAACGCCTGGGCATGCTCCTGATGAGGTTGCGGATGGTCTCCTGTGGGATCTCCTCCCAGACCTGAACTAAAGCATCCGCCAACTCCTGGACAGTCTGTGGTGCAACGTGACATTGGTGGATGGAGCGAAACATGATGTCCCAGATGTGCTCAATCGGATTCAGGTCTGGGGAATGGGCGGGCCAGTCCATAGCTTCAATGCCTTCATCTTGCAGGAACTGCTGACACACTCCAGCCACATGAGGTCTGGCATTGTCCTGCATTAGGAGGAACCCAGGGCCAACCGCACCAGCATATGGTCTCACACGGGGTCTGAGGATCTCATCTCAGTACCTAATGGCAGTCAGGCTACCTCTGGCGAGCACATGGAGGGCTGTGCGGCCCTCCAAAGAAATGCCACCTCACACCATTACTGACCCACTGCCAAACCGGTCATGCAAAAGGATGTTGCAGGCAGCAGATCGCTCTCCACGGCGTCTCCAGACTCTGTCACGTCTGTCGCATGTGCTCAGTGTGAACCTGCTTTCACCTGTGAAGAGCACAGGGCGCCAGTGGCGACTTTGCCAATCCTGGTGTTCTGTGGCAAATGCCAAGCATCCTGCATGGTGTTGGGCTGTGAGCACAACCCCCATCTGTGGACGTTGGACCCTCATACCACCCTCATGGAGTCGGTTTCTGTTTGTGCAGACACATGCACATTTGTGGCCTGCTGGAGGTCATTTTACAGGGCTCTGGCAGTGCTCCTCCTGTTCCTCCTTGCACAAAGGCAGAGGTAGCGGTCCTGCTGCTGGGTTGTTGCCCTCCTACGGCCCCCTCCACGTCTCCTGGTGTACTGGCCTGTCTCCTGGTAGCACCTCCAGCCTCTGGACACTACGCTGACAGACACAGCAAACCTTCTTGCCACAGCTCGCATTATGATGTGCCATCCTGGATGAGCTAACTACCTGAGCAACCTCTGTGGGTTGTAGAGTCCGTCTCATGCTACTACGAGTGTGAAAGCACAACCAACATTCAAAAGTGACCAAAACATCAGCCAGAAAGCATTGGTACTGAGATGTGGTCTGTGGTCCCCACCTGCAGAACCACTCCTTTATTGAGGGTGTCTTGATAATTGCCAATAATTTCCATCTATTGTCTATTCCATTTGCACAACAGCATGTGAAATTGATTGTCAATCAGTGTTGCTTCCTAAGTGGACAGTTTGATTTCACAGGAATTTGATTTACTTGGAGTTATATGTCTGTATATATATTTCTCTGCGGTATCTGTGCATCATGAATCGTGGTATGTGTTAACCTTAGAACGCATGACCATAAAAATCTACTTTTTCACATACCTGGGGCCTTTTAGACCCGTGTGCTAATAACATGGAATAACTCAAACAAAAATGACAAACAACTATATACCAGAGGAATACCTAGAGTTTCAAAATTCTAACTAAAGTAATCTTGCAGAAAATAGAAAACAATTAACAGGGCGGTCCTGCGAGGCCCCAGGTATGCGTTCTAGGGTTAAAGGGGCCACTGAGACTCTTTCGCCCAGGGCCCACAAAAACCTGGAGCCGGCCCTGATGTCATATCTTGCAGATACTTTCTGCAAATGGATGAACCAATACGTTATGGCGCTCCTGAGAACACAGGAGCTGTACCCACATGATCACCACGGGGAGCTCAGCTTAAGTGATAGCCAGGGGCGGTACCTGCACCACCACCTGTTTAACCCCCTAAATGCCGCGATCGATAGTAGAGGGGGCACCGATGGTTGCCATGACAGCAGGAGATCAAATAATGACCTTCTGGACTGTCAGCTATGGTGGCCTGTTAGACCATGCCAGGAGAATGGTCCAAAGCTGTTTTGCCAGTGTAATCCTGGCAGGTATAATGCATTATACCAGAGATCAGAGTAATAAAAGTTAAAGTCCCATAGAAGAACTAATTAAAAAGGTTAAACAAAACTGTAAATATATGTAAAAAAAAGGGACAACGGAAAAAAAATACTAGGCCAATAAATACGTATATTTATGTGAAGACAAAAGTAAACAAAAAAAGGACACATATTTGGTATCCGGAAAGACCAGATTTATAAAACTGTCACATTAAAGGCGACAGTGCCCATTTCTCTTGCATTCCTCATAATGGCTTCTTTCACAGTAAAGAAATGTATGAGGCAGATAATGTCTCTTGTATGTTCAGGATCTGCATCACAAGGACCCAGTGTGAGATGACCTCTATCAATTTCCAGCTCCTTTGACACAGGGTCATTTCAAATGTTGTTGAATAATGCTTGAAGCGTTGACATAATCGCTTGTGCATTTATGCTCTCAGGTATACCCCTTATTCGAATGTTGTTGCAACAGTTGCGATTTTCTTAGTAGCCAACCATACTGAACAGATTATTTATTTGCTAACTATGCAAATCCAATATTTGCTTATGTGCATTTTGGTGACGCAAAACTTGTGTTACATGATCCTGTGATCTCTGAACCTTGTCTGTGAGTTTCGACAGGCTAGAGGTGAGGGAATGTACCTTGTTCGTAGGGCTCGCTCTCACTGCCGTATAACGTGGCCGAGTGCTATCCGATATTTTATCCGATAGCACTCAGCCCAATGTGCAGATGGGGCAGTGCAGATCTGCAACTATTTTCTCATGCCCAAGCGGCATGAGAAAACAATCGCTGCATGCTATAAGTGGCTCCGATATATTCCGATACGTGCACTCATAGAAGTCTGTGGGTGCATGTGAAACATCGGACTGCACTCAGTCGTCATCCGAGTGCAGTCCAATTACTGCAGACTCAGACAATGGAGAAATGAAGTTCTTCATCTTCACACCTGTGCTGCAATTTTCTTATGTGAGAGAATTGGATCACACTTCAGATAACACTCGACTCAAACTCTGACGGAGTTTGAGCTGACTGTCATTAGCAGAATCTGCCCATTTCTCTCACATGAATCTACGCCTGTGTGAGCATACAGTCTCCAGCCTAGACATAATTCTCCATGTCTTGTTTAGTAGGGATAGACAATGAAAAGAATGCAAAAAAAATATTCATTCAATCTCAAAGTCGGCACGAACATTGCACATTTGGATACATGTTCGGATTCCCAAGCATTTTCCTCAAAATTGGCAAAATTTGGCTAAAGTTCGGTAAATGATCGAGTTTCCACTAATGCTTTTGTTAGGAATTTGGCTAGGATAGTGGTGCTGTATAATGAATAGGGGGGTACGTGTTTGATGAGGGAAGGGGGTAGGGAGAGGTCAGAGGAGCGGCAGACTGTTATTCTTTATTTTTTATTAACTTAATGTCTGGAGATTCCGGCAGCCAATCAGGGTGCAGAAACCATCCACAACGTCCAGACACAAGGGCTCGTTGTCATTGACTGCCAAAGTCACATGTCCCTCTCCATATAAAAAGCAGACATGTGGCTTTGGTGCCATTATGTCAGTGTAATAGCGTAGTGAAGCTGCTGCTGCTGCTGCAAGTAGTCAGAAAGTTAGCTAGGCAATGTATTGTCAGCTAGCCCAGATAGATAGGATCCTGTGTCAAATCGACCTTCCAGCATATCATTCCTTTGTGCTAATTGTGTGGTCCAGCCAGGAATCCACATTACAGCATCTAAATCCCTTGTGCTAATTGTGTGGTTCAGCCAGCAGTCCAAATTTCAACATCTAAATCCTTTGTGCTAATTGTGTGGTCCAGCCAGCAGTATACATTTCAGTATCTAAATCCTTTGTGCGAATTGTATGGTCCAGCCAGGAATCCACATTGCACCATCTAATGTGCTAATTGTGTGGCCCAGCCAGCAGTCCAAATTTCAGCATATACATCCTTTGTGCTAATTGTGTGGTCCAGCCAGGAGTCCACATTTCAGCATCTAAATCCTATGTGCTATGTAGCATCGGCATCTCTGCCCCCTGCCAGGCAGAGACGCCGTCCCTCTCACCGTCGCGCTCCCTGCCCAGCGTCCTCCAGCGCTCCTCTTCCTGCTTCTGCTGCCGGCACGCGCAGCTTTCCGGGCACTGTGCTTAGGGCGCGCGCGCTCCACCCCTCTTAAAGGGGCCGCGCGCGCCGCCCTAAGGAGTCCCCGGCCAATTGCCGGAGATCCTCCCATATATAAGGCACCTCCTCAAAAATGGAGGTGCCCGAGCAATAGTTGATGCACAGTGTTCTAACCTCTGCTTCAGCCCTCAGGTCCCGTTGCTAGCCTGACTATCAGTCCAGTCCGCCAGCCTGACTACTCTCTAGCCCGACAGTCTGTCTTCCATTCAGTCCGCCAGTCTGTCTATGGGCCTTACCCGCCTGCTTACCTGGAAGCACCTGCCTGTTACCTGTCAGCCTACCTGGAGGCTCCTGCCTGTCACTTGCCGTGACCACCTGACAGCCTACCTAGATGCTCCTGCCTGTCACTTGCCGTGACCACCTGTCAGCCTACCCGGAGGCTCCTTCCCGTCACTTGCCGTGACCACCTGACAGCCTACCTAGAGGCTCTCGCCTGTCGCCTGCTGTCTCTGCCAGTTCGTCTACCCGGACGTCTCGTCAGCCTGCCCGCTGTGCCCATCTGCAGTATTGGTCATTCTCAGCCATCTGACCCGTGGAAGTCACCTGCTCCCTTACAAGGTCGTCCCCAGAGTAGCACCTGGTCCCTCTGCTCGGTCCCTCCCTGGTCACGGAGTCGTTAGCCGCCGTACGACCTGGGTCGGTCCGAGTTGATACTTAGTTACGCCCCTCTGGGTCCCTCCTTGCACCGCAGCACAGAGGTTCCACCACCCGGATCCGTAACAGTTTGGTCGGGCCATGGAACCCGGTGGCTCCCAAGCTCCTTCGCTCTCTGACCTGTACCAGGAGGTTTCTCGTCAGAAATCCCAACAGAAAACCATCCTGAACTTCCTGCGGAGTGTCAACTCCCGCCTGGACACACTGTTCCTCCTGTGTCCGCCTCGAGCCGTGCGACTCCCGCCCCAGCAGCGCCGCTGCCCACCAATACCACGGCATCCAAGCCAGGCCCCCGGCTTTCTGCATCTCCTCGTTTTGGAGGCGACCCCGCTCTAGGGGTTTCATAAACCAGTGCACCCTGCACTTTAAACTCTTGGCACATCAGTTCATCTCCGACCAGGCCAAGGTGGCATTCATCATGTCCCATCTCACTGGGGAAGCACTGGCATGGCTAAATCCCCTGTGGGAGAGAGAGGATCCCCTGGTGTCCGATCTATCGTCTTTCCTCGCTGCTTTCCGGAAAGTCTTTGATGAACCAGGACGAAAATCCTCTTCAGCCTCCTCTCTGCTACGTCTCCGCCAAGGGAGTCTCACCGTGGGCCAATATGCCATACGGTTCCGTACCCTCGCTTCTGAGCTTGCCTGGGACAACGAGGCTCTGGTGTCCGTCTTCTGGGAGGGTCTTTCCGGTCGGATTAAGGACGAGTTAGCCGGTCGGGACATTCCTACCACCCTGGATGACCTGGTGTCACTAGCTACCCGGATTGACATCCGTTTCCAAGAACGTACCAAAGAGACTTCCCGGGAGCGAAGATTTCCTCGCCTTGCTCCTACTTTGCAGAGACCGGTCTCTCAATTAACAACTCCCCGGGCACACTCGCCTAAACCTATGCAGGTCGACCAGACTAAAATGGTCAAATCTCCCCTAGAGTCACGCCGAGCCGAGGGGAGCTGTTTCTATTGTGGCAGTAAGGAGCACTTCATCCGTTCCTGCCCGGTGAAGCCGGGAAACGCCAGTGTCAAGGACCGCTCGGAGAGGTCATCCTAGACAAAACTAAACCCTCTCCTTCCCTGACTTTGTCTGTCTCCATCTCCTGGGGAGAGAACCGCTACTTTGAAATTGCACACCTAGATTCCAGAGCTGCTGGGAACCTCAATTCCCAGTCCCTGGTAGAGAAATATCACATTCCCACCAAGCCTCTGGCTGAACCATTGGCAGTCGCCTCCGTGGATGGAAGACTCCTTCCGGTGACCATCCTGCTCGTCACAGAACCTATAACCCTGCAGGTGGGAATGCTGCACTCTGAGAGGATCTCCTTCCATGTGCTTTCCGGTCTCTCTCACTCCCTATTGCTAGGTCTACCCTGGCTCCAGAGACATGAACCCGTGCTGAACTGGCAATCCGGTGAAGTTCTCCGTTGGGGGCAGGATTGCCATAAGACCTGCCGGGTCCCGGTCCGCCCGGTTCGTCCGCCCTCACCCCGGCTAATCTACCCGGTTTACCGGCACCTTACTGGTCCTATGCAGATGTCTTCGACAAAAAGGAAGCAGAGACACTGCCACCTCATAGGCCATATGATTGCCCGATCGACCTAGTACCCGGTGCCACTCCACCCCGTGGGCGTATTTACCCGTTGTCGTCGGCCGAAACCCGGGCCATGTCGGAATACATTAAGGAGAATCTTGCTAGGGGATTCATCCGGAAATCTACCTCACCGGCTGGAGCCGGATTCTTCTTCGTCAAGAAGAAAGATGGTTCCCTACGCCCCTGTATAGACTATCGAGGACTCAACCAAATCACGGTCAAAAACAAATACCCCCTGCCACTCATCTCCGAGTTGTTTGACCGTCTTAAGGGCGCTAGGATCTTTTCCAAGCTGGATCTACAGTGGTGGCCAAAAGTATTGGCACCCCTGCAATTCTGTCAGATAATACTCAGTTTCTTCCTGAAAATGATTGCAATCACAAATTCTTTATTATCTTCATTTAATTTGCTTGCAAGGAAAAAACACAAAAGAGAATGAAGCAAAAATCAAATCATTGATCATTTCACACAAAACTCCAAAAATGGGCCAGACAAAAGTATTGGCACCCTCAGCCTAATACTTGGTTGCACAACCTTTAGCCAAAATAACTGCGAACAACCGCTTCCGGTAACCATCAATGAGTTTCTTACAATGCTCTGCTGGAATTGTAGACCATTCTTCTTTGGCAAACTGCTCCAGGTCCCTGATATTTGAAGGGTGCCTTCTCCAAACTGCCATTTTGAGATCTCTCCACAGGTGTTCTATGGGATTCAGGTCTGGACTCATTGCTGGCCACCTCAGAAGTCTCCAGTGCTTTCTCTCAAACCATTTTATAGTGCTTTTGGAAGTGTGTTTTGGGTCATTGTCCTGCTGGAAGACCCATGACCTCTGAGGGAGACCCAGCTTTCTCACACTGGGCCCTATATTATGCTGCAAAATTTGTTGGTAGTCTTCAGACTTCATAATGCCATGCACACGGTCAAGCAGTCCAGTGCCAGAGGCAGCAAAGCAACCCCAAAACATCAGGGAACCTCCGCCATGTTTGACTGTAGGGACCGTGTTTTTTTCTTTGAATGCCTCTTTTTTTTTTCTGTACACTCTATGTTGATGCTTTTTCCCAAAAAGCTCTACTTTTGTTTCATCTGACCAGAGAACATTCTTCCAAAACGTTTTAGGCTTTCTCAGGTAAGTTTTGGCAAACTCCAGCCTGGCTTTTTTATGTCTCGGGGTAAGAAGTGGGGTCTTCCTGGGTATCCTACCATACAGTCCCTTTTCATTCAGACGCCGACGGATAGTACGGGTTGAAACTGTTGCACCCTCGGACTGCAGGGCTGTCACGCTGTCTCAGCGTACAGGGGGGTCAGGGGCCTGAGATGACCCTAGACGGGGGGCCTGACTAATCCCTCAACCTGGAGGTACTGTTAATGGTACAGAGGTCCAGGCCGCCAGCGTAACCCTAAACTCCTGAATATCCCTGAACCTAAGTAATCTAGTCCTGAGAAGGACCCCGATCACAACAATGGGTAACAGGATAGAAAATGCCCAAAACACAGTACTAGACAAACGAGACAGTACAAGGGGAAAACCAAAAACCACCTTGCATACAAAAACTAACACCACAATTACAGAGGGAACAACAACAGGTTAGGAGATAAATGATAAAGGGAGGAAGGGAACAAACCACACCGCATACTCCTCGCTCCGAACTCCACCAAACAGCGATCCACTCTGAAGGTCTGCAAGAAATGCTTTCACCGACAACTTCCCTATCAGATCAGCAGGTATTTGAAGGAATCCCAATACTGCAGCATTAACTGCAGCTGGGCGAGGCTGAGCCTCGTCAAGCACAGAGAGAGAGAATTAACTCCCTCACAACCAAAAAACACAAAGCACCAAAAACTCAGCTGCGAGAAGTCAGGCTGTGTAGTCGCGACGATCTTCGTGGCGACACACCCATGACAGTCCCCCCCCCTTCTTCGAGGGGCCTCCGGACCCTCAGGGCCAGGTTTATCCGGGTGAGTCGTGTGGAAGGCCCGAATTAACCGGTCTGCATTAATATCTGACGCAGGAACCCACATTCTCTCCTCGGGACCATACCCTTTCCAATGAACCAGGTACTGAAGGGACCGGCGACTAAAACGTGAATCGATGACTTTCGATACCTGAAACTCCAAATTTCCATTGACCACCACTGGAGGAGGAGGTAAAGGTGACGGTATCATTGGCGCCACATACCTCTTAAGCAAAGATCTGTGGAACACGTTATGAATTTTAAACGTAGGGGGGAGGTCAAGACGGAATGCCACCGGATTAATTATAGAACTGATCCTGTACGGCCCGATGAACCTGGGACCCAGTTTCCAGGAGGGAACCTTGAGTTTTATATTCTTGGTAGACAACCATACCCGATCGTTCACACTTAGGTCCGGACCAGACACTCTCCTCCTATCAGCCATACGTTTGTATCGGTTCCCCATAGTACTCAGATTATTCAGTACCCCTCTCCATACTGAAGCGAGTGATGACGAAAATCGTTCCTCCTCAGGAACCCCCGAAGAGCGCCCTCTACTGAAAGTACAAAACTGGGGGTGAAAACCATATGCCCCAAAAAACGGGGACTTACCAGTGGATTCGCTCCGCCTATTATTAAGAGCAAACTCCGCCAGAGGTAAGAAAGAAGCCCAGTCCTCCTGGTTCTCTGACACAAAACACCGGAGATATGTCTCCAAACTCTGGTTCAGACGTTCCGTCTGACCATTGGTCTGAGGATGAAAAGCCGATGAGAACGATAAATGCATCCCCCGCCAAGTACAAAAAGCCTTCCAGAATTTGGACACAAACTGAGACCCCCGATCCGACACCACATCTTAGGGTACCCCGTGAAGCCTCACAATCTCTCCAATGAACACCTGCGGAAGAGTTTTAGCATTAGGAAGAGCGATAAAATGTGCCATCTTGCTGAACCTGTCTACTACAACGAGTATGACCGTTTTACCCGAGGACAGCGGGAGGTCCGTAATAAAGTCCATAGACAGATGAGTCCAAGGACGCTCCGGGATCTTCAAAGGTAAGAGGGCCCCAGACGGACGGGTATGTGGGGTCTTAGAGAGCGCACAAACCCCACAGGACGCAACAAAAGTTACCACCTCCTTATGTAAGTTAGGCCACCAAAACCGATGCAAGAGGAGATCCACAGTTGCTTTACTCCCTGGGTGTCCTGCCAAAGCTGAGTTATGGTGTGCCTCGATCACTTTTTGTCGTAGCTGATCTGGAACAAACAGTCTCCCTGGAGGTCCAACAGGGGCGTCCCCCTGAGCCTCCAATACCTCCTCCTCAAGCTCAGAGCATACTGCCGACACCACCACCCCCTCTTGAAGGATAGGAACCGGATCATCCGTATTCCCGGCCCCAGGGAAACTATGAGATAAGGCATCAGCCTTCACATTTTTTGACCCAGGACGATATGTAACGACAAAATTAAACCTGGTAAAAAACAACGACCACCTGGCTTGTCTGGGATTCAGACGTTTTGCGGACTCCAGATAAAGCAGGTTCTTGTGATCAGTGATGACGGTGACCGGATGGAGGGCCCCCTCCAAAAAATGGCGCCACTCCTCAAAAGCTAACTTAATAGCGAAGAGTTCCCTATTGCCGACATCGTAATTCCTCTCAGCGGACGACAATTTTTTGGAGAAAAAAGCGCACGGACGCCACTTACCAGGGGACGAACCTTGTGACAAAACTGCTCCCACCCCTACCTCAGAAGCGTCTACCTCTACAATGAACGGCTGTGACGCATCAGGTTGAATGAGTATGGGTGCTGAGGCAAAACATTTTTTCAAGGAGGAGAATGCTTGACAAGCCTTGTCAGACCACCTAGAAAAATCCGTCCCCTTTTTTGTCATGTCTGTGAGAGGTTTAACCATAGATGAGAAATTACGAATGAATTTCCGGTAATAATTAGCAAACCCCAGGAAACGTTGTAGTGCCTTAAGATTCTCTGGCAGATCCCACTCAAGAACTGCCCGCACTTTCCCTGGGTTCATACGAAAACCGGACGCTGACACCAGGAAACCTAAAAACTGGAGTTCCTGTACGGCGAACACACACTTCTCCCATTTGGCGTACAGTTTATTATCCCGCAAGATCTGTAACACCTGCCTAACATGCTCCTGATGAGACACAAGATCAGGCGAGTAAATTAAGATGTCATCCAGATATATGACCACAAACTGACCCACCAGGCGGCGAAAAATGTCATTAACAAAGTGTTGGAACACCGCCGGGGCATTAGTCAGACCGAATGGCATGACAAGGTTCTCATAATGCCCCTCCGGAGTGTTAAACGCTGTTTTCCACTCATCCCCCTCCTTTATCCTAATCAGATTGTACGCCCCCCTGAGATCCAACTTAGAGAACCATTTGGCGCCCACGATCTGATTAAAGAGATCGGGGATAAGTGGGAGTGGATACGGATCTCGGACCGTAATCCGATTAAGTTCACGGAAATCCAGGCAAGGGCGTAGGCCTCCATCTTTCTCCTTCACAAAGAAGAACCCCGCGGTCACCGGGGAAGATGAAGGTCTAATATGCCCCTTAGCCAGACTCTCAGAAATATAATCCTTCATGGCATGCCTCTTCGGACCAGATAGGTTATACAACATAGATTTAGGTAACTTGGCCCCAGGGAGCAATTTTACAGAACAGTCATACACGCGATGAGGAGGTAGTTCCTGACACCCTTTCTCCGAGAATACATCCTCAAAGTCCGCCAGAAATGGAGGTAAGACCCTAGGAGTGACAGCACCGATGACCGTATTCATGCAGTTTTTATTACAGAATTCACTCCATTGGCTTATCTCCCTGGATTGCCAATTAATAACCGGATTATGCTTAGTTAACCAAGGAAGGCCCAACACAATAGGAGTGGGAAGACCCTCCAACACGTAACAAGACAACAGTTCTTTATGTATCGCCCCCACTTGAAGATTTACGTTATGCACCACTTGCAAAAAACTTCCCTGACCGAGAGGCCTGGCGTCGATCGAAAATATGGGGATGGGTTTAGCCAACAAATTCAATAGCATACCTTGAACCTGGGCAAACCGAGCGTCCACCAGATTAGCCCCGGCCCCACTATCTAGAAGAACAGATATCCTCTCAGTTCTCGTACCCACCACCACCTCCGCCGGTACGAGAAACTGAGACGAACCTAGGGACGAAATACCTACTCCCAGATTGCCGTCCACCACACAACCTGGGATCAATAGTTTTCCGACAACTCTTTATTCTGCAAAGGACGGGATGGACACCCCCCAATAAAATGTCCCTTTCTCCCGCAGAAGAAGCACCTTCCAGTCTTGTGGTGCACCGCCGGTCCCCTCCCCCGGAAAGATGTCCCTCCTAACTGCATAGGCTCCTCTGGACTGATCAGGGGAACCTCCATATGAGGAGACCTTGTAGGAGGTGGAGTCATCCCAGGGGGCGGAGTTATCCCGCACCTCTCCCGAAGCCGTCTGTCAATGCGAATAGCAAGGGCCATAGCGGCTTCCAGTGAGGCGGGAGGGTCATACTGTGCCAACACATCCTTTAATTTGTCAGATAACCCTTGACAAAACTGGCTCCTAAGAGCCGGGTCATTCCACTGGGTGTCCGTGGCCCACCTACGGAACTCTGAACAGAATTCCTCTGCCGGACGATCTCCCTGGTGGATCCTACGTAACTTAGATTCAGCAAGGGAGATCCAATCTGGGTCATCATATACGAGTCCCAGAGCAGCGAAAAATCTATCCACTGACTGGAGAGCCAGGGAGCCCGGGGGAAGAGAGAACGCCCAAGATTGTGGGTCCCCTTGTAGGAGAGAGATGACAATTCCCACCCTTTTCTCCTCACTCCCCGATGACCGAGGCCGCAGCTGAAAGTACAACTTGCATGCCTCCCGGAAAACAAAAAACTTGTCCCGCCCCCCAGTGAACCTGTCAGGGAGAGCTACTTTAGGTTCTGGTCCGGCTTGCTCCAGAGGACACAAAACCTTGGACTTAACGTCCGCCAACTCCATGGACAAACTGTGCAACTGCCGAGCTAGACTGGCTACTGGATCCATGATGGTTGGAAAAAAAAATTTTTTTTTTTTTTTTTTTGTCGGTCGGTGAAAATGTCACGCTGTCTCAGCGTACAGGGGGGTCAGGGGCCTGAGATGACCCTAGACGGGGGCCCTGACTAATCCCTCAACCTGGAGGTACTGTTAATGGTACAGAGGTCCAGGCCGCCAGCGTAACCCTAAACTCCTGAATATCCCTGAACCTAAGTAATCTAGTCCTGAGAAGGACCCCGATCACAACAATGGGGAACAGGATAGAAAATGCCCAAAACACAGTACTAGACAAACGAGACAGTACAAGGGGAAAACCAAAAACCACCTTGCATACAAAAACTAACACCACAATTACAGAGGGAACAACAACAGGTTAGGAGATAAATGATAAAGGGAGGAAGGGAACAAACCACACCGCATACTCCTCGCTCCGAACTCCACCAAACAGCGATCCACTCTGAAGGTCTGCAAGAAATGCTTTCACCGACAACTTCCCTATCAGACCAGCAGCTATTTGAAGGAATCCCAATACTGCAGCATTAACTGCAGCTGGGCGAGGCTGAGCCTCGTCAAGCACAGAGAGAGAGAATTAACTCCCTCACAACCAAAAAACACAAAGCACCAAAAACTCAGCTGCAAGAAGTCAGGCTGTGTAGTCGCGACGATCTTCGTGGTGACACACCCATGACAAGGGCAGCTTGAACTTGTTGGATATTAGTCGAGGTTCTTTATCCACCATCCGCACAATCTTGCGTTGAAATCTCTCGTCAATTTTTCATTTCCGTCCACATCTAGGGAGGTTAGCCACAGTGCCATGGGCTTTAAAATTCTTGATGACACTGCGCACGGAAGATACAGGAACATTCAGGTCTTTGGAGATGGACTTGTAGCCTTGAGATTGCTCATGCTTCCTCACAATTTGGTTTCTCAAGTCCTCAGACAGTTCTTTGGTCTTCTTTCTTTTCTCCATGCTCAATGTGGTACACACAAGGACACAGGACAGAGCTTGAGTGAACTTTAATCCATGTTAACTGGCTGCAAGTGTGATTTAGTTATTGCCAACACCTGTTAGGTGCCACAGGTAAGTTACAGGTGCTGTTAATTACACGAATTAGAGAAGCATCACATGATTTTTCAAACAGTGCCAATACTTTTGTCCACCCCCTTTTTTAGGTTTGGTGTGGAATTATATCCAATTTGGCTTTAGGACAATTCTTTTTGTGTTTTTCCATTGAAGACAAATTAAATGAAGAGAATAATACCAAAGAATTTGTGATTGCAATCATTTTCAGGAAGAAACTGAGTATTATCTAACAGAATTGCAGGAGTGCCAATACTTTTGGCCACCACAGTACGTGGGTCGTATAACCTGGTCCGGATGCGTCAAGGAGACGAGTGGAAGACGGCATTCAATACCCGGGACGGTCACTGTGAATACCGTGTAATGCCCTTCGGTCTTTGCAATTCTCCCGCCTTCTTCCAAGAATTAGTCAATGACATCTTCCGTGATCTTCTATATTCCTGCGTGGTGGTATACCTGGACGACATCTTGGTCTTCTCTCCGGACCTTCCCACACATCGGAGGGATGTTCGTCAGCTCCTGCTTAGGCTCAGGCAGAATCACCTCTATGCCAAATTTAAGAATTGCCTCTTCGAGCAGACCTCCCTTCCGTTCCTGGGTTATATTATCTCCGAGACAGGTCTACGAATGGACCCCGAGAAGCTCTCTGCCGTCTTAAATTGGCCCCGTCCAAAGGGGTTGAAGGCGATTCAGCGATTCCTGGGCTTCGCCAACTACTACCGTCTCTTCATCCCGCACTTCTCTTCTCGGACTGCTCCCATCTCTGCGCTCACCCGTAAGGGAGCAAATCCCAAGGTATGGCCGCCCGAAGCTGAGGAGGCCTTCCTTTCCCTAAAGCAAGCCTTCTCCTCTGCCTCAGTGCTGCACCGTCCGGACTGCAATAAACAGTTCTTCCTGGAGGTTCATGCTTCCTCCTCCGGAGCCGGAGCGGTGCTCACCCAAAAATCTTCATCTGGGAGAATGGTAACCTGCGGCTTCTTCTCCAAACTCTTCTCCTCGTCTGAGCGCAACTACTCCATAGGAGACCGAGAACTGCTAGCTATCAAATTGGAGCTGGGGGAGTGGCGTTATCTGCTTGAAGGGGCTCTATACCCAGTGATCATCTATACTGATCACAAAAACCTTGCATATCTCCAGAATCCCCAAAGACTCAATCCGCGTCAGGCCCGGTGGTCTTTGTTCTTCGCTCGCTTCGACTTTATCCTACATTTCCGCCCGGCGGACAAGAATGTTAAAGCTGACGCCTTGTCCCGATCCTTCCTGTCCTCCGATCTTGAGGAGGAGCCTACGCACATCATCGACCCCTCCAAAGTGATGAGTATGGCCCCCTTAGATCTGACTCGTCTCCCACCCGGTAAGACGTTTGTAGCAGTTCCAGATCGGGAGAAGATTCTTCACTGGGGTCATTCATCTAAACTAGCCGGCCATGCTGGTCAGAAGAAAACTTTCCTGCTCATTTCCCGGCATTACTGGTGGCCCACACTGCGCAAGGATGTGGTAGACTTCGTCTTGGCCTGTTCATCTTGTGCCCGCAACAAAGTTCCCAGACATCTTCCAGCCGGTCACCTCCTGCCTCTTCCCGTACCTGCTGCCCCTTGGCAACACATTGCTATGGACTTTATTACAGATCTCCCTGTTTCTGCCGGCTGTACAGTCATTTGGGTGGTCGTTGACCGCTTTTCTAAAATGGCCCACTTCATCACTCTGCCTGGTCTCCCGTCTGCATCGGAGCTGGCTAAGGACTTCATCCTTCACATCTTCCGTCTCCATGGCCTACCCCTCCACATTGTGTCGGATCGAGGAGTTCAGTTCACCTCACACTTCTGGAGAGCTACGTGTAAGCTGTTGGATGTCACCCTGGATTTCTCCTCCGCTTACCATCCACAGTCCAATGGCCAAGTGGAGCGTATCAACCAGATCCTTTCCAGCTACCTCCGGCACTTTGTTAATGCTCACCATACCGATTGGGTGGACCTCCTACCATGGGCCGAATTCTCCTACAACAACCATGAGAGCGAATCTACTTTCAAGTCCCCGTTCCTTGTAGTCTATGGTCAACATCCCCGGATTCCGTTTCCCGTCTCCGCTTCTGTGGACAACCCTGCCGCGGAGTCTCTGGTCAGCAAATTTTCCACCATTTGGGAGAATACTAGGTCAGCACTTCTTCAGTCCTCCGAGCGGATGAAGAGATATGCTGACAAGAGATGTCTGGATCCGCCTCAATTCCGTCCGGGAGACAAGGTTTGGCTCTCCTCCAAACATGTTCGGCTCAAAATACCCTCCTACAAGTTGGGTCCTCGGTTCACCGGTCCATTTGAAGTCCTCAAACAAATCAACCCAGGGGCCTACAAGGTACAACTCCCGGCCACCTTATGGATTCCCAACTCCTTCCACGTATCTCTCCTCAAACCAGTTGTGTTTAATTCTTTTTCCAACAATCCAGGTACTCCCCCTGCTCCGGTTTCCGCTGAGGACGTTTTTGAGGTAGAGAACATTCTGGCCACCAAGCTGGTAAGAGGAAAAACATTTTTTCTGGTGGATTGGAAGGGGTTTGGCCCAGAGGAGAGAACTTGGGAACCCAGGGAGAACATTCATGCCCCGCTTCTTCTTGAAAAATTTCTTTCTGGCCTAAAAAAGAGGGGGCGTAAAGGGGGGGTACTGTAGCATCAGCGTCTCTGCCCCCTGCCAGACAGAGACACCGTCCCTCTCACCGCCGCGCTCCCTGCCCGGCGTCCTCCAGCGCTCTTCCGGCTTCTGCTGCCGGCGCGCGCAGCTTTCCGGGCACTGTGCTTAGGGCGCGCGCGCTCCCTCCCTCTTAAAGTCTTAAAGGGGCTGCGTGCGCCGCCCTAAGGAGTCCCCGGCCAGTTGCCGGAGGTCCTCCCATATATAAGGCACCTCCTCCAAAATGGAGGTGCCTGAGCAATAGTTGATGCACAGTGTTCTAACCTCTGCTTCAGCCCTCAGGTCCCGTTGCTAGCCTGACTACTAGTCCTGCCCGCTAGCCTGACTATCAGTCCAGTCCGCCAGCCTGACTACTCTCTAGCCCAACAGTCTGTCTTCCATTCAGTCCGCCAGTCTGTCTATGGGCCTCACCCGCCTGCTTACCTGGAAGCACCTGCCTGTTACCTGTCAGCCTACCTGGAGGCTCCTGCCTGTCACTTGCCGTGACCACCTGACAGCCTACCTAGAGGCTCCTGCCTGTCACTTGCCGTGACCACCTGTCAGCCTACCTGGAGGCTCCTGCTCGTCACTTGCCGTGACCACCTGACAGCCTACCTAGAGGCTACTGCCTGTCACTTGCCGTGACCACCTGTCAGCCTACCCGGAGGCTCCTTCCCATCACTTGCCGTGACCACCTGACAGCCTACCTAGAGGCTCCCGCCTGTCACCTGCTGTCTCTGCCAATTCATCTACCCGGACCTCTCGTCAACCTGCCCGCTGTGCCCATCTGCAGTATCGGTCATTCTCAGCCATCTGACCCGTGGGAGTCACCTGCTCCCTTACAAGGTCGTCCCCAGAGTAGCACCTGGTCCTTCTGCTCGGTCCCTCCCTGGTCACGGAGTCGTTAGCAGCCGTACGACCTGGGTCGGTCCGAGTTGATACTTAGTTACGCCCCTCTGGGTCCCTCCTTGCACCGCAGCACAGAGGTTCACCACCCGGATCCGTAACATGCTAATTGTGTGGTCCAGCCAGGAGTCCACATTTCAGCATCTAAATCCTATGTGCTAATTGTGTGGTCCAGCCAGGAGTCCACCTTTAAGCATCTAAATCTTATGTGCTAATTGTGTGGTCCAGCCAGCAGTCCAAATTTCAACATCTAAATCCTTTGTGCTAATTGTGTGGTCCAGCCAGCAGTATACATTTCAGTATCTAAATCCTTTGTGTGAATTGTGTGGTCCAGCCAGGAATCCACATTCCACCATCTAATGTGCTAATTGTGTGTGTAACGGGTCTGGGAGGCGGAACCTCTGGGCTACTATACAAGGGAGCGGTCCTTGTAAGGGAGCGGGTGGCGACCAGGCAGGCAGTCACAGCAGGTGACCGGGACAGTCTCTGGGTGTACGGGCAGGAGGTCACGGCAAGTGATCAGGGCAGTCTCTGGAAGAACGGGCTGGAGGTCACGGCAAGTGACCGGGGCAGTCTCTGGAAGAACGGGCTGGAGGTCACGGCAAGTGACCGGGGCAGTCTCTAGGTAAGGGGTAGGTACGACCTGAGATGGCTGAACCTCCAGGTAGGCTAGCAAGGCAGATGGAGGATGTGTGCTCCCAGGTGAGCAAGCGAGAGTCTCTGGAATAGCAGGTGGTCACAGCACGTGACGGCGGAGCCTCCAGGTAGGCAAGCAGGCAGGTAGCGGAGAAGCGCTCCCAGGTGAGCGGGCAAGAGTCTGGAATAGCTGGTGGTCACAGCACGTGACAGCGGAGCCTCCGGGCAGGCAAGCAGGCAGGTAGCGGAGAAGCGCTCCCAGGTGAGCGGGCAAGCTGGTCCATAGACAGACTGACCGGAGTTGTAAGGCAGACCGTCGGACCTCAGGCAAGCAGGCAGGTAGCTGATGTGCGCTCCCAGGTGAGCGGGCAAGTTGGTCCTTAGACAGACTGACCGGAGTTGTAAGGCAGACCGTCGGACCTCAGGCAGGCAGGCAGGTAACAGGAAATCAGGCAGGATTAGGACAGCAAGCTGGCAGGAATCTGGCAGGTAACTGGCAGGTAACTGGCAACGGGACCTGAGGGCTGAAGCAGAGTAGAACGGTGCAACAACATTGCTCGGGCACCTCCATTTTGGAGGAGGTGCCTTATATATGGTAAAGTCCTCCGGCCATTGGCCGGGGACTCCTTAGGACGGCGCGCGCGGCCCCTTTAAGAGGGAGGGAGGGCGCGCGCGCGCCCTAAGCACAGTGGCCGGGAAGGAGCGCGCGCTGCCAGCAGAGCGGGAGAGGGACGCCGGGCACGGAGCAGAGCGGTGAGGGGAACAGCGTCCCTGCCTAGCAGAGGGCAGGGACGCCGGCACTACAGTACCCCCCCCTTTAGGCCCCCCCTTTTTTAGGCCAGATAGAAATTTAGCTAGGATGAGAGGGGCATGGATGTTCTCCCGGGGCTCCCACGTTCTCTCCTCAGGACCAAACCCCTTCCAATCTACCAGAAAAAAGGTCTTTCCTCTTACCCTTTTGGTGGCAAGAATGTTCTCTACCTCAAACTCGTCCTCAGCAGAAACCGGAGCAGGAGGCGTACCTGTAGACTTGGAAAAAGAGTTAAGCACCACGGGTTTGAGGAGAGATACATGGAAGGAGTTAGGGATCCGTAAGTTGGCCGGGAGTTTCAATTTATAGGCCACCGGGTTGATCTGACTGATGACCTCCAGAGGACCGATGAACCGAGGCCCTAACTTGTAAGAAGGTATCTTGAGTCGAACATATTTAGATGAGAGCCAGACTTTATCTCCTGGACGAAATTGTGGAGGATCCAGGCGTTTTTTGTCAGCGTGTCTTTTCATACGCTCGGATGACAGAAGGAGTGCGGACCAGGTACTCTCCCATATGGAGGAAAATTTGCTAACGAGAGATTCCGCAGCCGGGTTGTCCACAGAGGTGGAGACAGGAAAAGGAATCCGAGGATGCTGACCAAAGACTACAAAAAACGGGGATTTGGAGGAGGATTCGCTCTCGTGATTATTATAAGAGAACTCGGCCCATGGTAGGAGATCCACCCAGTCAGAATGGTGGGCATTAACGAAGTGCCGGAGGTAACTGGTCAGGTTCTGATTGATCCGCTCCACTTGACCATTGGACTGTGGGTGGTAAGCGGAAGAGAAGTCCAGGGTGACGTCTAGTAGTTTACAAGTGGCTCTCCAGAAACGTGAGGTGAACTGTACCCCACGATCCGACACGATGTGGAGGGGCAGGCCATGAAGACGGAAGATGTGGCGGATAAAGTCTTTAGCCAGCTCGGGTGCAGACGGAAGGCCTGGCAGGGGAATAAAGTGAGCCATCTTGGAAAAGCGGTCAGCGACCACCCAAATGACCGTACAACCGGCAGAGACGGGGAGATCAGTTATAAAGTCCATTGCTATATGCTGCCAGGGGGCAGCAGGTACAGGAAGCGGAAGGAGGCGTCCGGCTGGCAGATGTCTCGGGACTTTGTTGCGGGCGCAGGACACACAGGCAGAAACAAAGTCTATTATGTCCTTGTGCAGGGTAGGCCACCAATAGTGCCGGGCAATAAGCTGGAGGGTCTTTTTCTGACCGGCGTGGCCAGCTAGTTTAGACGAATGGCCCCAGTGTAGGATCTTCTCCCGATCAGGTACTGAAACAAACGTCTTACCGGGAGGGAGACGATTTAGACTCACGGGAGCCACCTGCATTACTCTGGCGGGATCGATGATATGTTTAGGTTCTTCCTCGAGATCGGACACCAGAAAGGATCGGGACAAGGCGTCTGCTTTGACGTTTTTGTCAGCCGGGCGAAAATGAAGAACAAAATCAAAGCGAGCAAAAAACAAGGACCACCGGGCTTGGCGCGGGTTAAGTCTCTGGGCATGCTGGAGGTAAGCCAAGTTCTTGTGGTCAGTGTAAATTATTACCGGATGAAGAGCCCCCTCGAGTAGGTAACGCCACTCCTCCAACGCCAGCTTGATGGCCAATAACTCTCGGTCTCCTATGGAATAGTTGCGCTCAGAAGAGGAGAAGAGTTTGGAGAAGAAGCCACAAGTTACCATTCTCCCGGAAGATGATTTTTGAGTAAGTACCGCTCCGGCTCCAGAGGAGGAGGCGTCAACTTCCAGGAAGAACTGCTTGTTGCCGTCCGGGCGATGCAGCACCGGGGCGGAAGAGAAGGCCTGTTTTAGGGAAAGAAAGGCCTCCTCTGCTTCGGGCGGCCACTCTTTGGGATTAGTACCCTTACAGGTGAGCGCGGAAATTGGGGCAGTCCGGGAAGAGAAGTGCGGGATGAAGAGGCGGTAATAGTTGGCGAAGCCCAGGAACCGTTGAATAGTCTTCAACCCCTCTGGTCGGGGCCATTTCTCGATGGCAGACAGTTTCTCAGGATCCATTTGTAGGCCGGTCTGAGAGATAATGTAGCCCAGAAACGGAAGCGAGGTCTGCTCAAAGAGGCACTTCTCATATTTAGCGTAGAGATGGTTCTGCCTGAGCCTGAGCAGGACCTGACGAACATCCCTCCGGTGAGTCTGGAGATCCGGAGAGAAGACCAAGATGTCGTCCAGGTACACCACTACGCAGGAGTAGAGAAGGTCCCGGAAGATGTCATTGACCAACTCTTGAAAGACGGCAGGAGCGTTACAGAGGCCAAAGGGCATTACCAGATATTCATAGTGGCCGTCCCGGGTGTTGAATGCCGTCTTCCATTCATCCCCCTGACGGATACGAACCAGGTTGTACGCCCCACGGAGGTCCAGTTTGGTGAAGATTCTAGCCCCCCTCAGACGATCAAATAACTCCGGAATGAGCGGAAGGGGGTACTTATTCTTCACCGTGATCTGGTTAAGGCCTCTATAGTCTATACAGGGACGGAGAGAGCCGTCCTTCTTTTTGACGAAAAAGAAGCCTGCTCCCGCCGGGGAGGTAGATTTCCGGATGAATCCCCTGGCCAGATTCTCCTCAATATATTCGGACATCGACCGGGTCTCAGCAGCGGATAATGGATAAATACGCCCACGGGGAGGAGAAGTACCAGGTAACAGGTCGATAGGGCAGTCGTATGGTCTATGAGGGGGTAGTGTCTCTGCCTCCTTTTTATTAAAGACATCAGCATAAGACCAATAAGGAATCTTAAGTCCAGGTAGATTAGCTGGGGTAGGAGAAGGACGGACGGGATGAACGGGAACCAGACAGGTCTTATGGCAGCCCTGTCCCCAGCGAAGGACTTCTCCGGTCTGCCAGTCAAGAACGGGTGCATGTTTCTGGAGCCAAGGTAGGCCTAGCAAGAGGGCGTGAGAGAGTCCAGGCAGAACATGGAAGGAGATACTTTCAGAATGCAGCATTCCCACCTGCAGAGTAATGGATTCGGTGATGAGTTGGATGGGGCGTGGTAAGAGCCCCCCATCCACGGCAGCAACAGACAAGGGTACAGCCAGAGGTTTGGTGGGGATGCGGTATTTCTCTACCAGGGACTGTGAAATAAGATTCCCGGCTGCTCCAGAGTCCAGTTGGGCTAGTTCGAAATAACGGTTCTCCCCGTAGACGATTGAAACTGACAACAGCAGGGATGGAGAGGATTTATTCTTGTCTAGGTGGACCTCTCTGAGCGAACCTAGACACAGGCATTTCCCGACCTCTCCGGGCAGGCACGGATCCGGTGCTCCTTACTGCCACAGTAGAAGCAGGTCCCCTCGGCACGGCATAAGTCCTGACGGGTCTTGACCATCTTGGTCTGGTCGACCTGCATAGGCTCAGGAGGGTGTACCTGGTTAGAGACAGAAGGAGTGACGGGTTTCTGAAAAGTAGGAGCTAGACGTGGTAACCTCCTCTCACGGGTGACCTCTCTGGCACGCTCCTGGAACCGAAGGTCAATCCGGGTGGCAAGAGTTATTAAGTCATCGAGAGTGGTAGGACTGTCCCGACCGGCAAGTTCATCTTTAATACGGCCGGACAGACCCTCCCAGAAGACGGAAACCAGAGCGTCGTTATCCCAGGCCAGCTCCGAGGCAAGGGTACGGAACCGTATGGCATATTGGCCCACGGTGAGACTTTCCTGACGGAGGCGTAGCAACGATGATGCGGATGAGGTCTTCCGTCCGGGTTCGTCGAAGACTTTCCGGAAAGCCGTGAGAAAAGCAGGCAAGTTGGACACCAGGGGGTCTCCTCTCTCCCATAGAGGATTTAGCCAGGCCAGGGCCTCCCCGGTGAGATGGGACATGATGAATGCAATTTTGGCTCGGTCGGAGTTAAACTGGTGGGACAATAGTTCAAAGTGCAGGGTGCACTGATTTATGAAGCCCCGAGCCTGGGCTGAGTCGCCTCCGAAGCGAGGAGGTGCAGAAAGCCGAGGTCCGGGGTAGGATATCATGGTGTTAGTGGACAGCGGAGCTGCCGGATTGCGAGACATGGCACTGGCGGAGGTTGTTGGTGGAACAGTCAGAGTGTCCAGGCGAGTATTGACATTCCGCAGGTGACCCAGGATGGACTCCTGTTGGGACCTTTGGCGGGACAGTTCATGACACAGGTCCGAGAGCGAGGGAGCTTGGGTGCCACCGGGTTCCATGGCCCGAGCAAACTGTAACGGGTCTGGGAGGCGGAACCTCTGGGCTACTATACAAGGGAGCGGTCCTTGTAAGGGAGCGGGTGGCGACCAGGCAGGCAGTCACAGCAGGTGACCGGGACAGTCTCTGGGTGTACGGGCAGGAGGTCACGGCAAGTGATCAGGGCAGTCTCTGGAAGAACGGGCTGGAGGTCACGGCAAGTGACCGGGGCAGTCTCTGGAAGAACGGGCTGGAGGTCACGGCAAGTGACCGGGGCAGTCTCTAGGTAAGGGGTAGGTACGACCTGAGATGGCTGAACCTCCAGGTAGGCTAGCAAGGCAGATGGAGGATGTGTGCTCCCAGGTGAGCAAGCGAGAGTCTCTGGAATAGCAGGTGGTCACAGCACGTGACGGCGGAGCCTCCAGGTAGGCAAGCAGGCAGGTAGCGGAGAAGCGCTCCCAGGTGAGCGGGCAAGAGTCTGGAATAGCTGGTGGTCACAGCACGTGACAGCGGAGCCTCCGGGCAGGCAAGCAGGCAGGTAGCGGAGAAGCGCTCCCAGGTGAGCGGGCAAGCTGGTCCATAGACAGACTGACCGGAGTTGTAAGGCAGACCGTCGGACCTCAGGCAAGCAGGCAGGTAGCTGATGTGCGCTCCCAGGTGAGCGGGCAAGTTGGTCCTTAGACAGACTGACCGGAGTTGTAAGGCAGACCGTCGGACCTCAGGCAGGCAGGCAGGTAACAGGAAATCAGGCAGGATTAGGACAGCAAGCTGGCAGGAATCTGGCAGGTAACTGGCAGGTAACTGGCAACGGGACCTGAGGGCTGAAGCAGAGTAGAACGGTGCAACAACATTGCTCGGGCACCTCCATTTTGGAGGAGGTGCCTTATATATGGTAAAGTCCTCCGGCCATTGGCCGGGGACTCCTTAGGACGGCGCGCGCGGCCCCTTTAAGAGGGAGGGAGGGCGCGCGCGCGCGCGCCCTAAGCACAGTGGCCGGGAAGGAGCGCGCGCTGCCAGCAGAGCGGGAGAGGGACGCCGGGCCCGGAGCAGAGCGGTGAGGGGAACAGCGTCCCTGCCTAGCAGAGGGCAGGGACGCCGGCACTACAGTGTGGCCCAGCCAGCAGTCCAAATTTCAGCATATACATCCTTTGTGCTAATTGTGTGGTCCAGTCAGGAGTCCACATTTCAGCATCTAAATCCTATGTGCTAATTGTGTGGCCCTGCCAGCAGTATGCATTTCAGTATCTAAATGCTTTGCGCTAATTGTGTGGTCCAGCCAGCAGTATACATTTCAGCATCTAAACCCCTTGTGCTAACTATGTGGTCCAGCCAGGAGTCCACATTTCAGCATCTAAATCCTTTGTGCTAATTGTGTGGTCCAGACACCAGTCCACATTTCAGCATCTAAATCCTTTGTGCTAATTGTGTTGTCTAGACAGCAGTATACATTTCAGCATCTAAATCCTTTATGCTAATTGTGTGATCCAGCCAGCAGTCCAAATCTCAGCATCTAAATCCTTTGTGCTAATTGTGTGGTCCAGCCAGTAGTATACATTTAAGCATCTAA
The DNA here is from genome assembly GCF_046119375.1 of Phyllobates terribilis. NCBI lineage: Eukaryota > Metazoa > Chordata > Amphibia > Anura > Dendrobatidae > Phyllobates > Phyllobates terribilis. The sequence continues at coordinate 214,975,811 of NW_027362761.1, forward strand.
ACCTTTGTGCTAACTATGTGGTCCAGCCAGAAGTCCAGATTTCAGCTGTCACAATGCTATTGTCTGACAACCCGGGACCAGGGGCTCCTACACTGTCCCTAACACTAGAGGCTCCCTGTTCCCCAGGTTACTTCAGATGGCGAAGATGCTAGGGCCACTTACCTTTCTCCTAAATCAGCCCTTATCTGTCCCTTCCCCCACCCAGAGAAGTAGGGAGGAATAGTGTATGTATATACACAAACAAGGAATGACCTACAGGGACAAATGAAAATAACAAACACACAATATGCACTCACAGACAACAGCATGAAACACTGAAGGGATTTGGAAGGTAAACAAAAATAGAAGAGGATGGGACTATGCAAACAACCAAAACCAACAGTCACAGAAAAACTCTCCTTAACCCCTTAACCCCCGAGGGTGGTTTACACGTTAATGACCAGGCCAATTTTTACAATTCTGACCACTGTCACTTTATGAGGTAATTACTCTGGAACGCTTCAACGGATCCCCCTGATTCTGAGATTGTTTTTTCGTGACATATGGTACTTCAAGACTGAGGTAAAATTTCTTCGATATCACGGAAATTTGGCGAAAATTTAGCAATTTTCAAAATTTGAATTTTTATGCCCTTAAATCAGAGAGATATGTCACACAAAAGAGTTAATAAATAACATTTCCCACATGTCTACTTTACATCAGCACAATTTTGGAACCAAAATTTTTTTTTGTTAGGGATCTATAATGGTTAAAAGTTGACCAGCGATTTCTCATTTTTCCAACAAAATTTACAAAAACATTTTTTAGGGACCACATCACATTTGAAGTCAGTTTGAGAGTTCTTTATGACAGAAAATACCCAAAAGTTACACCATTCTAAAAACTGCACCCCTCAAGGTGCTCAAAACCACATTCAATAAGTTTATTAACCCTTCAGGCGCTTCACAGGAATTTTTGGAATGTGGAAGAAAAAAATGAACATTTAACTTTTTTCACAAAAATGTTACTTTAGACCCAATTTTTTTTATTTTCACAGGGGTAACAAGAAAAAATGGACCCCAAAATTTGTTGTGCAATTTCCCCTGGGCACTCAGATACCCCATATGTGGGGAAAAAACACTGTTTGGGCGCACGGCAGGGCTCGGAAGGGAAGGAGCGCCATTTGACTTTTTGATTGTAAAATTTGCTTGAATAATTAGCGGACGCCATGTTGCGTTTGGAGAGCCCCTGTGTGCCCAAACATTGGAGCTCCCCCACAAGTGACCCCATTTTGGAAACTAGACCCCCCAAGGCACCTATCTAGACGCATAGTGAGCACTTGGAACCCCCAGGTGCTTCACAAATTGATTCGTAAGAATGAAAAAGTGTTTTTTTTCTTCACTTTTTCATTTTTACGAATCAATTTGTGAAGCACCTAGGGGTTCCAAGTGCTCACTATGCATCTAGATAGGTGCCTTGGGGGGTCTAGTTTCCAAAATGGGGTCACTTGTGGGGGAGCTCCAATGTTTGGGCACACAGGGACTCTCCAAATGCAACATGGTGTCCGCTAACAAATTGAATAGAAAATCGGCTCAAATTGTTAGCGGACACCATGTTGCGTTTGGAGAGCCCCTGTGTGCCCAAACATTGGAGCTCCCGCACAAGTGACCCTATTTTGGAAACTAGACCCCCCAATGCACCTACCTAGATGCATAGTGAGCACTTGGAACCCCCAGGTGCTTCACAAATTGATTCGTAAAAATGAAAAAGTGTTTTTTTTTCACTTTTTCATTTTTACGAATCAATTTGTGAAGCACCTAGGGGTTCCAAGTGCTCACTATGCATCTAGATAGGTGACTTGGGGGGTCTAGTTTCCAAAATGGGGTCACTTGTGGTGGAGCTCCAATATTTGGGCACACAGGGACTATCCAAATGCAACATGGTGTCCGCTAACAAATTGAATGGAAAATCGGCTCAATTTGTTAGCGGACACCATATTGCGTTTGGAGAGCCCCTGTGTGCCCAAACATTGGAGCTCCCCCACAAGTGACCCCATTTTGGAAACTAGACCCCCCAAGGCACCTATCTAGATGCATAGTGAGCACTTGGAACCCCCAGGTGCTTCACAAATTAATTCATAAAAGTGAAAAAAAAAAACACTTTTTCATTTTTGTGAATCAATTTGTGAAGCACCTGGGGGTTCCAAGTGCTCACTATGCATCTAGATAGGTGCCTTGGGGGGTCTAGTTTCCAAAATGGGGTCACTTGTGGGGGAGCTCCAATGTTTGGGCACACAGGGGCTCTCCAAATGCAACATGGTGTCCGCTCACAATTTGAGCCGACAATTTGTTAGCGGACACCATGTTGCATTTGGAGAGTCCCTGTGTGCCCAAACATTGGAGCTCCCCCACAAGTGACCCCATTTTGGAAACCAGACCCCCCAAGGCACCTATCTAGATGCATAGTGAGCAGTTGGAACCCCTAGGTGCTTCACAAATTGATTCGTAAAAATGAAAAAGTGGAAAAAAAATACTTTTCCATTTTTACGAATCAATTTGTGAAGCACCTAAGGTTTCCAAGTGCTCACTATGCATCTAGATAGGTGCCTTGGGGGGTCTAGTTTCCAAAATGGGGTTACTTGTGGGGCAGCTCCAAAGTTTGGGCACACAGGGACTCTCCAAATGCAACATGGTGTCCGCTAATAAATTGAATGGAAAATCGGCTTAATTTGTTAGCGGACACCATGTTGCGTTTGGAGAGCCCCTGTGTGCCCAAACGCTGGAGCTCCCCCACAAGTGACCCCATTTTGGAAACTAGATCCCCCAAGGCACCTATCTAGATGCATAGTGAGCACTTGGAACCCCCAGGTGCTTCACAAATTGATTCGTAAAAATGAAAAAGTGAAAAAAAAAAAACACTTTTTCATTTTTATGAATCAATTTGTGAAGCACCTGGGGGTTCCAAGTGCTCACTATGCATCTAGATAGGTGCATTGGGGGGTCTAGTTTCCAAAATGGGGTCACTTGTGGGGGAGCTCCAATGTTTGGGCACACAGGGGCTCTCCAAACGCAACATGGTGTCCGCTAACAATTTGAACCGACAATTTGTTAGCGGACACCATGTTGCATTTGGAGAGCCCCTGTGTGCCCAAACATTGGAGCTCCCCCACAAGTGACCCCATTTTGGAAACTAGACCCCCCCAAGGCACCTATCTAGATGCATAGTGAGCACTTGGAACCCCCAGGTGCTTCACAAATTGATTCGTAAAAATGAAAATGTGAAAAAAAAACACTTTTTCATTTTTATGAATCAATTTGTGAAGCACCTGGGGGTTCCAAGTGCTCACTATGCATCTAGATAGGTGCCTTGGGGGGTCTAGTTTCCAAAATGGGGTCACTTGTGGGGGAGCTCCAATGTTTGGGCACACAGGGGCTCTCCAAACGCAACATGGTGTCCGCTAACAATTTGAGCCGACAATTTGTTAGCGGACACCATGTTGCATTTGGAGAGCCCCTGTGTGCCCAAACATTGGAGCTCCCCCACAAGTGACCCCATTTTGGAAACTAGACCCCCCCAAGGCACCTATCTAGATGCATAGTGAGCAGTTGGAACCCCCAGGTGCTTCACAAATTGATTTGTAAAAATGAAAAAGTGGAAAAAAAGTACTTTTCTATTTTTACGAATCAATTTGTGAAGCACCTAAGGGTTCCAAGTGCTCACTATGCATCTAGATAGGTGCCTTGGGGGGTCTAGTTTCCAAAATGGGGTCACTTGTGGGGGAGCTCCAATGTTTGGGCGCACAGGGGCTCTCCAAACGCAACATGGCGTCCGCTTACAATTTGAGCCGATTTTCCATTCAATTTGTTAGCGGACACCATGTCGCGTTTGGAGAGCCCCTGATGTGCCTAAACAGTGGAGCTCCCCCACAAGTGACCCCATTTTGGAAACTATACCCCTCAAGGATTTTATTAAGGTGTATAGTGAACATTTTGAACCCAGAGGTACGACACAGAATTTGATAACATTAGGTCATCATATTGAATAAGTTGTCATTAGTCTTGAGCGCAAGTGCTCGCTACTTGAGTTTGCATCGGGTACTCAGGTATGCACCATGTACTGCGTGTACTCGAGTGACATGCTCGAGTCCCCGCCCGGATGTTTCACGGTTATTAGACACCCAAAAAAAAAACATGCGGGGATCGCTCGTGCATGGCAGGCAATCCCCGCAAAGTTTTTTGGGCCGTGAAGCATATGGGGCGGAGACTCGAGCATGTCACTCAAATACCCACGATACTTAATGCATACCAGAACACCCGATGCAAACTCAAGTAGCGAGCACTTGCGCTCAACACTAGTCGCCATATCGTCATCTTTTTTTCTTACTTTTGAAAAAAATCCCAACCCCATCACAACCCCAACCCCAGCCCTAACTGTAGCACAACCCTAACCCTAGCACAACGCTAACCCTAGCACAACCCTAACCCTAGCACAACCCAAACCTGAGAGTTTATTTTTTACGCCGTTCCTCATGCGGTATAAGTGATTAGACGACCTTATTCTTTTAGTCGGTAAGACTACAGCGATACCAAAATCATATGGGGTTTTTATGACTGACAGCTGTCACACACTAAAAGACGCATTTTTTGTAAAATCTAGTTTTTGCATCGCCATATTTTGAGAGCTATAATTTTTCCAGATTTTGGCAGACAGTCATTTGACGGCTTGTTTTTTGCGGGATGAGTTGACGTTGTTATTGGTGCCATTTTCAGGCACGTGACATTTTTTGATCGCTTTCTATTCCGATTTTTGGGAGGCAGAATAAACAAAAACCAACAATTCAGGAATTTTTTTTTTTTTATTCTGTTCCGCGTGTGGCAAAATTGATAAGGCAGCTTTATTCTTCGGGTCAGTACGTTTACAGCGGTATCACATTTATATCGTATTTCTATGTTTTGCACTTTTACATAAAAGCAATTTTATAGAAAAAAATATTTTTTAGCATAGCTTTATTCTGAGAGCTATAAATTTTTTGTTTTTCGACTGATGGAGCTGTATGGCGGCTTGTTTTTTGCGGGACGAGATGACGTTTTCAGCGGTACCATTTTTATTTATATTTGTCTTTTTGATCGCGTGTTATTCCATTTTTTGTTTGGCGGTATGGTGATAAAGCATTGTTTTTTGCTTCGTTTTTTTTTTTTACTGTGTTCACTGAAGGGGTTAACTAGTGGGACAGTTTTATAGGTCACGTTGTTCCGGACGCGGCGATACCAAATATGTGTACTTTTATTGTTTTTTTTGTTTTTTTTTTATAATAATATTTATTGATGGGTACATTATATTTTTATTTTTGGTGGATTATTATTATTATTTTTTTTTTAATATTTTTACAATTTTTTTTTAATTTTTTTTTCACTTTCTGATAGTTTTAATACTTTATTACTTTGTCCCACTGTGGGACTTTCACTTTTTTTTCTCTGATCGCCGGCATGGCACAGGAATGCAGCACCATCCCTGTGTCATGCAGGCTATCAGCGCTGGACAGGGAGAAGATTGTTTGGAGATGCACTGCGCATGTCCAAAAAATCTTCCTGCTGTCTGGTGACCCGGATGTTGTCATGACGACATCGGGTCATCATGGCAACATCCTGGAAGCCACGGCAGTCAGCGCTGGAAGCCGGAAGAGGAGGTGAGAATCTGCGATCACCTCCCCTTGCCACCGCAATGCTGCGATCGACTTCGATCGCAGCATCGCGGGGGTTAATGTGCTGGGAGCGGTGCAGGACCACTCCCTGCATATAGTACCGGGTGTCAGCTGTGACAATCAGCTGACACCCGGCGGCGATCGCGCCCGCACAGCCTGTGTGCGCGCGCGATCGCCATGACGTACTAATACGGGTCTGGCTCTTAAGTCCCAGGGCACAGACGCGTATTAGTATGTCAAATGTTGTTAAGGGGTTAAACACCTCTAACGAACACCATCCACTCCACTCCTCACCAGGCTGTACAAGACATAACACTGGCAATCCCAGAAAGACAGAGCAGAAACTATATAGGAGAGGGGAGTGGATGATGGTTCACAGCTGAGAACTTCCAAATAGAAGCTACAGAGACTCAAAGCTGAGATTAACTCCTGCACTGCCGAAAGAAACTAGCACCATTTAATACGAGGGAGAAGTGCTTCTATTCAATGCAGGAGTGAACTCAGACGCTGCGGTCTTCTGACTCCTGTCTGTCGCGGTAAACCCATGACATCAGCATCTAAATCCTTTGCGCTAATTGTGTGGACCAGCCAGCAGTCCACATTTCAGCATCTAAATCCTATGTGCTAATTGTGTGGTCCAGCCAGCAGTATACATTTCAGCATCTAAATCCTTTGTGCTAATTGTGTGGTCCAGCCAGCAGTATACATTTCAGCACATAAATCCTTTGTGCTAATTGTGTGGGCCAGCCAGTAGTCCAAATTTCAACATCTAAATAATTTGTGCTAATTCTGTGGTCCAGCCACACTATCTCAGCAAATAAATAATGATTGTTAATTTAGTGACAGGTGACTGACAGGTCTGAGCCTATGGTTGTGAAACGGCTGGTTAAAAGAAGGGAACGGTACATCCAACATGAGTTGGAAAAAGTGAGGTTGTGGTGGAGGGCTTGGTGTTCAAGGTGTACGTGGGTTAGTTGGTAATGTTACTGAAAGCTCTACTGAACAAACACCGGCTCATCCTATCCAAAGACAACTGACGACTTCTGTTACTGGACGGGCTACTTGACTCCCTTTCTTTGGCAGCCACACAGCGGTACACCTTGTAGATGACGGCCAGAAAGAGCATGTGCTCCAGTGGATGGCAAGTGCTGCATCAAGTGGCATCTACTACTCTTCCTCCACCTTAACATCACATACAGTACCGTCCTCAGAGGTGGCACCCCAATTACCCTTGTTCCCTTCCACGTCACAACTCTCCAACCGTCCAACTGACTGCAGGGAACCACAGATGGGAGAGTTTGCAGAGCTGTTCACACATTCTATTCCATGGGCATCAGAGGTCTGGTCAAAAGATTCTCAGACTCAAGAGGAGAAAAGCATCTGCACCGATGGCCAAATTTTTTTTCAGTTGGATCCGGGGCCGGACAAAGTAGGGTCCGAGCAGAATCCAGACCCCTGTCACCAGACGTTAACCTCCCGTGGGTGGGGGTGATCCTGATGAGACTCAGATACCTGAGGCGCACGCCAACTATACTGTGCTGTCAGGGCAGGAAGAGGAGGAAGGTGACTCTCAGGGCTAGGAGTGGGAGAATAGAGAGGATGACGATGAGGTTGCAGATCCTACTTGGTGTGAACCCAGAAGCACGCAGCTGAGTAGCTCAGCAGAGGAGGTGGAGGAGGAAGACGAGGTTACGTTGCGGCTTCCCGCACAGACACTGAGTGATACAACCACGACAAGCACTGCATCCTCAGCGACAACGTAGGCTGTGGCCAGCAGCGGGCGCTTGTCTACAGTTTGCAGGGGCGGCAATAGTTGCCTAGCCTGGGCTTTTTTTTTCAGACAACAAAAGATGACCCAACTCACGTTATCTGCTAACTTTGTAAAAAACAACAGTAGAGGCAAAAATTCCAATAATTTGACTGCAACATGCATGAACTGATACATAGTTACATAGTTTATACATGCACGATCAATATGCGTTAGTCTCGGAATCTAGCATGCCTGCTGTTTTTGACCGATCTCAGACACCAAACACAACACATCTTTCTCAATCCACCATAACATCTCTGCTTGCACCTCACTCACAGTCCAGCAGTTTGTCGTGTTCACCCTACTCCACCCTCTCTCAACACAGCCAGCCCTCAGTCCTGCAGTTTTCATCATGTAAAAGATTCTTTCCTCGTACACATGCCAAAGCTAAGTGCTTGAACTTCACCTATCCAAGGAAATTATGCTTTTCCGCCTTGTGGATACAGATGTGTTCTGAAAGCTGATGGCTGTCGCAGTCCCCCAGTGACAGTCACCAGCATGTTGCAGACAACATCACCTGTTCCTTGAAAAAAATCTATGTCTGACAGAGTGCATTTCACCACTGACACCTGGACGAGCAAGCATGGCTAGGCATGTGACATCTCGCTGACTGGGCACTGGGTGACTCTGGTGGCAGGTGGGGAAAGGACTGCTGCACAAGTCTTGGAATCCCTAAGGCTTGCGGGACAAACTTCTGTATCTAACACCTCCTCTGGGGCCTTCACCTGCCCCTCTACCACTCCCTTAATGAGACACGCGTTCCCACCTCCGTACTGTGCAGCCAGCGCTCACCGCAATCAGGCAGTGTTTAAATTAATATGCCTTGGGGATCGCAGTCACACAGCTCAAGAGTTGTTGATAGCTATCCAGACCGAGTTTCAGCAATGGCTGTTTCCACTGAACCTGGAGCCAGGGAAGGCCGTGTGCAATAACAGTGCAAACCTGGTGGCGGCCCTACGCCGGGGCAACCTCGCACACGTGGCTTGCATAGCTCACATCCTCAACCTGGTGGTATATCAATTTCTCCGCCACTATCCTGGCCTGGATGCACTGCTGCAGAAAGCACAGTCGCTGTGTGCTCACTTCCGCCGTTTTCACCCGCAGTTCATCAACTCGCATCGCTACAGAGTTCTTTCGGCCTACTAGTTAACTGGTCGATATGCGATGTGCCAACACGGTGGAATTCCACTCTGCACATGTTGCAACGACTGTGGCAGCAGCAACGTGCCCTGGTGTAGTATGTTATTTTGCATAGCCTGGGCCAACGCAGTACGGATGTGGTGCAAATCACGCTTACGGAGTGGGCACAGATGAAGGACCTATTCTGCACAGTTTCGAAATGGCTACTAAGATGGTTAGCGCTGACGATGCTGTCATCAGCATCACTATTCCGGTCATCTACACTTTGAATAGTCTGCGGGAGGAGGTGGTGGTCCCAGAGGAAGAGGAAGAAGCAGAGGAGGATGCGGAAGGGATAACAATGTCTCTACGTTCCAGACTGTCGTCGCACTGGCGAGTGCCAAAGGACAGTGAATTACAGCGATTGAAGGGGACTCATTGCACCAGACAAACTGTTAGTGAAGGTGCAGGATCCGAGGAACAAATGGAGGAGGACGAGGAGAAGACATGATGGGAGTACAACGGAAAGAAGAGAGAGGAGACAAAGAGGATAATGATCCCCACTCTGTAATCCGTGGTTGGTGGGAGGGGACAGAGTAAGCAAGTTTGAGTGTTACCCCGCCACTAACATACCATGGACTTGGACCTCATGTAAGCGCCCGACACATGAGCGCCTTCTTGCTGCACTATCTGCAACATGATGCCCGTATTGTTAGGGTTAGAAATAGTGCTGACTACTGGGTTGCCACTCTGTTAGATCCACAGTACAAGAGTAAATTTTGCCAGATGCTTCTCCCCCTGGAAAGGGACATGCACATGCTGGAGTATCAAAACACACTTGTAGACAATCGTTTTCCCCAAGACAGCAGTGAGGCACACAGTGTGCATCGCAGTTCTAGACTTCGAACCGTGGGAACGTTGAGTCGTCAACGCAAAAACATTAGCAGCAGTGTAAGTAACAGAAGCAATTTCTGTGAGTCGTTTCACATTTTTTTAGAGCAGCACGTGCACCAGAAGAACAAAGTACTAGTCTGACACATAGTGAACGACTAGAGAGGATGGTACAGGAGTATCTCAAACTTAATATCAATGTCATCAGGGGTGATTTGGACCCTTTTGCATTTTGGTCTTCAAAAATGAAAGAGTGGCCTGGGATCACCTGTCACGCCTTGGAGGTTTTGTCATACCCGGCAGCCAGCGTTCCCTCAGAATGTGTCTTTAGCACTGCTGGTTGTGTCGTGACGGATAAGCGCATCCGTTTGTCCCCTGAAAGTGTAGACCACCTAACTTTTATCAAGATGAACAAGTCATGGTTCTCCAATGACTTTTGCATCCCTGTCGCAGACTGTGCAGACTAGGCAATGGTGTAGATTTTAGTCTGCTGCATTGATTTAGCATTGTTGCAGTCTGACACCTTTGTCGTGGCTTCTGTGCCTGCTGTTGCAACTGCTGCTGATGTTACTAACAATTTTTGAAATGTGGAGACTCCAAGTTGGGTCTCCATCATGTGAGTTGCCTGTAGTGGAAGGGGTGTCAGAGCCCCATTATACTATTCTCTGGGGAAATTGATGCAACTTTAGTGCATAATCATGCATAATAATAATAATCTTTTTATTTATATAGCGCCAACATATTCCGCAGCGCTTTACCATTCAAAGAATGTACAGACATTATCGGCACTGTCCCTAATTGGGCTCACAATCTACATTCCCTATCAGTAGGTCTTTGGAGTGTGGGAGGAAACCGGAGAACCCGACGAAAACCCACGCCAACACGGGGAGAACATACAAACTCCTCGCAGATGTTGTCCTTGGAGGGATTTGAAACCCGTACCCCAACGCTGCAATGCTAACCACTGCGCCACCATGCTGGCCTATTATAAAATTTCTACTGTGCGTCAATTGATAAGTCAACTACCTGTGTTAATATCCTTAAATTTTTCTAACAATAATACGAAGTTGATATTTGTGCCACCTTAGTGTGGCTGAACAGAAAATCAGTTTGAGCTGTTGCATGAGGTATCAGGGCTTAATTTCAACTTAAATTCAAAGCTGTAAATGCTGGCCCAGACCCGGATACCTCATGCATGGCCCATGCCTGCTGCTGTCACATTATAAAATTTCTACTGTGGGTCAATTGATGCCACTTTTCCTGGTGTCTGCCACTAATTTTTGGAAATGTTTGGACTCCAAGTTGGGTTTCCTCCATGTGTGTTGCCTGAATTTAGCAGGGCTCTCAGAGCACCAGGTCTACACCTGTCACTCATCCACCTGTTACTGATCAATGTTTAAGCTAGAAATGCTGGTCCAAACCCTGTCCCATGCATCCTTGCTATGCAATTATACCATTTGTACTCTGGGTCAATTGATGCCACTTTTCCTGGTGTCCGCCCCTAATTTGAGCTGTTTTGGCAGATTTTGGGCCCCTCTGAAGGTGTTGTTTATGGATTTGCTTTTGCCTCCCATTGAATTCAATGGGGTTCGGATATGTTCGGCAAACTGCTGGGCGAACATTGGGACTGTTGCCTTTCCGAACCGACCCTTGAAAGGTTCGCTCATCTTTAGACACAACCACTATTAGGGTTCGGACTCATCAGTATATATAAAATCGCTCCGATGTTGTTCCTGAAAAGTAGGATGAGTGTCATGTGAGTACAATGCGATTTTTCTCACCTACCATCCTTATGACATCCATATGCAAGCCCTATGCAAAGCGCTTTTACATACTGTCATCCAAAGCTAGTTTTCTAAGTAATAAAGCAAATATATATATATATATATATATATATATATATATATATTTACAGTGCAGACCAAAAGTTTGGACACACCTTCTCATTTAAAGATTTTTCTGTATTTTCATGACTTTGAAAATTGTACATTCACACTGAAGGCATCAAAACTATGAATTAACACATGTGGAATTATTTTATATACTTAACAAAAAAGTGTGAAAGAACTGAAAATATGTCTTATATTCTAGGTTCTTCAAAGTAGCCACCTTTTGCTTTGATGACTGCTTTGCACATTCTTGGCATTCTCTTGATGAGCTTCAAGAGGTAGTCACCGGAAATGGTTTTCACTTCACAGGTGTGCCCTGTCAGGTTTAATAAGTGGGATTTCTTGCCTTATAAATGGGGTTGGGACCATCAGTTGTGTTGTGCAGAAGTCTGGTGAATACACAGCTGATAGTCCTACTGAATAAAGTGTTAGAATTTGTATTATGGCAAGAAAAAAGCAGCTAAGTAAAGAAAAACGAGTGGCCATCATTACTTTAAGAAATGAAGGTCAGTCAGTCCGAAAAATTGGGCAAACTTTGAAAGTGTCCCCAAGTGCAGTTGCAAAAACCATCAAGCGCTACAAAGAAACTGGCTCACATGAGGACCGCCCCAGGAAAGGAAGACCAAGAGTCACCTCTGCTTCTGAGGATAAGTTTATCCGAGTCACCAGCCTCAGAAATCGCAGGTTAACAGCAGCTCAGATTAGAGACCAGGTCAATGCCACACAGAGTTCTAGCAGCAGACACATCTCTACAACAACAATTAAGAGGAGACTTTGTGCAGCAGGCCTTCATGGTAAAATAGCTGCTAGGAAACCACTGTTAAGGACTGGCAACAAGCAGAAGAGACTTGTTTGGGCTAAAGAACACAAGGAATGGACATTAGACCAGTGGAAATCTGTGCTTTGGTCTGATGAGTCCAAATTTGAGATCTTTGGTTCCAACCACCGTGTCTTTGTGCGACGCAGAAAAGGTGAACGGATGGACTCTACATGCCTGGTTCCCACCGTGAAGCATGGAGGAGGAGGTGTGATGGTGTGGGGGTGCTTTGCTGGTGACGCTGTTGGGGATTTATTCAAAATTGAAGGCATACTGAACCAGCATGGCTATCACAGCATCTTGCAGCGGCATGCTATTCCATCCGGTATGCGTTTAGTTGGACCATCATTTATTTTTCAACAGGACAATGACTCCAAACACACCTCCAGGCTGTGTAAGGGCTATTTGACCAAGAAGGAGAGGGATGGGGTGCTACGCCAGATGACCTGGCCTCCACGGTCACCAGACCTGAACCCAATCGAGATGGTTTGGGGTGAGCTGGGCCGCAGAGTAAAGGCAAGAGGGCCAACAAGTGCTAAGCATCTCTGGGAACTCCTTCAAGATTGTTGGAAGACCATTTCCGGTGACTACCTCTTGAAACTCATCAAGAGAATGCCAAGAGTGTGCAAAGCAGTCATCAAAGCAAAAGGTGGCTACTTTGAAGAACCTAGAATATAAGACATAATTTCAGTTGTTTCACACTTTTTTGTTAAGTATATAATTCCGCACGTGTTAATTCATAATTTTGATGCCTTCAGTGTGAATGTACAATTTTCATACACCACGTGCAGAATTATTAGGCAAATGCGTATTTTGATCACTTTGATACTTTTTATACATATTGTCCTACTCCAAGCTGCATAGGCTTGAGAGCCAACTACCAATTAAGTAAATCTGGTGATGTGCATCTCTGTAATGAGGAGGGGTGTTGACTAATGACATCAACACCCTATATAAGGTGTGCTTAATTATTAGGCAACTTCCTTTCCTTTGGCAAAATGGGTCAGAAGAGAGATTTGACGGGTTTTGAAAAGTCCAAAATTGTGAGATGTCTTGCAGACGGATGCAGCAGTCTTGAAATTTCCAAACTTTTGAAGCGTGATCACCGAACAATCAAGCGTTTCATGGCAAATAGCAAACAGGGTCGCAAAAAGCGTGTTGGCCAAAAAGGCACAAAATAATTGCCCATGAATTGAGGAAAATCAAGCGTGAAGCTGCCAAGATGCCATTCGCCACCAGTTTTCCCATATTTCAGAGCTGCAACGTTACTGGAGTATCAAAAAGTACAAGGTTTGCGATACTCAGGGACATGGCCCAGGTAAGGAAGGCTGAAAAACGACCACCTTTGAACAAGAAACATAAGATAAAACGTCAAGAATGGGACAAGAAATATCTTAAGACTGATTTTTCAAAGGTTTTATGGACTGATGAAATGAGAGTGACTCTTGATGGGCCAGATGGATGGGCCAGAGGCTGGATCAGTAAAGGGCAGAGAGCTCCACTCCGACTCAGACGCCAGCAAGGTGGAGGTGGGGTACTGGTATGGGCTAGTATCATCAAAGATGAACTTGTGGGACCTTTTCAGGTTGACCATGGAGTGAAGCTCAACTCCCAGACCTACTGCCAGTTTCTGGAAGACAACTTCTTCAAGCAGTGGTACAGGAAGAAGTCAGTATTGTTCAAGAAAAACATGATTTTCAAGCAGGAAAATGCTCCATCACATGCATCCAAGTACTCCACAGCGTGGCTGGCCAGTAAAGGTCTAAAAGAAGAAAAAATAATGACATGGCCCCCTTGTTCACCTGATCTGAACCCCATAGAGAACCTGTGGTCCATCATAAAATGTGAGATCTACAGGGAGGGAAAACAGTACACCTCTCGGAACAGTGTCTGGGAGGCTGTGGTGGCTGCTGCACTCAATGTTGATCGAAAACAGATGAAGCAACTGACAGAATCTATGGATGGAAGGCTATTGAGTGTCATCATAAAGAAAGGTGGCTATATTGATCACTAATTTTTTTTGTTTTTGCATGTCAGAAATGTTTATTTCTAGATTTTGTGCACTGATATTGGTTTACCTGGTGAAAATAAACAAGTGAGATGGGATTATATTTGGTTTTTATTAAGTTGCCTAATAATTCTGCACAGTAATAGTTACCTGCACAAACAGATATCCTCCTAAGATAGCCAAATCGAAAAAAAGCCCACTCCAACTTCCAAAAATATTAAGCTTGGATATTTATGAGTCTTTTGGGTTGATTGAGAACATAGTTGTTGATCAATAATAAAAAATAATCCTCTAAAATACAACTTGCCTAATAATTCTGCACACAGTGTAGTCATGAAAATACAGAAAAATCTTTAAATGAGAAGGTGTGTCCAAACTTTTGGTCTGTATTATATATATATATATATATATATACACACAGTACAGACCAAAAGTTTGGACACACCTCATTTAAAGATTTTTCTGTATTTTCATGACTTTGAAAATTGTACATTCACACTGAAGGCATCAAAACTATGAATTAACACATGTGGAATTATATACTTAACAAAAAAGTGTGAAACAACTGAAAATATGTCTCATATTCTAGGTTCTTCAAAGTAGCCACCTTTTGCTTTGATGACTGCTTTGCACACTCTTGGCATTCTCTTGATGAGCTTCAAGAGGTAGTCACCGGAAATGGTTTTCATTTCACAGGTGTGCCCTGTCAGGTTTCCTTTCATGTGGCACTAAAGGGTGTTTAGCCTTTTTAAACCTATTAAATAAATATATATAAATATATTTTTTTAAATGGTGTAGGATCCCCCTTATTTTTACTAACCAGCTGAGGGAAAGCAGACAGCTGGGGGCAGGTATTATTCTGGGAAGCAGCCACTATCCATGGATCATCTCAGCTTATTAATTACAGGTCCTAGTTGTCTGTGTATCCTTTACTGGTTCTAAAAAGGGGGGGGGATCATAAAAAAAAAACCTCGGCTCACACAGAGGTTAAAGTGTGAACGGTGAACCGCTGCCTGTGACTGGTGGTAACCTTAATTACGTCACCGCTCGTCAATGCAGCCGGGTTCTCACGGTACTCTCACTGTGTTCAGGCTGGCGTCTAATGGATGCGCCATTTCTGGGGCCGCTAAGGGCTGATGTTATTAGTCTGTTTCAGCCTGCTGTCATGTAGAGCAGTCACATCAGTGACTGGTCATGTGACTGCTCTACAAATGATCCAATCGCCGTGGGACACTCTGGATTATTTCATCACGTCAGAGGGATATGGTTGTTTTTTATTATTATTATTTTTTTACAGGGGACAATTGCTTCAAATGAATTAGGTGAGTATAAGGTTGCTTTTTTATTTTCTGTTTTTTTTTACAGGAGACAATGGCTTCAGGGGGATTAGGCGTTAGGGGAGTATATTGTGTTTTTTTATTTTTAAATAAATGATTAAAACCATATGGACTTTTATTTCAAATAAAGGATTTTTTTTAGGCCGTGTGACTATTTGCAAACTTTTACTATGGGGTTGGTAATGGGGGCGTCTTATAGACGCCTCTCCATTACTAACTTGGGCTTCATGTCAGCTGCCACTACAAAGCTGACAAGAACCCCAAACCTAGTACCCCACTTGCCACCACATCAGGGAAAATGGGAAGAGCGAAGCTAAGCACCAGACTTGGCACATCTTATTGAGAACTGATGTTATTAGCCTTGGAAGGGGCCAGTATCAATGGCCCCTTCCCTGGTGTGAAGAAACGGAGTCTTCCGTGGGCGTAATACTACTCAGGTCAACACAGGGTGAGGGTAAAACAGTGTGGCAATACTTTATAGAACCACCAAATGGACAAATAACACATAGAACAGCAAATACCCAAGATGGTACAACATTACACTGTCTCACTCTTCCGCTGGCCCACCTGGGATAGAACTGTGACTTTGGGACTTCCAGGGCCAGCTACCTCAACCAGTGTCCCCCCGCTTTTGGTGGGCCCCCACAGAGAGAAGGTAGCGGCAAGCTTAGGAAGCTGACAGTCCATAGAGGTACAAGGCCAGGAGACCAGAGGGTCCCACCCTGGCCTTGCCAAGAGTTTCCATAGGACCAGATGACCAGCTGGTCCAAATCTGGCTTCTCCAAATGTCTCCATGGGTTCCAGGCGACCGTTGGGTCCCACCTGGCAACCCCAAACAACATATCCATGGAGCCAAGTGACTTCATCGTCCCAACCTGGTCTCCCCAAATGTATCCATGGGCGCTCTGATAGTCATTTGACCAGATCCGTATCTTTCCAGGTAGGGCCATATACTCTTAGGCTGGAATCATGTAGAATCCAAATCTGTGTCTCTTTGGATAAAGCCATGCTACCAAGCTGATGGTCTGAAGAGAGTCTGATCTTTGATTCTCCTTGTAAAGTCTCTTTCAATTCTCCTGTTTCAAATCTGCCTGCTACAGAGGCATATGTTCCTTAAAAATAGTTCACATTTGTTCTTTCAAGTACACATCCACAGGGCAAGGGAGGATATTATTCCACAGGGCTGAGGTCTCATTCATTAAGCCTTTAATCAATTTACATAGTTGGTATAGCAGGGGGCTCTTGTAAATAAACATCTAGCTGGCTTTAGTATAATATGCAATTAGCATAGTAATAAACTTCATTGTTTTAGAACCAAGAGAAGACAACATTCAGGATTATACAAATACTGTATTTATCAAAAATGATACCCGTCAGACCATGCTTGTAGTAGGGTAATCAAAACATGAACTCTTCAATTTTGATATAACAAAATAAATTTTATTGAATCAAATAAATATAACACACATTAAAAATCGAGTGCCTCAAATGTGAGGGACGAGCTAAAATAATGCCCTGAGAAAGCCCAATAAATGCAATAACCACCTAATTATTGGTAACAAGTATTTCATATATGCAACAATAGATGTCTAGCAAAAAATAGAATTAGACTTACTGGTAATTCGGTTTCTAATAACCCTCCACGACAGCACCAAAGGAGGATGTCACCCCATCCTAATAGGGACAGGAAACACAAAGAGGTCAAATAGCCCCTCCCTCCAGTGTTTTTATAAAGGACCACACAGTATGAATGCTTCAAATTATATTTATTCTTATTAAAATTAATTGATTTTTTGGCTAACCGTGGAGGGTTATTAGAAACCGAATTACCGGTAAGTCTAATTCTATTTTCTCCAATAACCCCACACGACAGCACCAAAGGAGGAGTATCAAAGACTCATGTTTAGGGAGGGACAACGGCCTGAAGCACTTTCCGCCCAAAGTCCAAGTCTTTAATAGAGATTAAATTAAGTTTGTAATTAGTGTTGAGCATTCCGATACTGAAATATCGGGTATCGACCGATATTCGCTGTATCGGAGTTCCGATACTGAGTTCTGATACTTTTACAATATCGAAAACCGGAATCGGAAGTTCACATAATGCCTGCGCTCTGCAGTGTCTCTGAAGGATGACAAGCTGGATGGCAGCGCTCAGCTGCGATCCAGCCTGTCATCAGAATGCCATCCCAGCGTGGGAGAATTCTCCTGCTCAAGCGCTGACATTACATTATCTCCCTTACATTACAATTAAATGGAATAGCAGGAATTAATATTTTGTTAAGACGTTAATGCCACAGCCATGGTGGTTGTGGCATTACAGTGGTTGCCCAAATCGATAGGAACAGTGCTCACAGTGAAACATGAAAAGCCATGTCAGTCACATATATAAGAAGTACAGTGACAGTGTTGGGTTACTGTACTTGTCATTTAGTGTTAAAGGATTTATTTAAAAAAATAATAGTGTTTTCATGCACCGTCTCTTTAAAAAAGCCGGCAATTCAGCAGCGGTACCCAACAATTTAGAACAGAAAGATAGAGCATCACACATAGATTAGATAGATAGAAACATGTCAGTCACATACAGTACAGACCAAAAGTTTGGACACACCTTCTCATTTAAAGATTTTTCTGTATTTTCATGACTATGAAAATTGTACATTCACACTGAAGGCATCAAAACTATGAATTAACACATGTGGAATTATATACTTAACAAAAAAGCGTGAAACAACTGAAAATATGTCTTATATTCTAGGTTCTTCAAAGTAGCCACCTTTTGCTTTGATGACTGCTTTGTACACTCTTGGCATTCTCTTGATGAGCTTCAAGAGGTAGTCATCGGAAATGGTCTTCCAACAATCTTGAAGGAGTTCCCAGAGATGCTTAGCACTTGTTGGCCCTTTTGCCTTCACTCTGCAGTCTAGCTCACCCCAAACCATCTCGATTGGGTTCAGGTCTGGTGACTGTGGAGGCCAGGTCATCTGGCGTAGCACCCCATCACTCTCCTTCTTGGTCAAACAGCCCTTACACAGCCTGGAGGTGTGTTTGGGGTCATTGTCCTGTTGAAAAATAAATGATGGTCCAACTAAACGCAAACCGGATGGAATAGCATGCCGCTGCAAGATGCTGTGGTAGCCAAGCTGGTTTAGTATGCCTTCAATTTTGAATAAATCCCCAACAGTGTCACCAGGAAAGCACCCCCACACCATCACACCTTCTCCTCCATGCTTCACGGTGGGAACCAGGCATGTAGAGTCCATCCGTTCACCTTTTCTGCGTCGCACAAAGACACGGTGGTTGGAACCAAAGATCTCAAATTTGGACTCATCAGACAAAAGCACAGATTTCCACTGGTCTAATGTCCATTCTTTCTGTTCTTTAGCCCAAACAAGTCTCTTCTGCTTGTTGCCTGTCCTTAGCAGTGGTTTCCTAGCAGCTATTTTACCATGAAGGCCGGCTGCACAAAGTCTCCTCTTAACAGTTGTTGAAGAGATGTGTCTGCTGCTAGAACTCTGTGTGGCATTGCCCTGGTCTCTAATCTGAGCTGCTGTTAACCTGCGATTTCTGAGGCTGGTGAATCGGATAAACTTATCCTCAGAAGCAGAGGTGACTCTTGGTCTTCCTTTCCTTGGGCGGTCCTCATGTGAGCCAGATTCTTTGTAGTGCTTGATGGTTTTTACAACTGCACTTGGGGACACTTTCAAAGTTTGCCCAATTTTTTGGATTGACTGACCTTCATTTCTTAAAGTAATGATGGCCACTCGTTTTTCTTTACTTAGCTGCTTTTTTCTTGCCATAATACAAATTCTAATAGTCAATTCAGTAGGACTATCAGCTGTGTATCCACCAGGCTTCTGCACAACACAACTGATGGTCCCAACCCCATTTATAAGGCAAGAAATCCCACTTATTAAACCTGACAGGGCACACCTGTGAAGTGAAAACCATTTCCGGTGACTACCTCTTGAAGCTCATCAAGAGAATGCCATGAGTGTGCAAAGCAGTCATCAAAGCAAAAGGTGGCTACTTTGAAGAACCTAGAATATAAGACATATTTTCAGTTGTTTCACACTTTTTTGTTAAGTATATAATTCCACATGTGTTAATTCATAGTTTTGATGCCTTCAGTGTGAATGTGCAATTTTCAAAGTCATGAAAATACAGAAAAATCTTTAAATGAGAAGGTGTGTCCAAACTTTTGGTCTGTACTATATATATATATTTATATATATATATATATATATGTATATGTGTGTATAATATTTCTCCTCCTTATCTGTGCGTCATGAATCATGATATGTGTTAAAGGGGCCCACTGAGACCAGGGTCCACGAAAACCTGGAACCGGCCCCGGTCCCTCATACAGTGTGGGGGGGGGGTCTTCTGTGGGAGGCCCTTAAACAGTGTGAGGGTTACTATAGGAGACTTCCATAAAGTGTGGGGGCTATTATATTGCGTGGAGTTCATGTGGAAGCCATTGTAACATTTGCAGCCTACTGTGAGGGCCATAACACAGTGTGGCCTCAGAGACTGCAAGCTGTTATTAAAGCCAGAGGTGGTGCAACAAAATACTGGTGATGTATTGGAGTGTTCTTTTGTGTGTTTGTTTTTCATGATTCCAGAATTTTTTCCTCAGAATTGAGTGATTCCATAATTTTTTCCCTCTGCTTGGTCTGAAAAAAAATTACCCTTAATGAGTACCACATTTTTTACCTTGATTTCTTTTAGTGTTTCTTAAAGCCCTAAAGTTGCCATTTGAAATGACTTTAGTTTTGTACCATGTCTGTGATCTGCTTTTTTCCAACAACATTAAACAACTGAATGAACATCCTCCGAGCCTGGTGATTCCATAATTTTTGCCAGGGGTTGTATTCTTATTGTAGACACGAACAACTAAATGATTTCCTGGGAATGACGTATGCATGTGCATGGCTGATTCAGAGAGATTCATGTCGAGTTGGCAAAGATGGCGCTCAAAGACAAACTCACCCTTCCCATCGGAATTCCTAAGGCGTTACTACAGTCAAAAGATACATGGATGAACAAATTACAGTGTGTCAGAAAAGAGCAATACATTTTACTAATCCCACCTAGAAGAATAATACTATTTAACCCCATGTCTACGTAATAAAGTATGCCATTTGCGTGGTTCAGTCTCTGAGTGAAGTTTTTCAACCAGTTTAGCAGATTTGGTTAATTAGCTTCTCTGCATGCACTTGGACATCTTTACTTTGGAGGAGAGCAGTTACCTGGTGTATCTTAAATTGGTGAAATCTCCACAAATGGTGCCGTGACTCGGATAAAACTCAAGGGGAGCTCTAGGTCTCGGGGTGCCCATCACTGGACCACCTACGGACGAGCCGGGACTGCTCAAAGTGAGAGCCTGATCAACTCTCATCACTAAATACGGTAAGTCTGCAGATTTAATGAATCCGTAGTGCTTACTCGTATTTTGAACGGTCTCTGGTGAGTTTGTGGTGTCTAGATTGGCCCTTAGGGACAGCCCGTGCGACTGGGCGGGTCCCCACTGTGTGATTCCAAGAACTCTGGTGTAGTCACTCCTGGCTAACTGCTGCTCTGTGGTATCTTAGGTGTCCCGTTCCATTAGAACGATCTTTGTACGCAGGGGCGTACACATATACACTTGAGAATTTAGGAAAATTTCTTTGTTTAGGACGTGGGCGCACAGGGCCAACCAATCCTCTATTAAGTCGTGTATTAAGTCGTGGGACACGCGGGGAGTGAAGTTACTGATAAGTCGTGTATTAAGACGTCATTAGGATGCGGGCACGCAGGGTTAACCAATCCTCTATTAAGACGTGGAATACGCGGGGAGCCAACTGCATCGTTAAGTCATATATTAAGATGTCAATAGGACGTGGGTGCGCGGGGTGCTCAGTGCTTCATTAAAAATGGAAGGAAATATGTAGAGAAAACCAAAAGAGTAATGTCATTGTGTGGGTTGTACCTGGGGGGGTAGATTACAGTACAAGATGTCGAATGCAGCAATTTGTGAAAACGGGAAATGCCAAGAGTGTGCAAAGCAGTCATCAAAGCAAAAGGTGGCTACTTTGAAGAACCTAGAATATAAGACATATTTTCAGTTGTTTCACACTTTTTTGTTAAGTACAAAATTCCACATGTGTTAATTCATAGTTTTAATGCCTTCAGTGTGAATGTACAATTTTCAAAGTCAAGAAAATACAGAAAAATCTTTAAATGAGAAGGTGTGTCTAAACTTTTGGTCTGTACTGTATATAATAAGTACAATGACAGTGTTGGTTACTGTACTTGTCATTTAGTGTTAAAATAAAGGATTTATTAAAAAAAAAATGGGCGTGGGGTTCCCCGTAATTTTAGTCTCTAGCGGAGGTTAAGCAGACGGCTGGGGCAGATGATTGAAGCCTGGGAAGGGGGCAATACCCAAGGAGCTTCCCAGGCTACTAATATCAGCCCCCAGCTGAATACCTAGCCTTTACTAGCTATGAAAATGGGGGACTCCCAAAAAAATGACGTGGGGTCCCCCCTATTTTAATAGCTAGCAAAGGCTAGGCAGACAGCTGGGGGCTGATATTAATAGCCCAGGAAGGGTGCCATGAATATTGGCCCCCTCTCAGGCTAGAAACACCAGCCGTCAGCCGCCCCAGAAATGGCGCAGCCATAGGATGCGCCAATTCTGGCACTTAGCCTCGCTCTTCCCACTGCCCTGTAGCGGTGGCAGTGGGGTAATAGGGCTGGGGTTGATGTCAGCTTATAATGCCAGCTGACATCAAGCGTCTATAAGACACCCCCATTTCTAACCCCATAGTCAAAGTTGAAAAAAACCACAAACACCCAGAATAAAGTCCTTTAATTGAAATAAACACACAATTCTTTATTGTTCTAAATTAAACCATGCTTACCATCACGCCCATTCCAGCTGAAGCCAACGATCTCCTGCAATAAAAGTAAAATAATAAAGCAACATCATCCTTACCTTTTGATGGTTCCCAGGACAGCTCTAGCTGTGGCCCCCATGCTCCCCTGACCTCAACCCCATTGAGAACCTCTGGAGCATCATCAAAAGTAGTGTCTATGATGGCGGGAGGCAGTTCACATCTAAGCAACAGCTCTGGGAGGGTATTCTGTCCTCATGTAAAACAATTGAAGCAGAAACCATCCAAAACCTGACAAATTCAATGAATGAGAGAGTTCAGAAGCTCCTTTCGAACAAGGGGTCCTATGTGCAAATGTAACATCACCTAGAATAAAGATTTGTGTTGAAAACTCTTTGATTTCAGTTTGTAATAACCTGCTAATGCTTATAATTTCAAAAATGACCATTTTTTTGTTCTTTATTAAAATGAAAATGTTGAAAACTCTGCTGTGCATAATAATTTGGAACATGCATTTTGAGTGCAGTTTGAGTGTTTTATTTTTTAAAAAATATAATGTTATCATAGGCAGT
The DNA here is from genome assembly GCF_046119375.1 of Phyllobates terribilis. Lineage (NCBI taxonomy): Eukaryota > Metazoa > Chordata > Amphibia > Anura > Dendrobatidae > Phyllobates > Phyllobates terribilis. The sequence continues at coordinate 214,998,809 of NW_027362761.1, forward strand.
TTGTACAAAAACCTTTCAATTGTACTCTAATAGTTATTTGACTGGAAAATTACAATGACTGCAATTCATATAGGTAATTTGGGAAAATCTGAGAAAATATTATTTGCATAATAATTTGGAACACAGTGTATTTGTAACGCTTGGTGAAGGTATGGACCGAGGACCAGGTAGCTGCTCTACATATCTGCTCGAGGTAAGCGTTAGCCTTCTCTGCCCAGGAGACGGACATGGCTCTAGTAGAGTGCGCTTTCAGCTTCTCCGGCAGTGAGAGATTTTGGATCTGATATGATTCTACAATTGCTTTCTTGATCCAACTAGCAATGGTACTTTTTGAGACTTTCTTTCCTCTGTTCTGACCAGATGGCTGAATAAAGAGGTTCTGAGCCTTCCTCCAGGCCTCAGTTTTTTGGACGTAGTGAAGAACGACCCGCCTTAAGTCCAAATAATGGAATTCTTCTCTTTTATTTTTTGGGTTATGACAGAAGAAGGGCAAGATTATCCCCTGTGATCTATGGAAGTCTGAGACCACTTTTGGTAAGAAAGATGGGCCCAGTTGTAGAATAATCCTATAATCCAGAATTCTCAAATACGGGTCATTCACTGAGAAAGCTTGGATTTCTCCCACTCTCCTGCCCGTGGTAATTGCTACTAAAAAAGTTGTTTTCCAAGCTAACTTATCCAGCTCTATTGAGGCCAAAGGTTCAAACGGTGGTAGTGTCAGTACTTTAAGGACGATATTAAGATCCCAGGAGGGAATGTGGTTGATTATTCTGGGACACAGACGAGTAGCTGCTGTCATGAACTTTTTTACCCATCGATGTTCGGCCGGGCTTTGGTCAAAATAGGCACTTAGCGCTGCGATCTGTACCTTGAGGGTGCTGGGTTTAAGGCCTTTTTCCAGCCCCTCTTGTAGGAAATCCAAGATCTGGGTCATGTCAGGATGCCGAAGATCTGGCGTATTTGGTTTATACCATGTGTAAGGCAGCGCTAGTCATCATACTGGGGGACACTCGCTGCACCGGGTCAATTAAAGCACACCAGCCACGTTTTCCAGTATTTCACAAACCAGCAGTTTATTTTACTTAATAACTGCTATAACCGAGTCCAACTCAGTGGCTCGCCGACATATTACATATAATGTCCAGGAGCCTTTCAAGTGGCAGACAGGCCCACTTGGCTCCAGTTACAGCCTCCAGCAAAGTCACTTATATCAACGTCCATATAAGGCAGTGTTTTACTCTCTGCCCTCTGAAGATTATCACAGAACGTCTGCAGCTCCTTCACCTGAGCTTCCAGACCTAGGGTCTTTCTGCGAAGATCATCATTTTCATCACGGGTGTCCTGCAGAGTGGTCTCAACCACTTGGCGCATGTGCTCTGCATCCGCCTTATCATCCTCTAGTTTTCCTTTAACCCTGAGGAGATCCTTATAGTCTCTCTTAATTTGTTGCAGTTCCCCACTGCGTTCACCACATTCCTTCTTGGATTCACACAGCTCCCGGTTGAACTGTTCGCACAGTCGTTCTAGGTTTTGTTCACGCCCAGAAACTTCATCCTGCAGCGCCTCCTTCTCAAGCTTCAACTGCAAAACCTCCCCCTTGGTTTTGCGGTGGTCCTCCTTAATTTCCTGGAACATTTCCTTCCATTGGTTAATTTCCTCGTTGCTTCCCTCCAAGTCTCGCTCTAAGTTCCTCACAACCTGGTATATTTTCTGCCGTTCAGACTTCAGGCTCAGCTGGTCTGAGGACACGTTCTCCAGGTTTTCCCATAGTTGCTGTACGTCACTCTGACACTGCTGCCTGATAGGCTCCAGCTCTTGGTCATGACTGGCCGCCTCCTCTTTCAGGGCTGTCAGATCCTGATCCTTGTGTTTCAGTACTGTACCGGAGGTTGCTACTGGCAACGTCACCTCCTCTTCTGCCTCTAAAGGAGGATCCACACTTGAAACAAAGGCACACAGTACTACATTTTCTTTATTTTCACTTACAGCAAAGACTACAGGAGCAACCTTTTTGTGGCCCTTGCGCCGTCGACGATGAGAGGGGGACTCTCTCCCCTCGTCTAGCCCCTCCTGACTGACCTCTCTTTCTACTTTCATAGTGTCACCGTCAGCTACGGGATCTGTGTCACTCCCCATGGTTTTGTGGACTAACAGGTCACCTCCCACTTTGACGTCAACTCCTTCTACTGGAGCTACCCCATTATCAACGGTCAAATCGTCATGTTTAGGCAGTACCAACCCACAACCAGTAACAAATTTTGGTTTTCTATACTCCACGCTCTTGTGAAAATCCGCCCCCTTTTGAGACTCCGCCCCCTTTTGGACCCACACCTGTAGGGGGATTTTTACTAAAAAAATCAGCAATAGTCTTAGGACTCAGTTCACAACATCTCTTACCACCTCCCCGGGCACTCTGGGACAATACTGGCACCCCCGGAGAGTTCACAGAATGGTCCACTGCCGCCATTCTATACGGTGCCCACAGCTCCTGCCGTTCCTGCACCATGTCCTATAGACGTTTCCCAAATACCTGCTGCGGTTTAACCGGCACTTTAATCGCTCAATAGCTTCATTTTCTTTTGCTGCTCCATTCACAGCCATCGCGGTATACTATTCACACTAGACACTTCACCGCTTTCCCCGGAAAAATTTTCGTGGCCCCGCCGAGCCACAGCAAACCAGGTTTGAGTGCGAGGACAATTTTCGTAACCCCGCCGAGTTACAGCAAACCAGGTTTGAGTGCGAGGACAATTTTTGTAACCCCGCCGAGTTTCAGCCAGATGCTTTAATCTTCGTGACCCCGCCAAGCCACAGCAAACCAGGTTTGAGTGCGAAGACAATTTTCGCAACCCCGCCGAGTTACAGCAAGATGCTTTAATCTTCGTGACCCGGCCGAGCCACAGCAAGATGCCTGTATCCACACTCGTCATCCTGTGCCGTTGCCCCTAGCAACCGGGCTGCAGTTGCCCGCATTCTCCAACCACATGTAAGGCAGCGCTAGTCATCATACTGGGGGACACTCGCTGCACCAGGTCAATTAAAGCACACCAGCCACGTTTTCCAGTATTCCACAAACCAGCAGTTTATTTTACTTCATAACTGCTATAACCGAGTCCAACTCAGTGGCTCGCCGACATATTACATAAATTGTCCAGGAGCCTTTCAAGTGGCAGACAGGCCCACTTGGCTCCAGTTACAGCCTCCAGCAAAGTCACTTATATCAACGTCCATATAAGGCAGTGTTTTACCTTTACCGGGTTTTAGCTGCTTCAGACTTGTTCTGCCACCTCTGTGGCTTTTCGGCTTCCCAGATGGGGGTCTCCAGCCCTCGTTCCTTCAAAGACTACTGGTATGTGGTCTCACATCCAGCCTCTGCCTTTCAGGACTCTTGCCTTCCAAACCTCTTGCCCTCCAAGGCTACTGAGATTGTTTACACCTAAGGATCCAGCCTCTGCCTTTCAGGCTTCACCAGGCTTCAATAGGCCTTACTAGGCCTCACACTCTAGCGGTGTCCCACACGGGAACAGGCCTCACGCCTTACACACACTGTCTCAAATCTACCAGGGTTTATATATCTTCCAATGCACACAGGACCTGTGCTGATGTCACAGTCATGTGATCAGACCTTCTGTGTGCACAGGACCTGTGCTATGTCACAGTCATGTGACCAGTCACCTGAGGGGGAGGTACATGGTCAGCCAAAACACACCCTGGACCATTACAGTAATGCCGCAAGCCGCTGCATTACACATGTTAGGAAGGTCTTCCATATTTTGCTGTATATGGAGTTTGTTTCCTACTTCTTTGTAGGGTATGAATTACTCGGTCTGAGAGTCCTTTGGCTTTCAGGATTGTGAACTCAGAAGCCAGGCCGCTAAATGGAGGTTCTCTGGATCTGGATGGAGTATTGGACCTTGATGGAGAAGGTTTTTGATTGCTGGCAGGATGAGGGGCCCTTCTATGTTTAGACTGTTTAGTGCACAGAATCAGCTCCTTTTTGGCCAAAGTGGAGCTATCAAGATTATCTTGACCTCCTCGGTCCTTATTTTCTGTAAGGTCTTGGGGATCAATGGAATTGGGGGAAAAGCATAAGCTAGATGGAAACACCACGGGTGAGCGAATGCATCTATCCCCAGGCATACATCGTCTGGATCTAGGGAGAAGTATTTTTCTGCCTTGGTATTTTGGTGTCTTGCAAAAAGGTCCACCTCCAGGCAACCCCGTCATCTGGTCAGCATGTGGAAAAGGTCTGAGTTCAGTTCCCATTCCCCCGGATGGATATTCCTTCTGCTCAGAAAATCGGCCTGGATGTTGTCTGAGCCTTTTATGTGCAGACCTGATGAAATGAAGATGTCTTTCTGCCCAGAAGAATATTCTTGCTGAGATACTTTTTAGATTCTCGTACCTTGTACTCCCTTGCTGGGAAAGGTGAGCTACGGTAGTCATGTGTGAACATAAATCCTCTAAAACTAAATTTTATTAAGCAATATTAAAAACACCAAAAAAAACTTTTGTGATTGAGGATCTATTCCCGTCACAATACCGTGACTGGAAAAAAAGACAATGATAAAAAAACAGCGTCCCTACGGGATTTGAATAAGCCCAATCAGGCACCGATAATATATAATACACTTAACTGGCCCTGTTAAAAGCCTGATCAGTTCCTGCCTAACATGGCGGTTGGCACCCTATTACAACGATTTTGGCGCCCCCGTTCCTGGGCGTCTGTCCCTACCTTGCCCTGTTCCGCCCTATGATGGTGAGCTAGACACAGTAAAAGGTGACTGCCTATTCTAGTACATTGTAGTTACCGCACTAATGTAACACATAAATAGATTAGTCCATGCATAATAGTAGAACTTATCTCATAAATCTGGGAACTGCCTCAACGCGTTTCCCCATCCCATCGGTTCATCAGGAGGCCAGATAATGAAGCGTCCAAAAAGAGAACAGTGTTGCTTGATTCAGTAGTGCATAATAGATTGTGGCAGGCTATGGTCGTTCACCATATGGTTCTATTTAAATATGTACACAGATTGGATACTCAACATTAACATCTGGCCACTCATTACAGACACACATCCCCACCACATGGTCTTCTGTCCCTCTGGGCTCTATTGCGCATGTCGATCCCACAAGCACTAGAGGCTGGGTTGTTAATATAGAATGCGCATAGTTCCAGCGTGGAGCGCAATACATCAGGTCAGATCGCAGGCGCACAACCCCCAGCACATATTGACCATCTTAGACGTAAGCGCTGGTATGTTAATATTGTTACTGCGTTCCATCATGGAACGCAAGACGGATTTCTGTGAAACTCATAGTATAAACGCTGCGGTGGTCTATGGTATAATTATGGTGGTTGCCCTAATAACAAGCACATAGCAATCAGTTCCCGATGGTATGATGGTACATGTAGCATCGGCGTCTCTGCCTCCTACCGGGCAGAGACGCCGTTCCCCTCACCGCCGCAGTCCCGGTCCGGCGTCTTCCTGCTCCCATGCTGCTGCTGTGGTGCGCACCTTCCCGAGCACTGTGCTTAGGGCGCGCGCGCTCCCTCCCTCTTAAAGGGGCCACGCACGCCGTCCTAAAGAGTCCCCGGCCAATGGCCGGAGGACTTCTCCTATATAAAGCACCTCCTCCAAAATGGAGGTGCCTGTGCAAGGTTGTTGTTTTGTGTGCTAACACTTTCCTCAGCTCTCAGGTCCCGCTGTCTGTCAGTCCTACCCGCCAGTCTGTCTATCAGCCATGCCCGCAAGCCTGCCTACCCGGAGCACCTGCCAAGTAACCTGCCGTGCCCGCCAGCCTGCCTACCTGGAGCACCTGCCAGCTACCTGCCGTGCCCACCAGCCTGCCTACCCGGAGCACCTGTCTGGCTATCCACCGTACCCGCCTGCTTGCCTACCCGGAGCACCTATCTGGCTATCAGCCGTACCTGCCTGCTTATCTACCTGAACCACCCACCAGCCTTCCTGCCGTGCTCATCCACTGTACCGGTCAGCTCCTGTCATCTGACCTGTGGGAGTCACCAGCTCTCACACAAGGTCGGTCCCAGAGTGGCACCTGGTTCACCTGCCCGGTCCCTCCCTGGTTCACGGAGTCGACTAAGCCGCCGTGTGACCTGGGTCGGTCCGAGTAGGCACTTAGTCACGCCCCTCTGGTCCCTCCTTGCACCGAAGCACAGAGGTTCCACCACCCGGACCCGCAACAGAACAGTTTATCATGCTATAAGAGTTGGCTGCCTAATTATGGCTATCAATCACAATGCCAAGGGCTGACATAAAGCATTAATATACAGATATTGACATGCCATATTAATCAAGATGATTCTGTCTGTGGGAGGTATTTGTCCATGTGTAGCGAAAAGATGTCAAAACAAATCATCAGGGCCAGCTAGTTAGGTATCCATCCAAGTAAAGATGTAAAGGTGGATACACATTACCAAAATTAGATGTAGGATATATATCCATTCCATAATAGAAATTCCTCAAAGCTGAGGACATAGAGAAAGATAATTTATAGAAATAAGCCTATAATGAGGCAAAGGTCAAGGAGACCACCAGACTTGAGGAGCAGGGTCATAAAGTAGGGGGAATATGTCCAATGAGAGACACGGCGAGGTGATACTTCACATAAAGCATACATATGAAAATTGTTTATTTAATCCTTTCGGAGATACTGACTGTAGTCTAAACATCCACTCAGTTTCTTTTCTCAGAACCGTTTTATCCAAATTTCCACCTCTTATTTTAGGTCTAATCAATTCGATCATATTAAATGATATTTATTTTAGTCGTCCCCCATGGATTTCATTCATATGGCGTGCAATCGGTGTGTCACGTTTGTTTCTAAAGTCTCCCAAGTGCTCACCCACTCGTGTCCGCATCTCCCTTACAGTCTTCCCTAGATAATCCTTGGAACAAGTACGTGTCGCCTTGTAGACCACCCCTTTAGATCTACTATTGCCAAAATCCCTGATTGAGAAGGGTTTGTTTGTAACCGGGCTTGAGAAGGTTTTGCAGACTGCCATCCAGTCACATTTACTGCAGTTTCCACACCTAAAGTAGGCGCAGGGTTTTCTCTCAAGCCAGGTCCCTAGTTTTGGAAGTGGTTGATATAGGCTATGGACCAGACGGTCACCTATTGATCTGCATCTCCTATATGTAATACTCAGGGAAGGAGGGATAAGATCCCTTACATTTGGGTCTGCCAGGAGAATCCCCCAGTGTTTCCTTAGTATGCGTGAGACTCTTTCAGACTGACTGTCAAAAGTACCTATTATCCTCAACACCTCCTTCCCTTGTTTTTTATCATCATTGGTGCTGGCCAATAGGGACCATCTATCCCTCCTTAGTGCCTCTGAGTAGGATTTTTCCAGGACTTGACGTGGGTATCCTCTCTCACGGAACCTATGATATAAATCATTGGCCTGCTCTCTGAAGACTCCGGTTTTGGTACAGTTCCTTCTAATGCGAAGGAACTGGCCCTTCGGAATACCCCGTTTGAGAGCCTCAGGATGATGGCTATCCCAGTCAAGAAAGCTATTTGTAGCGGTAGGTTTGCGGTGAGTACATGTAGTGATGGAGCTGTCCCACTCCTTGTTTATCCTCACATCCAGGAAGGCAATGCTGTTGTTTTGACATTCAGATGTAAATCTGAGTCCGATATTGTTTATGTTGATGGTTTCAATAAACCTTTTAAATTCAGCCTCTGGGTCCGACCAAAACACCAAGATGTCATTGATGTATCTGGCCCAGAGGCCGACATACGGATGCCACCACCTGTCCTCACCTCCAAAGATGATCGTTTCCTCCCACCAGCACAGGAGCAGATTGACATACGTGGGGGCACAGGGGCTTCCCATTACTGTGCCCCTGAGTGGTGGAAGTACTTACCATCAAAGAGGAAGTAGTTGTTTAAGGGTAAACTGTAGTAATTCCTCCACCAATCTACACTGCTCAAAAAAATAAAGGGAACACTCAAATAACACATCCTAGATCTGAATGAATTAAATATTCTCATTGAATACTTTGTTCCGTCCAAAGTTGAATGTGCTGACAACAAAATCACACAAAAATCATCAATGAAAATCAAATTCATTAACCAATGGAGGCCTGGATTTGCAGTCACCCCCAAAAATTAAAGTGTAAAAACACACTACAGGCTGATCCAACTTTGATGTAATGTCCTTAAAACAAGTCAAAATGAGGCTCAGTATTGTGTGTGGCCAGCTCATGCCTGTATGACCTCCCTACAACGCCTGGGCATGCTCCTGATGAGGTCGTGGATGGTCTCCTGTGGGATCTCATCCCAGACACTAAAGCTCTTGCCAACTCCTGGACAGTCTGTGGTGCAACGTGACATTGGTGGATGGAGCGAGACATGATGTGCCAGATGTGCTCAATCGGATTCAGGTCTGGGGAACGGGCGGGCCAGTCCATAACTTCAATGCCTTCATCTTGCAGGAACTGCTGACACACTCAAGCCACATGAGGTCTGGCATTGTTCTGCATTAGGAGGAACCCAGGGCCAACCGCACCAGCATATGGTCTCACAGGGGGTCTGAGGATTTCATCTCGGTACCTAATGGCAGTCAGGCTACCTCTGGCGAGCACATGGAGGGCTGTGCCGCCCTCCAAAGAAATGCCACCCCACACCATTACTGACCCACTGCCAAACCGGTCATGCTGAAGGATGTTGCAGACAGCAGATCGCTCTCCACGGCGTCTCCAGACTCTGTCACGTCTGTCACATGTGCTCAGTGTGAACCTGCTTTCATCTGTGAAAAGCACAGGGCGCCAGTGGTGACTTTGCCAATTCTGGTCTGTGGCAAATGCCAAGCGTCCTGCACAGTGTTGGGCTGTGAGGACAACCCCCATCTGTGGACGGCGGGCCCTCATACCACCCTCATGGAGTCGGTTTCTAACCGTTTGTGCAGACACATGCACATTTGTGGCCTGCTGGAGGTCATTTTGCAGGGCTCTGGCAGTGCTCCTCCTGTTCCTCCTTGCGCAAAGGAGGAGGTAACGGTCTTGCTGCTGGGTTGTTGCCCTCCTACGGCTCCCTCCACATCTGCTGGTATCTGCTCCATGGTCTGGACACTGTGCTGACAGACACAGCTACCCTTCTTGCCACAGCTCGCACTAATGTGCCATCCTGGATGAACTGCACTACCTGAGCAACTTCTGTGGGTTGTACTGTAGACACCGCCTCATGCTACTGTACCTCTAGGGGTGAGAGCAATGGCTAAATGAAAAAGTGACCAAAACAACAGCCAAAAAGGATGAGAACAGAAAAATGGTCTGTGGTCACCACCTGCAGAACAACTCCTTTATAGGGGGTATCTTGCTAATTGCCTATCCTTTCTACAAGTTGTCTGTTCCATTTGCACAACAGCAGGAGAAATTGATTCACAATCAGTGTTGCTTCATAACTGGACAGGTAGATTTCACAGAAGTGTTATTGACTTGGAGTTACATTGTGTTGTTTAAGTGTTCCCTTTATTTTTTTGAGCAGTGTATTATGATCATAGCATTCCACTGATCTAGTCCTCAGATAGTGTCCAACCTCCTGAATACCAACCTTGTGGGGGATGCTGATATATAGGGCCTCCACAATGATGGAGGCCAAGATGGTATCACTCTCTACAGCAACCCCCTCGAGTTGGGAAAGCAGGTGTAACTTGTCACGAACATACGAGGGTAAGGAGGTGACGAACGGGCGTAAAATTCTGTCAATGTATATTCCAACATTTTGTGTCAGGGAGTCAATGCCACCGACAATGGGATGGCCTTTCAAGGGGCTTTGGCCCTTGTGGTCCTTCGGAAGGGCATAAAAAGTGGGTACTGTTGGCATCTCAGGTTTAAGATATTTAAATTCGTTATTTGAGATTAAGCCTTTTTCTAGACCTTTTTCTAAGATGCCTGTTAATTCCATGGAGTACGAGATGGTCGGATTCTCTCGTAGCATTTCATATGTACCTTTATCATTCAACATGGCCCAACACATTGTTAAATATTTATTATGGTCAAGCAAAACAAGGTTACCCCCTTTCTCTGATGCCTTTATAATCAGCTCTTTATTTTTTTCCAATTTGTCGAGAGCCTACAATTCTTCCCTCGACAGATTGGAACCTAGATCATGATTTCTTGAGACTTTACAGAGATCTTGCTATACTAGACGCATGAAAATGTCCACACTAGTTATTTCATTGTTGGGGGGTGTCCTGGTGCTTCTCATTTTTAGATCTGTGAAGGGCCCTTGTCCCCTCTCTCTCATACCCTCCTGAGTCTCCTCCTGTAGTAGTCCAGTGAGAGCTCGAACGCCCTCGATATCATCGTCTGTAAGCCCCAATCGATGGCATTGCTGAAAAAACAATTTTCACTTCAAATTCCGTCCAAAAATATTAACATCCTTAACCCAATTAAAGCGGTTAAACCAATTAGTTTTAGGGTAGTCATGTTGTCTGAATAGACTTTTACATGTCTGCCCACAATGTTTGGAGCCGATATTTTGAGTGCCTCCTCCACTGCCTATAATTTGCGGAAGTTGGAGGATTGTCTGGTGATCTCCTCTGTCCAGATCCCTTGGAAGGGGGTTTGGGCGACAACGGCTCCCCATCCAGTCTTGTTGGCGTCTACCGTGACTGTTATCAGAGGGAACTGAGTCCATGGAACCCCTGTTCTTAGGTTTCTTGGGCTGAGCCACCATGACAGGGATGTCTTCACATAATGAGGGATCATGATATTCCTGTTTAGGGAGTCTGGGGAGCCGTCCCACTGTGCGAGAATATAGCTTTGCAACACCCTGGTGTGAGCTTGAGCCCAGGCTACGGATTGGATGCAGGCTGTCAAGGAGCCGAGGGCTGACATGGCAAATCTTAGGGACATATTGTTCCCGGTCTTCAGATTCATTATCTTGGATCTCAAAAGTATCTGCTTGTCCCTTGGTAGAAAGGAGGTTTGCCTGGCAGAGTCTAATAAAACACCCAGGAACGTTTTTTCTGTGGCAGGGACCAGGTCTGATTTTTGATGATTTATCAACCACCCTAGGGTGGTCAAGATTTGGATCGTCCTCTGCAGATCTTCCTGGAGTGATACCACCGAGGGACCTACTAGTAAGAAGTGGTCGAGGTAGGGAATGATGCAGATTTTCTCCTTCCTGATAGAAGCCACTACCTCTGACATAATTTTGGTAAAAATTCTTGGTGCTGAGGATATTCCGAACGGCAATACGTTGAATTGGAAGTGTAGCGTCTGATCCTCTTGAACCACCACAAATCTTAGAAATTTTCGGTATGTTGGAAGTATAGGGACGTGGTAGTATGAGTCTTGTAAGTCAATGGTTGCCATGACATATTCTTGTCCTATCAAGGGAACTGCTGATTTGATGGACTCCATTTTGAATCTTCGGTAGATGATGTATTGATTTAAGGGTTTCAGATTTATTATTATTCTGTAAGTGCCGTTTGTTTTGTTTTTTTATCATAAACAGGTGTGAATAGTGGCTTGTATGTCTTTCTCTTTTTGGGACCGGTGAAATAGCCCCCAAGGATAGGATAGTAGGTTTCTTAGGCTGGACATCAGGGTGGTTTTTAATCTCGGTGAGGTTAGACAAGTTATTCTTATTTTCCTTGGCAGATATGAGGAGAATTTGATCTTCACCCCTTCTTGAATTGCTTTCAAGACCCATTGACTGGAGCAAATCTTTTGCCATTGGGGAAGGTATTTCGTGATTAGTCCCCCTACTGCTCTGGCGTCACCGCTTTTGTTGTCGCTGTCCTTTTGAGAAAAAAATATTTCTATCTTTCCCCCCTTTGGGGTAGCTCTATCGACCGGACTTCCGTTTCCCCTTGAACTGAGGATTCTGCTCCCGAGGGGGGCAAAAGGGGGTCTTATTGTAGTGTCTGGGTTCTGGCAAGGATTTCTTTTTATCAGCCGCCTTCTCCAGGAGTTCGTCAAGGGCCTGGCCAAACATATATTCTCTAAGGGAATAGAACAGAGTTTTATTCTGAAGGCCACATCACCGTTCCACGATTTCAGCCATAGTGCTCGCCTTGTGGAGTTTGATAGGACTGCTGCCCTGGCGGTTATTCTCACAGATTCCACAGAAGCATCTGCCAGAAAGTTAGTGGCCTTCTGCAGTAAAGGTAGGGAAGCTTGTATCTCTTCTCCGGATGTGCCCATAGCCAGAAGCTCTTCAAGTTGGTTGAGCCATCTCGATATGGATCGTGCAATACACGTGGAGACTACGTTTATGTTCAGGAGGGCTGCTGATATTTCCCAGGATTTCCTGAGAAGACTGTCCATCTTGCGGTCCAGAGGATCCTTCAATTGTGACGAATCCTCGAATGGCAATGTTGTCTTTTTAGTGACTCTTGTCACCTGAATATCGACCTTAGGTATCTCGGTCCAACATTTTGAGGTTTCTTCATCTACCGGAAACCTATCTTTTAATTCTGTTGGTATATTCAGTCGTCTTTCCGGATTTTCCCATTCGTCCAGGATTAAGTCTTGAATGTTTTTATGTATTGGGAACACCATCTTTTTCTTTGAACGGAGACCACCGAATATCTCTTCCTGGACCGATCTAGTGGGCTTCTCTTCTTCCACCTCCATCGTTCTTCTTACCGCTGTGAGGAGGTCTTCCATAAATTCGGCTGAGGAATAATATTTCTTATTTTCCAGAACTTCCTCTGCTGGGCTAAGGTCACCTTCCTCTATGAGGTCTTCTGGAAGGGATATATTGTCCTGGGAGTCCTAGTCTCTTTTTTCTTCCAGGGAAATCTTCCTCTTCTTAGCCTTTGGAGGGGAACCAGAAGTGGATCGGGAGAAGGAGGCCAATGAAGATTGAACCTCTTGATGGACTATCCCCTTGATTTCGTCTATAAGAGACGGCTGCTCTTCCCTAATAATTTTCTCCGTACAATTTTAGCATAGCTATTTTTTGTTTGAAGAAGATAGCTTTTTTGCACATATAGCACACTTCCGGCTAGACTTATTTCCTGGTGCAGGATCCTTGTCCCCCTAAAAAAGAGGGGGGAGGGTAATTAATTATATCAATTTTAACCTGCACCTAGGAAAGGACACCCAGTGCCAGAACTTACTGGGACTGGAATAAAGCTGGGCTCCACAGACATGGAGAAGAGAGATTCTCGACCAGTGTATAATATACAAAAACGGATTGGGTCCTACCTTAAGATGTTTTCTGTCCAGGGCTCTTATATAGGCGACTGGACTCAGTGCTCTCCCTCTTTCCCTGGGGAGGGGGGTAAGGAAGCTCCTCCCCCTTGGTCCAAGTGTGAAGCAGGAACACCTGCGATCATCTGCAGTTTTCTCCCTTCTCTATTTTTTTTTTTATATCAGCCTTATGTGTTCGACTGTATGTGCGCACCCTAAACGGACCTGGAAGTAACCTCAGGGACCCTGTTTCGGTGTCCCACGTCACTTTCCGGCCGTTCCTAGGCTCTTGCGTTCCAGGCTGGAACGCAGACCGGAAGTGACCTAATCCAGCGATCCGCGTCACTTCCGGGATCCGGCGCGCTTCTCCTCCGCTATGGAGATCGCCTGAGCTGCTCCAGAGGCCGCCTGAGACGGAGGAGGAGCTAGGCTGGAGAGCTCGAGAACGCCTCCTGCACGACACCCACCGGACCTTACCCGCAGGTGCGGACTCGGTGGGGATGGGGGTCCCGAGTCCCGGAGGAGACGGGAGCAGCTTGCAGGGAGGAGGATAAGACCGCTCGGTCCCAGCTGCCCGGCTTAAAGGTATGCTAGGTGTCAGCCGCCAGCACAGAGCACCCTGGATGACCTCTTCATCCCAATAGGGACAGGAAAAACACTGGAGGGAGGAAGAGGGAGGGGCTATTTGACCACTTTGTGTTTCCTGTCCCTATTAGGGTGGGGTTACATCCTCCTTTGGTGCTGTCGTGGGGGGTTATTGGAGAAATGACCCATATACAGTACAGACCAAAAGTTTGGACACACCTCATTTAAAGATTTTTCTGTATTTTCGTGACTATGAAAATTGTACATTCACACTGAAGGCATCAAAACTATGAATTAACACATGTGGAATTATATGCTTAACAAAAAAGTGTGAAACAACTGAAAAAATGTCTTATATTCTAGGTTCTTCAAAGTAGCCACCTTTTGCTTTGATGATTGCTTTGCACACTCTTGGCATTCTCTTGATGAGCTTCAAGTGGTAGTCACCGGAAATGGTTTTCACTTCACAGGTGTGCCCTGTCAGGTTTAATAAGTGGGATTTCTTGCCTTATAAATGGGGTTGGGACCATCAGTTGTGTTGTGCAGAAGTCTGGTGGATACACAGCTGATAGTCCTACTGAATAGACTGTTAGAATTTGTATTATGGCAAGAAAAAAGCAGCTAAGTAAAGAAAAACGAGTGGCCATCATTACTTTAAGAAATGAAGGTCAGTCAGTCTGAAAAATTGGGAAAACTTTGAAAGTGTCCCCAAGTGCAGTTGCAAAAACCATCAAGCGCTACAAAGAAACTGGCTCACATGAGGACCACCCAAGGAAAGGAAAAACCAAGAGTCACCTCTGCTTCTGAGGATAAGTTTATCTGAGTCACCAGCTTCAGAAATCGAAGGTTAACAGCAGCTCAGATTAGAGACCAGGTCAATGCCACACAGAGTTCTACCAGAAGACACATCTCTTCAACAACTGTTAAGAGGAGACTTTGTGCAGCAGGCCTTCATGGTAAAATAGCTGCTAGGAAACCACTGCTAAAGACAGGCAACAAGCAGAAGAGACTTGTTTGGGCTAAAGAACACAAGGAATGGACATTAGACCAGTGGAAATCTGTGCTTTGGTCTGATGAGTCCGTGTCTTTGTGCGACGTAGAAAAGGTGAACGGATGGACTCTACATGCCTGGTTCCCACCATGAAGCATGGAGGAGGAGGTGTGATGGTGTGGGGGTGCTTTGCTGGTGACACTGTTGGGGATTTATTCAAAATTGAAGGCATACTGAACCAGCATGGCTACCACAGCATCTTGCAGCGGCATGCTATTCCATCCGGTTTGCGTTTAGTTGGACCATCATTTATTTTTCAACAGGACAATGGCCCCAAACACACCTCCAGGCTGTGTAAGGGCTATTTGACCAAGAAGGAGAGTGATGGGGTGCTACGCCAGATGACCTGGCCTCCACAGTCACCAGACCTGAACCCAATCGAGATGGTTTGGGGTGAGCTGGACCGCAGAGTGAAGGCAAAAGGGCCAACAAGTGCTAAGCATCTCTGGGAACTCCTTCAAGATTGTTGGAAGACCATTTCCGGTGACTACCACTTGACAGTTGTTGTAGAGATGTGTCTGCTGCTAGAACTCTGTGTGGCATTGACCTGGTCTCTAATCTGAGCTGCTGTTAACCTGCGATTTCTGAGGCTGGTGACTCGGATAAACTTATCCTCAGAAGCAGAAGTGACTCTTGGTCTTTCTTTCCTGGGGCGGTCCTCATGTGAGCCAGTTTCTTTGTAGCGCTTGATGGTTTTTGCAACTGCACTTGGGGACACTTTCAAAGTTTTCCCAATTTTTCGCACTGACTGACCTTCATTTCTTAAAGTAATGATGGCCACTCGCTTTTCTTTACTTAGCTGCTTTTTTCTTGCCATAATACAAATTCTAACAGTCTATTCAGTAGGACTATCAGCTGTTTATCCACCTGACTTCTGCACAACACAACTGATGGTCCCAACCCCATTTATAAGGCAAGAAATCCCACTTATGAAACCTGACAGGGCGCACCTGTGAAGTGAAAACTATTTCCAGTGACTACCTCTTGAAGCTCATCAAGAGAATGCCAAGAGTGTGCAAAGCAGTCATCAAAGTAAAAGGTGGCTACTTTGAAGAACCTAGAATATAAGACATATTTTCAGTTGTTTCACACTTTTTTGTTAAGTATATAATTCCACATGTGTTAATTCATAGTTCTGAAGCCTTCAGTGTGAATGTACAATTTTCATAGTCATGAAAATACAGAAAAATCTTTAAATGAGAAGGTGTGTCCAAACTTTTGGTCTGTACTGTATATTATAGCTCATGTGGCAGTTAATCATGGGAAAATGCTAAATAACGATTCAGAAGTCTCTATAATGTACCTATCCCTAATAAAGTGACACTGCACGCAGCGGATATGGTAAATGATTAAATAAGGTGCAAGTGCATATATCACAACTCAAATGGCCCCTGGTTGTGTAAAGTAACACTGATTAAATTAACAGTCCAGATATATCTGTGGTGTAACAGTCCTCAATAAAGTGTCATAGTATACAGCTAATCTGACAGATTATTTAGATAAGATGCAAGTGCATAATTCTATGCTCAATTGGCCACTGATTCTGTGAGAGTGCTAATACATCACCAGGGAGTAGATGTAACTATAAGTGGTCTCTGACATATCTATAGCAAGGAGATAACACACAACTTAGGGAAAAGGGGAGACAACCCATAGTAAAAGTATACTCATACCAGGGTGAAGTGGTAGCTCCTGGACCGGGCATGCACGTATCCCTCTACCCAGACGCGCGTTTCGTCAACACTTCCTCAGGGGCGTGTCAGGAAGGGGGACGTCGGACGTTATAAAAGATGTGTCATCCAATTGTGATACTAGACGAGGAAGGATCACGTGATCGTACTCAGGGTATTGCGGCTGGTAAGTGGCGCGAGACATCCTGTGCCCGCCCCTATTCACGTGACTCCGCAGCTTCCGGCATTTGACCCGCAAGCCGGCAGTGCAGTTATGGATGTGATGACAATGCGTGCCACCGGGGTCTAGGAGCCAGAAACCGTTAGGGTCAGGGGGAGGTGCCCATAGATGTTAGTGCTCGGCTGCCCCAAGACCTAGACTGATCGTATATGATGTTAAGTTGTAAATATACTACCCACACCAGAGGGCATTGCAATTACAGACCTAATTATAATTGTGGATATAAAAATATAGTGGTATAATATATGATGTTATCAGTGTACTTTGATGTATTTATGTGGAGAAAACTCTAACTAAATGTAAATATGTAATGTGAATATGAGACAGAATACCGTATTTTTTGGACCATAAGATGCACCTAGGTTTTAGAGGAGGAAAATAAAAAAAAATGTAAGCAAAAAATGTGTTCATGATGCACTTTTAAGGGCGAGGGGGTCTTCTGCTGACACTGGTATAGGGGTAATATCCCCCAATTCTGACAATATCCCCCATCCTGGTATCCTGGTATATATGCCCCCCCCTTCCTTTTATACGTGGTCCCCATCCCCATCCTGGTATGCCTGGCACCCCTCATCCTTATCCTGGTATGCATGGCACCCCTCATCCCTGTCCTGGTATGCATGGCACCCCTCATCTCTATCCTGGTATGAATGGCAACCCTCATCTCTATCCTGGTATGCATGGCACCCCTAATCCCTATCCTGGTATGCATGGCACCCCTAATCCCTATCCTGGTATGCATGGCACCCCTCATCCCCATCATGGCATGTATGGCACCCCTCATTCCCATCCTGGTATGCATGGCACAGCAATCCCCATCCTGGTATGCATGGCACCCCTCATCCCCATCCTGGTATGCATGGCACCCATCATCCCTGTCCTGGTATGCATGGCACCCATCATCCCTGTCCTGGTATACATGGCATCCCTAATCCCTATCCTGGTATGCATGGCACCCCTAATCCCTATCCTGGTATGCATGGCACCCCTCATCCTTATCTTGGTATGTATGGCCCCTCATCCTTATCCTGGTATGTATGGCCCCCTCATCTTTAGCCTGTTATGTATGCCCCCCTCAGCGTTATCCTGGTATGCATGGCACCCCTCATCCTTACCCTTGTATGTATGGTCCCCTCATCCTTATCCTAGTATGCATGGTCCCCCTAATCCCCACCAGGCTGCACATAAAAAATAAACACTCCTACTCACCTTTCTTCTCTCCTCCAGCGCTGCGTCCTGTCTGCCCGCACTGATCTCTCCATGTGAGCCGCGCATGACGTCACTGCCATGCGCGGCTCACAAGGAGAGAGATCAGCTGAGGAAGTCATTGCTCCCCACGCCGGGACTGTGTGCGCGGGGAGCAGTGACTTCATGCTCCTTAATAGCCGGCACACAGTTTAGCCGCAGCGCGGCTCCTGCTGCTGCCGGGCTATCGCGTGTGCCCGCTTATTAAAGGACATGAATATTCACCCCTCCCCACACCCATGAGCGTGGAGAGAGGTTGAATATTCATGCCCTTTAACAGCGGGCACAGGCAATTCCGGCAACAGCAGGAGCCGCGCTGTGGCTACACTGTGTGCCGCTGTTAAGGAGCATGAATATTCAGTGCTCCCCACGCCCCATGGGCGTGGGAAGCAGTGAATATTCATTTTCTTTAGCAGCGGGGACAGTGTAGGCTACAGCGGGTGGCGGCTACCTCCTGTGCCCCGCTCCTCTGCCGATACCGCTCCCCCCACACCCCACACAGTGTATATATATATATACCCCCCCCCCAACATTCGGACTATAAGACGCACCCCCCATTTTCCTTCAAAATTTTGGAGGAAAAAAGTGCGTCTTATAGTCCGAAAAATAAGGTAAGTAAATATGTGGATATATACATAATTCAAGCATATAAAGCTATAAAGGTGAAGTGAATTATTAATATCTGAATGACACGATTATAATGTGTAAAAAACATGAAAAGAATTTAAAAATAATAAAAATTATCATAAAGTGTTGTGAATACTAAAATATCTACTCAAAAGTGAATGGTGTGTAAAGTGAATCTGTGTCTACAGTGAAATGACTGCGTGTATGAATAAAGTGACAAGTGCTTAGATGGAATATCATTAATAATAAAAGTGTATATGGTAACATATGGGAATCTCTTACAAAAAGATTTAACTGCAGGAAAGCATTATGATATCCAGTAAAATATGCAAACTATATAGAAATCAATATAATAAAAATTAGGCTGAGAATATGCATGTCATACTATCCATAAATATAAGCATATTATTTCTACACATACAGTTAGGTCCATATATATTGGGACAGAGATAACATTTTTCTAATTTTGGTTCTAGACATTACCACAATGAATTTTAAACAAAACAATTCAGATGCAGTTGAAGTTCAGACATGCAGCTTTCATTTGAGGGTATCCACATTAAAATTGGATGAAGGGTTTAGGAGTTTCAACTCCTTAACATGTGCCACCCTGTTTTTAACCACTTCGCGCCAGAGCCTGTTTTTGCCTTCGTGACCAGGCCAATTTTTTCAATTCTGACCACTGTCACTTTATGAAGTAATTACTCTGGAACACTTCAACGGATCCCCCTGATTCTGAGAATGTTTTTTCATGACATATTGTACTTCATGATTGTGGTAAAATTTCTTCAATATCACTTGCGTTTATTTGTGAAAAAATCAGAAATTTGGCGAAAATTTTGAAAATTTTGCAATTTAAATAAGAGAGATATGTCATACAAAATAGTTTAATAAATAACATTTCCCACATGTCTACTTTACATCAGCACAATTTTGGAACCAAAATTTTTTTTTGTTAGGAAGCTATAAGGGTTAAAAGTTGACCAGCGATTTCTCATTTTTCCAACAAAATTTGCAAAAACATTTTTTTAGGGACTATATCTTATTTGAAGTGACTTTGAGGGGCCTTTATGACAGAAAATACCCAAAAGTGACATCATTCTAAAAACTGCACCCCTTAAGGTGCTCAAAACCACACTCAAGAAGTTTATTAACCCTTCAGGTGTTTCACGGGAATTTTGGGAATGTGGAAGAAAACAATGAACATTTAACTTTTTTTCACAAAAATGTTATTTTAGACCCAATTTTTTTATTTTCAAAAGGGTAACAGGAAAAAATGGACTACACAATTTGTAGTGCAATTTCTCATGAGCGCGCTGATACCCCATATGTGAGGGAAAACCACTGTTTGGGCGCACTGCAGGGTTCAGAAGGGAAGGAGCACCATTAGACTTTTTGAATGTAAAATTTGCTTGAATAATTAGCGGATGCCATGTTGCATTTCGGGAGCCCATGATCTGCCTAAACAGTGGAAACCCCCCACAAGTGACACCATTTTGGAAACTAGACCCCTTAGGGAACTTATCTAGATGTGTGGTGAGCACCTTGCACCCCCAGGTGCTTCACAGAAGTTTATAATATTGAGCCGTAAAAATAAAATGTTCACATTTTTCCCACAAAAAATGTTTTTCATCCCCTAATTTTGCATTATCATAAGGATAACAGGAGAAATTGCACCATGAAATTTGTTGTGCAATTTCTCCTGAACACGCCGATACCCCATATGTGGGGGAAAACCACTGCTTTGGTGTACGGCAGGGTTCAGAAGAGAAAGGAGCGCTATTTTGGCTGGGATAGATTGCAGACACCATGTCACATTTGAAGAGTCGCTGACATGCCGCAACAGCAGAAACCCCCACAAGTGACCCCATTTTGTAAACTACACCTCTCAAGGAATTCATCTAGGGAAGTAGTGAGTATTTTTTAATTTTTAAATTTATACCATTGGGCAGTGAAGAAAACATAATTATATTTTTACCACAAAAAAATGTTTTACCCTCAGATTTTACATTTTCACACAGGGCAATGGGTAAAAATGGTGCCGAAATGTGTCACACAATTTCTTCTAAAAGTGGCAATGCCCCATATGTGGCTGTATTGTACCGCTTAGCCATACGGCAAGATCTGGGAGGAACGGAGCGCTATTTGACAATTGGAGAACAAATTATTGTAGAATAGGCATTTGGATTTGGGAGCACAAAATTTTCTGAATTTCTTTTGGGGGGCGAGGGCCATTTCACTTTTCCAGAGCCTTTCTGCTACCAGTAACTTGGAAGTCCCTTATATTTTTAACAGATGACGGACCTGAGTGGGGACTAGCTTTTTTTGAGGACTGAGTTGAAGCTTTTATTGGGAACATTTTACATATTGTTTATCCGGTGCTCTATTCTGAGCACTTACATCGGGGTTTCCATCTAAATTTCCAAGCGATGTAATTCAGATGAGACCCCTGCGGGATCCATTCACTGTAATGAGGCAGCATAGTTACTCTGGACTCCATCTGGCCTCTGTTTAGCGGTGTCCTTTTTTTCAGAAGTGCACGAAACTGTGGCCAACCGCAGTTTTATGCACGCCTAAAAAAACTGACACCGTGGGATCACAGGCCAGACGGAATCCACAGTGGCCTATATCTGCCTCATTACAGGGAATCTTCCGTCATGGCTTCCGTCTGAACCACGTATTTCACAGATTTACACGGAAACTCTGGTGTAAGTGCTCAGCGCAGAGCGCAGGATAAATGTGAGCAGAGACTTACTGCGATCTTTGGGAGACATAAACAAATCAGTAGCAGGTGAAGAATTGGTTTTATTTCTTTTTTACGCCGTTCCTTGTGCGGTATAAGTGATGAGATTACTTTATTCTTCGGGTCGGTGCCATTACAGAGATACCAGATTTATATCGGGTTTTTATGACTGACAGCTGTCACACACTAAAAGACGCTTTTTTAGCAAACTCTAGTTTTTGGATCGCCATATTTTGAGAGCTATAATTTTTCCATATTTCGGCAGACAGAGTCATGTGACGGCTTCTTTTTTGCGGGACGAGTTTCCATTTTTATTGGTACCATTTTTGGGTACGTGACATTTTTTGATCGCTTTCTATTCCGTTTTTTGGGAGGTAAAAGTACCAAAAACCAACAATTCAGGAATTGTTTTTTGAGTTTTTTTTTATGCTGTT
Source organism: Phyllobates terribilis (assembly GCF_046119375.1). NCBI lineage: Eukaryota > Metazoa > Chordata > Amphibia > Anura > Dendrobatidae > Phyllobates > Phyllobates terribilis. The sequence goes on from NW_027362761.1 coordinate 215,020,583, forward strand.
CTGCGTGTGGTAAAAGTGATAAGGTAGCATTATTCTTCGGGTCAGTACGTTTACAGTGATACTACACTTACTGTATATTTTTTTTATATTTTGGCGCATTTACATAATAAAACAATTTTATAGAAAAAATATTTTTTTTTGCATCGCTTTATTCTGAGAGCTATAACTTTTTTATTTTTCGGCTGATGGAGCTGTATGGTGGCTTTTTTTTTGCAGAACAAGATGACGTTTTCAGCGGTACCATTTTTATTTCCATTTTGCTTTTTGATCGCATTTTTTTCCACTTTTTGTTTGGCGATATGATGAAAAAGCATAGTTTTTTGCTCCGTTTTTTATTTATTTTTATTACGGTGAGCACAGATGGAGTTAATTAGTGAGACAGTTTTATAGTTCGGGTTGTTTCGGACGCGGCGATACCAAATATGTGTCCTTTTTTTGTTTTTGCATAAACATACGGATTAAGGGTATGTGCACACGATGCAGAAATGAAGCAGAAAATTTCTGCATCATTTCTGCATCTCCCTGGCAGAAAAAACGCATGCAGATTGTGCATGCGTTTTTCCTGCAGAATACATGCGGATCCACATGCAGATTCACATGCGTTTCCGCATGCAGATTGACAAGCGCTTTCCAGGCGATGTTAGCATCACCTGGAAAGTGCTTGATAACTAGGTCACACTATATAAATCCATGCAAACAGCATGGATTTATACAGTGTGAACCGAGAGCGTGTATATACTTACCTCCGATGGCCCGCGCTGTCCTGCTCAATCTGTTCTCCCGGCTGCCGGCAACTTTGAATTGAAAGACCTGCCGACGTCAGCGTCACGTGACCCGTCACATGACTCTGACATCACCGCAGGTCCTACAACTCACTGCAAAGTGCCGGGAACCAAGCGGGAGCGCTGCGCGGGCCGACAGAAGGTAAGAATACATTATTTTTTATTTTATTCTTCTTTTTACAGCTTTTTTAATGGTACCTGGGTGTGGATGAGACTCTCCTCTCCTCCACACCCGGGTACCATCCGCACATTAGAACGCACCAATTACGCAAGTACAGATGCTGTCTTGCGGAATTGGCGCGTTCTAATGCAAGTCAATGGCGGCGAAATCGCCGCGTTTCCGCAAAATTAATTGACATGCTGCGGATTTTTGACCGCAGCGTTAACGCTGCGGAAAAATCCGCATCATGGGCACAGCACATGCGGATTTCCATTGGGGAACATTGCTTCCCTTCTACCATGCGTTTTTCATGCGTTTCCGCGGCGTTTACGCAACTGCAAAAACGCCGCGGAAACGCATGAAATACGCATCGTGTGAACACAGCCTTATAGGTTTAATATTTTATTTATTTATTTTTATTTGTTATTGTGATTTTTTTTAACAGTTTGAAAACATTTTTTAGACTTTTTTTTACATTTTTACTTAGTCCTGTATGGGACATTAATTTTTATTTTTCTAATCACTGTTCTCATGCAATGTAATAGACATGTATTGCATTGCATGAGAGCTTTGCTGACAGTTTCACAGTCAGTGTCTCCTGCTAGACTTCAGCTGCAGGCTGAGTCTAGCAGGACACAATACATGGCAGATCCTGAGGCGGTCATGTGACATCCGGCTGCCATGACAATGTCAGGTCCTGTCAGTCATCAGGGGGCCATCGGAGAGGTAAGTGAACGACCCCCTCTCCTCTTACTATCTTCTATAGATCGCGGCATATAGAAGATAGCAAAGGGTTAACATCATTGGGACCTGATCCAATCAGGTCCCGATGATGTCCCCTGTCAGAGCTGTTGCTCTGCACCGCACTCGCAGCGCTTGTAGGACCCTGGGGGTCCTGAGGGCTGCGGGACCACCGACCATTCATAAACGTCGGCGCTGCACAGAGCCCAGGCAGCGCCGACGTTTATGTACAGTGGGCGGTCGGGAAGCGGTTAAAGGGACCAAAAGTAATTGGACAGATTAAATAATTGTAAATAAAATGTTCATTTCTAGTACTTGGTTGAAAACCCTTTGTTGGCAATGACTGCCTGAAGTCTTGAACTCATGGACATCACCAGACGCTGTGTTTCCTCCTTTTTGATGCTCTGCCAGGCCTTCACTGCGGTGGTTTTCAGTTGCTGTTTGTTTGTGGGCCTTTCTGTCTGAAGTTTAGTCTTTAACAAGTGAAATGCATGCTCAATTGGGTTGAGATCAGGTGACTGACTTGGCCATTCAAGAATATTCCACTTCTTTGCTTTAATAAACTCCTGGGTTGCTTTGGCTTTATGTTTTGGGTCATTGTCCATCTGTAGTATGAAACGATGACCAATCAGTTTGGCTGTATTTGGCTGGATCTGAGCACACAGTATGGCTCTGAATACATCAGAATTCATTCGGCTGCTTCTGTCCTGTGTCACATCATCAATAAACACTAGTGACCCAGTGCCACTGGCAGCCATGCATGCCCAAGTCATCACACTGCCTCCGCCGTGTTTTACAGATGATGTGGTATGCTTTGGATCATGAGCTGTACCACTCCTTTGCCAAACTTTTCTCTTTCCATCATTCTGGTAGAGGTTGATCTTGGTTTCATCTGTTCAAAGAATGTTCTTCCAGAACTGTGCTGGCTTTTTTAGATGTTTTTTTAGCAAAGTCCAGTCTAGCTTTTTTATTCTTGATGCTTATGAGAGGCTTGCACCGTGCAGTGAACCCTCTGTATTTCCTTTCATGCAGTCTTCTCTTTATGGTAGATTTGGATATTGATACGCCTACCTCCTGGAGAGTGTTGTTCACTTGGTTGGCTGTTGTGAAGGGGTTTCTCTTCACCATGGAGATGATTTTGCGATCATCCACCATGGTTGTCTTCCGTGGGCGTCCAGGTCTTTTTGCATTGATGAGTTCACCAGTGCTTTCTTTCTTTCTCAGGATGTACCAAACTGTAGATTTTGCCACTCCTAATATTGTAGCAATTTCTCGGATGGTTTTTTTCTGTTTTTGCAGCTTAAGGATGGCTTGTTTCACAAGCATGGAGAGCTCCTTTGACTGCATGTTTACTTCTCAGCAAAACCTTCCAAATGCAAGCACCACACCTCAACAACTGCAGGCCTTTTATCTGTTAATTGAGAATGACATTACGAAGGGATTGCCCACACCTGTCCATGAAATAGCCTTGGAGTCAATTGTCCAATTACTTTTGGTCCCTTTAAAAACAGGGTGGCACATGTTAAGGAGCTGAAACTCCTAAACCCTTCATCCAATTTTAATGTGGATACCCTCAAATGAAAGCTGAAAGTCTGAACTTCAACTGCATCTGAATTGTTTTGTTTAAAATTCATTGGTAATGTCTAGAACCAAAATTAGAAAAATGTTGTCTCTGTCCAAATATACATGGACCTAACTGTATAGTCCCAGTATTAACTAAAAATAAACAGTATCCTCAGATTACCAGTTCTGCAGCCATGATGATGAAAGGGAGGCACTCTTGAGGTGTAAAGTTGCCAGTCCAGAGATAACTGATGGAAATATCAGATGTGTCTCAACCAAAATCGCTTCAAAGATGGAAAATTCACAGAATTGAAAACTAAAAGGTAAGTATAAAAACATGAGTAAATACATAATAAAATTAAAAACCACAAAAAATAACCCCGTCCCCATAAAAAATCCTTACTAAACAAGATACCTTATGTCTCTACAGCAGTTATAGGAATGCGTTAAAACCAAAATGCTCAGGCAAATTTCTTGATGTGTACCACGATTACACAGGCAGTATTTAAAATAGGAGGCAGGTCATTGAAGGCACAGTGACCTGTCAGAAGCTATACATATGAATACATAAGCGGAGCACCACATAAAGCCCCTCCCCACAGGCCGCCCTGAAGCATGAAAATCTCATTATCTCAGAAATCATAATAAAGATTATAAAAGAACCACATCACGGATTTCATCAACAAAGGTATCATTTTAATCAGTGTAACGGCGCCTACCTGACAGTGTACGTAGTTTACTAAGTACAATCCTGCTGACAGGTGCACTTTAAGCCCATGTGGCGCTATGCTACCCAACCTGAAAATACATTTACTTTCAACTTGAGAGGATTTTTACTGAGATTACCTCCTCTTTGTCCCAAGGAAACCTGGTCAATTTCAATAACAAAGAGTTACTTTTATGATGATGAAAAAAATTAAATAAAAAAAAAATTCATTGTTCAACTGCAGGGAACTGCAATGGGTGCTTCATATGCACCCTCCTATGCCAACCTATTTTTAGGGGCATGGGAGAGAGAATTTTTCAGTAGCAACCCGATACCTGGAATCGAAAATGTTCATCAATGGATGTGTTACATAGATAACGTTTGGTCTGGGCAAAGTGCGGCCCTCGGACCGAGATAGCCAAAGGCCTGAAAACACTGGTCCGCAGGCCGCACCATACGGCCGCCCTGCTTCCAGATTTCACCGCTATCTCCATCTTCAGGATGCAGAAAGCTGTGAATATAATGGTGGAGGACGGAACCGACTCCTTCCACCAGTCAGCGTGTGCGACTGAGACAGCAGAAGCGATGATGTCACTACATGAAGTCAGTGCACATAGCAAAGACCAGAGCAGAGGGCAGGGGAAACTGGAGAGAGGTGTTTTTTTTTTTTCTTTAATATGTGTGTGGGATTTGCTCATGAATATAGAGGGCTCATGCTGTATATAAGGGGCTATGTGGGGGCTCATACTGTATATAGGAAGCTATGTGGGGGCTCATACTGTATATAGGGAGCTATGTGGGGGCTCATACTAAATATAGGGAGACAATGTGGGGCAGATATTGTATATAGGGAGAGCTGTGTGGTTGCACTTCCTGTAGTTGTAGCATCCCTGGCGGCGTGCTGGCATGGCTTACCTCCTTCCACCATGCAAGACCGCCATCTTACCTATCAGTCCTGGCTGCACACTTTGTTCCAGTACCTGCTGTGTGCATGTCTCTTGTCTGATTGCTTAGGGCGGCGGTGCGGTTACTGCCTGATTCTTATAGTTACAGTGTGCACACTCCTAATGCGTCCCCAGCCTATTGTTGTGAGTCACTGGATACTTAAACCTCCTCCACCCAGTAGGAGGTGCCTGAGCAACACTTTCTTTCAGTGTGCTCTATGCAACCGAGTTGCCAGGTCCTGTCCTGTATCTTGTCTGTTTCCGCCACCCTGGGGGCTGAGTACCCAGGCCTGTTACCTGTATCTGTGACTTCTAGTCTGTTCCGCCACGCTGGGGGCTGTACATCCAGGGCTGTTACCTGTATCTGTGACTTCTAGTCTGTTTTCGCCACCCTGGGGGCTGAGTTCCCAGGCCCGTTCCTATATTTTGTTCCTGGTTCAGTTCCTGTCTGAACAGTGTCCTAGCCCGTTACTTGTTTGTCTCTATGTTCGTATCTTCCCTTTTCCTGCAGTGTCTGAACCTGCACCTAACTCTAATTCGTTGTCTCTGTACTTCTGTTTGTGAGTTTAGTGTTCACTCGCTACTTCATTGTAAGTACCTAGTGTGTATCTGCTCTGCTTGTCTACTGCACCTGCGGATTTTGCTCTGCTCTGCTTGTCTACCGCACCTGCAGTTTTGCTCTGCTCTGCTTGTCTACCGCACCTGCAGGTTTTGCTCTTCTCTGCTTGTCTACCGCACTTGCGGGTTTTGCTCTGCTTGTCTACTGCACCTGCGAGTTTTGCTCTGCTTGTCTACCGCACCTGCGGGTTTTGCTCTGCTCTGCTTGTCTACCGCACCTGCGGGTTTTGCTCTGCTCTGCTTGTTTACCGCACCAGCGGGTTTTGCTCTGCTCTGCTTGTCTACCGCACCTGCGGGTTTTGCTCTGCTCTGCTTGTTTACCGCACCAGCGGGTTTTGCTCTGCTCTGCTTGTCTACCGCACCTGTGGGTTTTGCTCTGCTCTGCTTGTCTACCGCACCTGCGGGTTTTGCTCTGCTTGTTTACCGCACCTGCGGGTTTTGCTCTGCTCAGCTTGTCTACTGCACCTGCGGATTTTGCTCTGCTCTGCTTATCTACCGCACCTGTGGGTTTTGCTCTGCTCTGCTTGTCTACCGCACCTGCGGGTTTTGCTCTGCTTGTCTACTGCACCTGCGGGTTTTGCTCTGCTCTGCTTGTCTACCGCACCTGCGGGTTTTGCCCTGCTTGTCTATCACACCTGCGCGTTTTGCTCTGCTTTGCTTGTCTACCGCACCTGCGGGTTTTGCTCTGCTTTGCTTGTCTACCGCACCTGCGGGTGTTATGCACACGCCCGGACTGACTGGCGTGTGCGTGATTAGTGATCCCACTGGGCCATGAACCGGAGAGTGCCTGGAGGGGCGTAACTAAGTATCAACCCGATCTGACCCAGGTCGCACGACGGCTACGACGCCGTGCACCAGGGAGGAACCGAGCAGAGGGACCAGGTGCCACTCCAGGTCAGACCCCGGACACGGCTGTTGACCCACACCGGGGAATACAGGAACAGGCAGGTTAGAGCACAGGCTGGGTAGGGTCCAGTACAGATTGGGAGACGGGTTCAGAGCCGCAGATGAGGTAATCAATCAGAGTAAAGCGAAACCGCAGGTGCGGTGGACAGGGCTGAGCAGAGCGAAACCGCAGGTGCGGTGGACAGGGCTGAGCAGAGAGAAACCGCAGATGCGGTGGACAGGGCTGAGCAGAGCGAAACCGCAGATGCGGTGGACAAGGCTGAGCAGAGCGAAACCGCAGATGCGGTGGACAAGGCTGAGCAGAGCGAAATCGCAGGTGCGGTGGACAAGGCTGAGAAGTGTGAAACCGCCGGTGCGGTGGACAAGGCAGAAGGGGCAGGAACCGCCGGAGCGGTAAGTAAGGCAGAGCAGAGATAAACCGCCGGGGCGGTAAGCAAGGCAGAGCAAGGGGGAAACCGCCAAAGCGGTGAGCAAAGACAGAGCAGAGGGGACAGGGCTCTGTTCACACGGAACAGACTGGAAGGGAAAGGCAGAACCAGATACACATGAGGTACTTGCAAAGAAGTAGCGAGTGGACTCCAAACTCACAAACGGAAGTACAGTGACAACGAGTAGGAGTTAGGTGCAGGTTCAGACTCTGCAGAAAAAGGAAAAGTACAAACATAAAGAAAAACAGGTAACAGGCTAGGAGAGTGTTCAGACAGGAACTGACACTGCAGTGAGATACAGGAGTAAGTCTGGGTATGCGGCCCCCAGAATGGCGGACAAACAGGCTAGAAGACACAGATAACAGGTCTGGGTATGCGGCCCCCAGAAGGCAGGACGAACAGGCTAGGAGCGTGTTCAGACAGGCCTGGGAATACAGCCTCCAGGAAGGCGAACAGGCAGGAAAAACAGAACAGGACCTGGCACATCAGAGGCAAGAAGCCCTCTGAGGATAAGAGTTGCTCAGGCACCAGCTTCAAGGTGGAGCTGGTTTAAATATCAAGTGACAGACAGCAATAGGCTGGGGACGCATTAGGGGTGTGCCCACAGCAGCTACAAGAAACAGGAAGTAACCGGGCCGCCGCACTAAGCAGTCAGAACAGAGACAAACAGACAGCATGAATAGAAGCCAGGCTAGCAGACTGGACTGAAGATCAAGTTTGCGATCTTACATAGTGGGAGATGGTGCACCATGCAAGCCCGCCACCAGGTATGTTACAGCGGGTTTTGCTCTGCTTTGCTTGTCTACCGCACCTGCGGGTTTTGCTCTGCTCTGCTTGTCTACCGCATCTGCGGGTTTTGCTCTGCTCTGCTTGTCTGCTGCACTTGCGGCTCTGTTCCTGTATCCCAGTCTGTACTGGTCCCTATCCTGCCTGCGTCCCTACCTGCCAGTACCCACCTGTCTGCATACCAGCCATGCCTGCCAGTACCCACCTGTCTGCATACCAGCCGTGCCTGCCAGTACTCACCTGTCTGCATACCAACCGTGCCTGCCAGTATCCACCTGTCAGTACGCCAGCCTAACTAGCCTGTTCCTGCATTCCTCGGTGTTGGTCAACAGCTGTGACCGGGGTCTGACCTGGAGTAGCACCTGGTCCCTCTGCTTGGTTCCTCCCTGGTTCACGGAGTCGACTGAGCCGCCGTGCGACCTTGGTCGGACCGAGTTGATACTTAGTCACACCCCTCCAGGCACTCCTCGGTTCATGGTCCGGTGGGATCACTAACCACTGTAGTATCGGCGTCTCTGCCCCCTGACAGGAAGAGACGCCGTCCCTCTTACCGCCGCGCTCCCCGCCCGGCGTCCTCCGGCGCTCCTGCTTCAGGTGCTGCCGGCGCGCGCAGCTTCCCGGGCACTGTGCTTATGGCTCTTAAAGGGGCCGCGCGCGCCGTCCTAAGGAGTCCCCAGCCAATGGCCGGAGGACCTCTCATATATAAGCCACCTCCTCCAAAATGGAGGTGCCCGTGCAAGGTTGTAGCTTTGTGTGTGATACTCTGCTTCAGCCCTCAGGTCCCGCTGCTAGCTTGACTACAAGTCCAGTTCGCCAGCCTGACTCCAAGTCCAGTCCGCCAGCCTGACTACAAGTCCAGTCCGCCTGCCTGACTACAAATCCAGTCCGCCAGCCTGACTACAAGTCCAGTCCGCCAGCCTGACTACAAGTCCAGTCCACCAGCCTGACTACAAGTCCAGTCCGCCAGTCTGTCTATGGGCTCTGCCCGCCTACTTACCTGGTAGCACCTGCCTGTTACCTGCCGTGCCTACCAGCCAGCCTACCTGGAGGCTCCTGCTTGTTACCTGCCGTGCCTGCCAGCCCGCTTACCTGGAAGCACCAGCCTGTTACCTGCTGTGCCTGCTAGCTCGCTTACCTAGAAGCACCTGCCTGTTATCTGCCGTGCCTACCAGCCAACCTACCTGGAGGCTCCTGCTTGTTACCTGCCAGCCCACTTACCTAGAAGCACCTGCCTGTTACCTGCCGTGCCTACCAGCATGCCTACCTGGAGGCTCCTGCTTGTTACCTGCTGTGCCTGCCAGTCCGTCTGCCCGGATCACCCATCAGCCTGCCTGCCGTGCTTATCCGCTGTACCGGTCAGTCCCTGCCTTCTGACCCGTGGGAGTCACCTGCTCTCATACAAGGTCGGTCCCCAGAGTAGCACCTGGTCCCTCTGCTCGGTTCTTCCCTGGTCACGGAGTCGATTGAGCCGCCGTACGACCTTGGTCGGTCCGAGTTGATACCTAGTTACGCCCCTCTGGTCCCTCCTTGCACCGCAGCACAGAGGTTCCACCACCCGGATCCGTAACAACCACGCTCACGCCAGTCAGTCCGGGCGTGTGCGTAACAGTTTGCTCAGGCCATGGTCCCCATTAAGCCCCATGGCCCTTCGCTCTCGAAGACATTTGAATTCTTGTCTGGCGAATACGTGCACCAAGGAAAATTTTTTTCTCAAGCTGAGGTCCAGGCGATTTATGCACCAGTCCAAATGGAGCTATCAGCACTCATTCCTGCGGATCCACCACGGTACTACGGGGATCCAAAACAAAGCCGTGCATTTGTGGAGCAATGTATGCTCCATTTCAAATTCTATGCTCACTATTTTCCCACTGATCGGGTTAAAGTAGCATTTATAATGTCCTACTTAGTGGGTGATGCCTTGAATTGGATCACCCCCCTATGGGAAGCATGGGATCCTATCGTCTCTGACCTGCAGGCCTTCCTGGTGGCCTTTTTAATGGTCTTCGATGACCCTAACCCTGAGGCTTGTGCTAAAGCTTCCCTCCCTAATATCCTGGAGCAATCCAGATGGGTGATGCGTGTAGGTAGCCCACCAGCTCTCCAGCCTGAAGAGACTGCTGCCCACACAGAATCCACACAGGATGACAATGCTCCACAGAATTCTTCTCTACCCAACATCAAGAGGCAGTCCAGACGTGCTAGGCGTAGAGATAAACCGTCATGCCAGGTTCTGTCCTCCTAAAGACCTCCTGTTCCCCAGCCTGTAGAGGCAGCTATCGGCATAGAATCCATGAAGGATGACCATGCTCGTCAGGCAAAGCAGAGGCCGGAACTGAGTCACAAAATCGGATTGGGGTCCCGATGCGGTTGTTTGGGACACCCTGACGGTCTTTGTCCAGTGAAGGTTGGAGAATCCCAAGACATTAGGTCTGTAGGAGAGGCTGCCCTTGGTGTTAGTGTTTCCTCTCCACAGATGACTGTGACTGTCTCCGTGGCAAGTGAAAGCCTCAGATTAACCGGAAGTTTCGGGCGTATAGCCTTGAAGAGTCGGTGTCTGATTTTTTTTCCGACAACTCCAGAATCCGGTTTGGGCATTGTCAGCGGAAGGACGAGCCCTACTTAGAAACAGTCAAAATATGTCTGTACAAATTAAGCTCCAGATTGGAGCATTACACATGAAGAAGTTCACATTCCAGGTGCTGTCTGGTTTACCCACAGGTCGTCCAGAGCCGAGAGATCTAGTGCCCGCTCAGGTCTGGAGATCCTGCATGGTGTTTCCTGGGGGACTGCTGAGGTACCTTCTTCACCAGATCTGCTAGTCGCTGACTCGCTGTGTGCTGAAGTCTACGAAGGAAGGGAAGCGGAGGCATTGTCCCAACACAGTCTCAACGATTGTACCAATGATCTGGCTTTAGGTACCGTCCCGCCTCGCAGACGTGTCATCTCAGAAATCAGACTGAAGTTGGTCCCTAAAAGGATCCTCCATCTCTAATAAATCTGGCAATAAGTCCATCAAGGTGGTGGCTACCTCCAAGTCTATGCACCCCCCCAACCAGGCGGAGGACTTCCAGTTGTCTTTTGAATTTTCCGGGGTGCTACCTGATAACAAATGGAGAGACTTTTCTGCACCCTGTACCTGGTACTTCGCCCACTTCATCCAGTAAGCTTGGCAAAGTGAACGTCAAGGCGGTGGTTACCCCCGAGTCTCTGCACCCCTCCAACCCGGTGGAGGATCTCCAGTTGTCCCGTGAATCCTTTGGGGTGCTACCCGATATTAAAAAATGGAGAGAGACTTTCCTGTGTCCTAATCCTGGTACTTCACTCACTTCATCTGTTGCTGAGGATGGCTCGATAGGCGGAAGCATCCTAGTTACCAAGATGGTGAGACCAGTTTTGTTCCCTCTAGTGGACAGAAGAGGTAATCTTCTTGAAGAGAAGCATCGGCCTCCAAATTCTCTGCAGAAAATCCTTGCAGGCTTGAAGAGGGGGCGTAAAGGGGGGGGGTACTGTAACATCCCTGGCGGCGTGCTGGCATAGCTTACCACCTTCCACCATGCAAGACCGCCATCTTACCTATCAGTTCTGGCTGCACACTTTGTTCCAGTACCTGCTGTGTGCATGTCTCTTGTCTGATTGTTTATGGCGGCGGCGCAGTTACTGTCTGATTCTTATAGTTACTGTGTGCGCACTCCTAATGCATCCCCAGCCTATTGTTGTGAGCCACTGGATACTTAAACCCCCTCCACCCAGTAGGAGGTGCCTGAGCAACACTTTCTTTTAGTGTGTTCTGTGCAACCGAGTTGCCAGGTCCAGTCATATATCTTGTCTGTTTCGGTCACCCTGGGGGCCGAGTACCCAGGTCTGTTACCTGTATCTGTGACTTCTAGTCTGTTTTCGCCACCCTGGGCGCTGAGTTCCCAGGTCCGTTCCTGTATCTTGTTCCTGGTTCAGTTCCTGTCTGAACAGTGTCCTAGCCCTTTACTTGTTTGTCTCTAAGTTCGTATCTTCGCTTTTCCTGCAGTGTCTGAACCTGCACCTAACTCCAATTCGTTGTCTCTGTTTGTGAGTTTAGTGTTCACTTGCTACTTCATTGTAAGTACCTACTGTGCATCTGTTCTGCTTGTCTACCGCACCTGCGGATTTTGCTCTGCTCTGCTTGTCTACCGCACCTGCGATTTTGCTCTGCTCTGCTTGTCTACCGCACCTGCGGGTTTTGCTCTGCTCTGCTTGTCTACCGCACCTCCGGGTTTTGCTCTGCTTGTCTACCGCACCTGCGGGTTTTGCTCTGCTCTGCTTGTCTACCGCACCTGCGGGTTTTGCTCTGCTCTGCTTGTCTACCGCACCTGCGGGTTTTGCTCTGCTCTTATTGTCTACCACACCTGCAGGTTTTGCTCTGCTCTGCTTGTTTACCGCATCTGCGGGTTTTGCTCTGCTCTGCTTGTCTACCGCACCTGCAGGTTTTGCTCTGCTCTGCTTGTCTACCGCACCTGCGGGTTTTGCTCTGCTTTTCTACCGCACCTGCGGGTTTTGCTCTGCTTTGCTTGTCTACTTTACCTGCGGGTTTTGCTCAGCTTTGCTTGTCTACCGCACCTGCGGGTTTTGCTCTGCTCTGCTGGTTTACCGCACCTGCGGGTTTTGCTCTGCTTGTCTACTGCATCTGCGGGTTTTGCTCTGCTTGTCTGCCGCACCTGCAGCTCTGTTCCTGTATCCCAGTCTGTACTGGTCCCTATCCTGCCTGCGTCCCTACCTGCCAGTACCCACCTGTCTGAATACCAGCCGTGCCTGCCAGTACCCACCTGTCAGTATGCCAGCCTAACTTGCCTGTTCCTGCATTCCTCGGTGTGGGTCAACAGCTGTGACCGGGGTCTGACCTGGAGTGGCACCTGGTCCCGCTGCTCGGTTCCTCCCTGGTTCACAGAGTCGACTGAGCTGCCGTGAGACCTTGGTCGGACCGAGTTGATTCTTAGTCACGCCCCTCCAGGCACTCCTTGGTTCATGGTCCAGTGGAATCACTAACCACGCTCACGCCAGTCAGTCCGGGCGTGTGCGTAACAGTAGTACATCCTTTTACAGGATACTGTTGTATGGAACACTGCAGTCTACTACACTGTTCCATATTTTTATTTGCAGTATAATACCAGATACCAGACATATTTAATATAATGTATACATGGTTGGGTTCTCCTGGTTCCAGCAGTTATCACATAACCAAGAACATGCGCTTTGCACACTTGCTGTCATGTGCCAACTAGAGAGTCTCAGCCATGTCTTTCAATGTTCTATTCACCGACATCGCTGATACTCGAGTTGTCACTTGACTGCAAGTATGACTGCACTGGAACCAGCAGAACCAAATTTTAACAGAGATTTTATAGATAGAACGTTTGGTATGGGGCCCTGTGATTTATATGTACACTCCTTCTTGCAGGGCAGTAACAATGAGGGCAATCTGGCTTGTTGTTCGGAGCTTTGGGCTCCGAGGGTCCCATGACCACATTGCCCTCATCATAAGCAGTGTTCTGGGCAGGGAGGGGGACCCAGACACATTTCTTGCACAGGGGCCCAAAGTTGTCAGTGTCCACCCCTGTCTCAATTACTCTGTTTCTCATTTGTTCCTGAATTTCTTTGGATCGCAGCATGATGTGTAGCTTTTGAGGATCTTTTGGTCTACTTCACTTTGTCAGGCAGGTCCTATTTAAGTGATTTCTTGATTGAGAACAGGTGTGGCAGTAATCATGCATATGTGTGGCTAGGAAAATTTAACTCAGCTTCCCAAAGTTAATTTATGTATTTTGGGGGAATCACTTTTTCACACAAGACCATTTAGGCTTAGATTTCTTTTTACCTTAATAATAAAGACCTTCATTTAAAAACTGCATTTTGTGTTTTCTTGTGTTATCTTTGTCTAATATTTAAATTTGTTTTGTGATGTGAAACATTTAAATGGAATCTGTCACCCTCCCTGGGCGATATCAGACCTCTACTATGGGCATACAGGTGATAGAAAAGTAAATCTATACTTACCTGTATGGCGCATAGCAGAGGTCTGATTGCTGAGAAATCTGGTTTTATAAAGTCTGCTTTCCAGAGGCTTGGCGTCCAGGGGACGCCAAGCAAACTCCTCCTATCTGCTTACTATTCTCCTAAATCGCCAACTCTGTGCAAATTACCATATCCCCCCCCTTCCCTGCACGTCACAGGGCCCTGTGACGTGCCCTGCTCTCACTCCCCATCCGCGCATGCGCACAGCGCCGCTCCCATGGAGCACACTTTGTTTCCCTCTGGCCCCGTTTGGCCGCGTGCTACGTACTGCACCGCAGCCTGGTATTGCGCAAGCGACGGTGAGTCACTGAGACTTCCGCTCCGCTGGCAGTAGTATACATGCGGATGTTATGCAGTTCAATGCGCGGATGCTACCCGGGTCTGGAGAAGAGGAGACTCTCATCTGACCCGGGTACCATGGTACCTGCAAGTTAAAAAAGAATTATAAAGTAAAAAAGAATAAAAAATATTCATACCCACCTCTCCGGCGGCCCCCGGCCGCGTCCTCTATCTCCTCGGTGTCCCGCGTTGTACTGGCAGGACCAGCGGTGACGTCATTTAGTCAGCTGATGGTCACGCGACCATCAACTGACCGCTGACGTCGGCGGTCGCGTGACCATGAGCTGATTAAATGACATCACCGCAGGTCCTGCCAGTACACAGCAGGTCCTGCCAGTACACCGCAGGACGCCGAGGAGAGAGGATCGCCGCCAAGAGGAGACCGGAGAGAGGATCGCCGCCAAGAGGAGACCGGAGAGAGGATCGCCGCCAAAAGGAGACCGGAGAGAGGATCGCCGCCAAAAGGAGACCGGAGAGAGGATCGCCGCCAAGAGGAGACCGGAGAGAGGATCGCCGCCAAGAGGAGACCGGAGAGAGGATCGCCGCCAAGAGGAGACAGAGGGAGCACATAGCCTTGGGGGCTTTACTGCAGACATCATTTGTGAGACTGGGCGTGCCTCTCTGTCCTACAAATGCCATTTCTGTATAGACACAGTCATGTTTCCCCATAAGCTGAATCCCATTATTGGTTATGGTCGTCATTACATATACCTGCAGTAAGAGGAGGGTCAGTAATAGAACATAAGCCCCCCAGACAGCGGCACTATGGCCTCCGCACCCGGGGTGCACTTACTGCACTACTCTATGGCAACAATCACAAGTCCTGAGCACGTGTGCGGCCGGCAGGTAACGCCTCTCATTAATAATAAATGAGCCTCATACGGGATGCATTGGACAGACAGGGACTGGAAGGCGGCACTGAGAGAAAAAAAACAACGTCACTAAGTCGGGCTGTCTTCTGTGCTAAAACCCTTCTGATTGGCTGTAAGATCTATCATTTACTAGCTGTAACCCTATTGGCTGGGTAGCGGCGGCGGGGCGTGGCCTCGGT
This sequence comes from Phyllobates terribilis, assembly GCF_046119375.1. Classification (NCBI taxonomy): domain Eukaryota; kingdom Metazoa; phylum Chordata; class Amphibia; order Anura; family Dendrobatidae; genus Phyllobates; species Phyllobates terribilis. The sequence goes on from NW_027362761.1 coordinate 215,035,649, forward strand.
GATAGCCGTAGGAGGAGTCTAGGGGCGGGGCTATGGATGATTGACAGCGGTGAGGCAGCGGTCAGCGTGGCTTGTGTATTTAGGCTGGAGTTGGGGGCGGGTGGGCGCTGGTGTCGCCGGCGGAGTTGTGGCTTCATGTAACGGTTGGTTGTGGTGTAGGCGGGTGATGGTGACGGTGTTAGCACGTCTAATACATAGACTCCTCTGCTGTGTGCTCCGGGCATGTGGTTGTCTGGTGCCCGAGCGCCCCATGGTCAGACAGCTGCACTAAAGCTTGTAGCACAAAGCCAATGTCTCTCAGCTGCACGGTGCTTTAAGGGAAAACCGAAACTGTGCTTTTATCACTGTCTCTGGGTCCAGCACTGAGTCTCCACTGCTAGGCCTGGTGTCCTTGTCTGCAGCTCTGACATCGCATTGCCAGCCTGCAGCCAGTTAGTGAGCTTAGAGGCATGTGCTGGTTACGTGGGCTGAGCTCACTGATTGGCTGCAGTGCTGTCAATGTGATGTCAGCACTGCTGACAATGATGGATACCAGTAGTAGTGGTGGAGACTAAGGGTATGTGCACATGATCAGTGTTTGCTGCGGATTGGATGCAGCGCAAGTGCGTTCCCGTGCTCCTGCGGACACGGACGTGCGGCATGTCTTCACAGACTGCAGCTTGTCTATTTCTCTTGCGGAGACTCTGATCTCCGCAAGAGAGATTCTATAGTGCAATGTATAGGATGTGGTGAGTCTGCATGGTGCAATGAACACATGCGGCTTCACCTACGTGCAGCGCTTTGGATGCAGCACAAGTATGCGGTGTTCAAAGCGCTGCCGAAAAAGGATCATGTGCACATACCCTTAAGGCCACGTTCATATGTTCAGTATTAGGTCAGTATTTTACCTCGGGAAAAGTATAATAGAAACACGTCACCACTTCTGGTTTTGGCTTACAAATACTGAATGTGTGAACATGGCCTTATAAGGGCTGAACCTGGGGAGGGTGAGTAAATTAGTGTTTTGTTTTGTTTTTTCCTTACTGCATCTTGGACAGGGATTGTGTGACACTGGAAATCACCTTTTAAAATGGTATTCCTATTAGACATTTATGGCCTATAAATGTCTGATCGTGCCATTTGATTCCCCTCTTAACTGTTTAGTGGCCACCTTCATCCCATCATCTACTTCAGTATCTGGACATGCCCACTCTGCCAGTACTTGGAGGGTGTAGACTGTGGACCCTTGGGGGGCCAGTGTTGCCATCTGTCCAGAAATTCCAAACAGCCTGTGTAAAAAAAAAAAAAAAAAAAGTTTTGACTATTTATAATCATGTCACAGTGAATGTGGCTGATGTGTTCATAGCTGAACTATGGGCTGTTGGCATGTTTCACTTATAATGGTTGTAATGTGTCCATAAAAATGTGTTTTTTTTTTTTTTGTTTTGTTTTTTTTTTTTATTATTCCTGGTATTGTTTCAACAACTTTATTGATAGTCATGTGGATTACATGCATTTTTAGTGCATTTCTGCATCTAATACAATTTTCTTGGTAAAAATCCACACACAAAACTCGTCAATTTCTCGTGAGAACAAGGTGTTGCGGATATCAAAGTTGCACCGCAGGTCAATTTACACCCCATTAAAAAAAAAAGTGGCCTTATGATTTCTATAAATCTTATCCACTTTACAAGAACTGTAAGACGCTGTGTTTTTTGCACTGTGAAAAGGCGCAGCATCAAAAACTCCTTTAAAGGGAGTCGCACTGGAGACTCGTCGGGCAGGTCCCTGCCTGATGCCAATGACTCTGTCCATACAGACATGCAGGGAGAGGCTGGGAAAAACTTTTGGGGACCTGCTTTCCAACTAGTCTCCTGTACAGTTTTTTTTTTTTTTTCTTGAAATACCGCAGCATTTCAGAGTCACACATACGTTTCTAAGATTCATAAGGCCGGTGCCTGATCCATGTTGTCTGTGAATTGCAGAATGCATCAGCGGTCAAGTTCCCTTTAAATAACAAAATGCTGCAGCATTTGATTATTCCAATAGAACCCAATGGACCCCTTTATTCAGTAGCTCATTTTGATGGAATGTGAGATCATGTCACACTAGCGATGTAAAACATGTTTTTAAACAGGCAGCAAAATGTGTTGCCTCACAGAAAGCAGCAGCAGCTGCAATCCCGTGCTGTAACATCTGTAGATCCTTTTTTGCGTCTCCCCTGCCCAGGAGATGTGGTATGATCAGACCATGTCCCTGCACGGTCAGATACAGCAGGGGCACATTTATAAGATTATCTCAGCACAGGAACATTATTTTTAACATATCTAATTGTGTAACTTATTATTCCAAGATCTATTGATTAAAATCTTGTTTTTGAAACAACTTTTAAGTATATTTAATACGTTTATATGTACCTTGATCAACAGCTCTCCACACAGTGTGATAGAGACCACACGGCTTCCTCCCCCTCCCCCCACACACCGTGTAATGGAGACCCCCATGGCTCTCGCCTCCCACCACACACAGTGTGATGGAAAGCCCACAGCTCCCCTATGACAGTGTGGTGTGAACAGGGACAGCTAAAGGGCACTTTGGGGGCCACAGGCCCCGCTTTACCCAGATCTGCTCTAAAGCAGTGTCGTACATGTGGACGCCAACTGCAATTTGGCCACATTCTGGGAACTCAAAAGGAGAGGGGATAACTTTGTTCTTTGCGCGCAGGTTTTGCTAGATACATTTAGCAAAACCTGTGCTTAAAGCCAAAAGTCCTCTCCTCCCCTTGAGTTCCCAGAATCTGCCCAAACTGCAGATGGCGTCCACATGTACGACACTGCTTTAGAGCAGATCTAGGTAAAGTGTGGCCCGTTGGCATGTATGGCATACATCTTGATTTATGTTATATCTTAAATCGATACAGCAGCACTCTAATCACTAAGATGTATGCAAACATCGAAAATATCAAATTTGAACTGCATTACTGCTATATGGAATATATTTGTATATCATTTTGATATACAGGGTGGTCCAAAAGTAGGTGGCCAAAAAATAACTTTTATTTTGATTTATATATAAAATTATATTTACTAACACAAGCATAACATCGACAATTAAATTTTATTCTGAACAATAATACAAAAGCCCTTAAATTTTATCAACGCAGGTACTCAAACTGTTTTCCAATACAATTTGCACAGCTTTGAAGTCGCCTCTTACGCTTCGACAAACTTTTTTGCACAAGTCTCTTTGGGTATTCATTTCTTGAAATGCATCTCTTATGTAATTTTTCAAATCACTGACACTTTTTGGTTTTCGACTATAAACTTTGTCCTTGAGTACTCCCCAAAAGAAAAAATCCATTGGGGTCAAGTCTGGTGAACGTGCCGGCCAATCCATTTATTAGGAAATGTTTCATCAAGATACTCGCGGACTACTCTTGAATAATGTGGAGGGGCCCCATCTTGTTGGAAATAAAGTTCATTTGAATTAGGCTGTTGCTGTAACAGGGGAACAACTTGATTCATTAGAATTTCGAGATACTTATCTCCTGTGACTGTTCCATCAAAAAATATTGGTCCTAAAACACCAAAACTTGAAATACCACCCCAAACATTGACACCAGGCTCATTTAGTTGTTGCTCTAATGTTAAATGCATGTTCTCATTATACCAGTAAATACAATTGTCTGTTAATATGGCCGGATAATTTGAAAGAAGCTTCATCACTCCACATAATGTTATCGAAAATTACTGGATTTTCTTCAACTTCGTTAGGCATAATCTCACTAAATTGCAGCCGCCTGTCTGGATCATCCTCCAATAAACCATGAATTAGACGTGGACGATAAGCTTTCCACCCAATAGATTTCAGGATTCGCGTGATAGAAGCTCATGAAATTCTCAATTCCAAAGAGGCTCTTCTGATGGACTTTTTTGGACTCTGAACAAATGTTTCAGCAATATGTTGTTTATTATCTTCTGTACAGACTGTTTTGGGTCGACCAGTTTTTGGAGCATTAAGCATTGAGCCAGTGGCATTGCATTTGTCACGAATGCGGTAAATGGTTTGTCTCTTTGGGGCTTGAGTACCAAACATTTCAGCATTTTGAGATTTCCAATACTGTGTTAAAATCCATTTTCTTTGACCTGTATTTAAATTATTTGCCATTATGTGTTATCTGAATTGTCTGGAAACAGATTTGCGGGAGATCTATCTGTGAAAACTAGATCTGTGAAACTGGCTCAGTTGCCCTTAGCAACCAATCAGATTCCACCTTTCATTTTCCAAAGAGTCTGTGGAATGAAAAGTGGAATCTGATTGGTTGCTAAGGGCAACTGAGCCAGCTTCATTTTACACCATGTTTGATAAATCTCCCCCTTCATAACCTTATTACACTTTCTGTCCACCTACTTTTGGACCACCCTGTACATACTTTTTTTTTTTTTTGACAGGGAATCTGTCAGCTACCAATGACATGGAAACCCCCTAGATTATTTTTTTTTTTATTGCCTATAAGGTTAGGTTTACGCTTATTCTGGACCCTAGACTTGGCACTTACTTTAGGGCTTTCTGTCTTAATCCATGAAATCTTGATTTGGATAGAACCCCCTGACATTCATTCACTATAAGGCATCGTTCACACTGCCGTATAACACAGCCAAGTGTTATTGGATAGCACTCGGACCAGTGTTATCAGTGCAATTTTCTCATGCCGATTCGACATGAGAACAATCGCAGCATGCTGCGATTGGTAACAAGACTCTGCTCACCCGCACCCATACAAGTCTATGGGTGTATGAGAAACCTCAGACAGCACTCGGATGTCATCCCAGTGCAGTTTAATATACACCAAGACAAGCAATGGAGGAGATGGACAAATTACTTTTTCTGTCTCCTCCGCGCCTGTGCTTTGATTTTTGCATGCGAGCAGATCGGTGCATAGAGCATTGACACTCAGCTCACGCTCGCATCAGAGCTAGAGCTGAGTGTCATTAGCCTATCGCATCAGATGCTACATGCTTTTGTGGCTCTACCCTAAGAAAGCAGATGTAGACACTTTGGACTCCATATGACCTCTGTTCTGGCTGCCTCCATCTCTTTAAAGGTACACAAAAGCATGGTCAATGGTGCTTTTGTGCACGTGAAACTAAAAAAAAAAAAAAAACCAACACCACCAGAACAGAGCACATGTAGTCCAAAGGGGCTCAATCTGCTTCATTAAAGTGAATAGTTCAGTCAGGGATCTCTCAATCACTGTGCAGGGGGTGCCAATGGAGCCCACTCCCTCTTAACACCAATTAAATACTAAGGTTCCTAATGACCGTGGCATCTAAAGTGTTAAACTACCAAATTTTGTGCAGTTACCGACTCTACTGTTACTGAAGTAGCTTGGCTATCTGAAAAGATGTTCTTTTGGGGTGACTGTGTCAGGCACATTTCCTGTGCCTGCATGATCACCTGGATATACTGGTACATCCATTTGCAGGAATACCTTGCTATATTAGGTTCTACCAGTATGACCAATGTTGGGAAGGGTTTAAAAGTGTCACCCCCTTTTCTCCTTTCCCCATGACTTCACCACAGAGAGAGAGGGGATCTGCCCTTCAAGAACAGGAAACCTACAGATAAATTGGCGGTTCCTCTCTCCTGCATCAGTTGGTTTCCTGTTCTTGTTGGGGGACCTACAGTGCAGTACCTGCGAAGAAAAGGCATACCTGAGGGGTGCCAAATGAAAGATCGTCGTGGGATGCCAGACCGGCTCAGGCAGCGGGGGTTCCCTGCCTTGGCTGGCACGGTAGCCTGAAGCGCCACCACTGATGTCAGCGGGCCTCCAGGGTGGCAGGGAGGTTCAGCAGAAGGAATGGGACGGAGGAGCTCCACGGGGCAGCATCCGCAGGGCTGCTCTCTCTCCCGGGCCTCCAATGCTTGCTCGGTGCTGTGAGTATGCCAGGGAACTTGCGGGCTCCATTGCGCGCGTCGGGCGCCTCCCTATGACGCGGCCGCGATGCATCACTTGGAGGTCAGCCGAGACTTGTGTGCGTGCAGGGCGGCCCCTCCCTGGACACGGCGCGGTGCATTACTGGGAGTTCCAGGGTGCATGTGTGCGCGATCTCTATTAGGGATAGGGCGCCCTGTAAGTACCGGAGGATAGCTAATAAATTAACACTGGTCAGCTGGAGGGGGTTAAATGCCGCCAGCAACACTGGGGAGACTCTTCTTGGTAAATTCTGGCAGTCTCCCCACTAGCTATGAGTGAGCAGGAGGGTGCAGCCCCAGTCCCCACAACAGCAAAGGAAAAAGCGTGAGAAGGAGGCAGGATGGCAAGAAGACTAAGGGCCCCGTCACACTAAGCGATGCAGCAGCGATCCCGACAACGATACGACCTGTCAGGGATCGTTGCTGCATCGCTAATACATCGCTGGTGAGCTGTCAGACAGGCAGGCTCACCAGCGATCAGGGGAGCAGCGATATCGTGGAAAGAATCGTTCCATGATGTCCTGCTCCCGTTACCAGCCTGCTGCAAGCAGGAGCAGGCTGGTAACTATGGTAAACATCGGGTTACTAAGTGCGCGTGTGCCCCTAGTAACCCGCTGTTTACCATGGATACCACTCTGCTACGGTGCGCGGGAGCCTCCGCGCACCGTAGCAGAGTGGTATCCATGGTAAACAGCGGGTTACTAAGTGCGTGCGTGCCCCTAGTAACCTGATGTTTACCATAGTTACCAGCCAGATCGTTGGTCCCGCTGGTCACACACAGCGATGTGTGCTGGCCAGCGGGAGGCCAACGACCAAAAAATGGTCCAGGACACTTTGCAACGATCAGCGACCTCACAGCAGGGGCCTGATCGTTGCAAAGTGTCACACACAGCGACATCGCTGGTGAGTCACCAAAACAGTGACTCAGCAGCGATATCGCTATGTGAGATGGGGGCTTAAGAGGACTTGGCCACTTACTAAATACTTTTCCAGCACTGAGCACCCATTTTCATCGATCTTATTTTTGTGTTTTGTTAGTGATTTGTTTGCTCATCAGTTCCACCTCCGGTATCTATTCCATTCACTGACCATATCTCTGAGACCTTGGACCATTGTTCTCTCCGTCACCACAGGTAGTCTCACATGCAAACCCAGGGGATGGGTTCCACCTGAGAAAATATCTCCACTAAGGCACAATTAGGTGGGGGAGGGAGGGGTGAGCTCTTCTGCCGATTTCAGGGGGCTGAACCCCTGTGCAGGAGAAAGGGAAGATTCATTGCTAGTCGGATTGAGAGCTGTGTGGAATCATGGGCTGCGGTCGTGATATCCATCATCCGAAGGAGCATATGCTGTGACTGCCAATATAGCGGCGGGAGATGCCAAAAGTTGGGGGACAGTGGGTATCACCTGCTACGGGGCAGTAGAACTACTGATCCCAGGTTGGAAACTCAAGGACTAAGAATTGCCTGTTGGACATTTACCTGGAATTGCTGTTCACCGTGGTTGGAAGGAATAAAACGAATTGCATCGATAACCTGCCTAGGTGATTATTAAAATCCACAACTGCACATATTTACAAAGACCCTTCCCATCATGAGCGTGGTAACAGCGGAAGCAGGCATTCTGGCAAATCATCCCAGCGCAGCAAGGAACCCAGTGTGGCAACGATCCCGAGAGGACCCATCTACGAAAATGGTTCCCACTCCTAACCCGGCACTCCTGGGAGAAAAGACTCTGCAGCTCTTGTATTGAACAAACAATTGAAAAACAAAGCTAGAAACGGATCCCCCATATCTAGTCTAGTAGTCTAGACAAGGAAGATTCAGATACGTCCTTCTTATCCTCATCTTTAGTGAATAGAGGCGGGCGCAGCTGTTTCCCCATAGAGGGAACAGCTAGTCTAGTTAAAGCAGTCAGATCCATTATGGGTTTAATAGATATGTCCTGAACAGATTTTTTTAGGACCAATGTTTAGTGGCCTGGAACAAAAGGAGAAGATCTTTCCCCCTCAATGACAAAGTCCACTCCCTGATTAAGAGTGTGTGTGCAAACACAGGGCCTCTTTTCCCCTAAAAGTAAATATCAGTTCGATGACCCAGTATCTTCATTTAGGGAAAAGGCGCTGAAATTAGACGTGGTGATTGCCAAAGCCTCTAAAAAATGTTCCTTTCCTTTTGATTATATGGGAGTACTGAAGGATCCAATGGACAAAAAAACGGATACCTTCTTAAAAGGTTCTTGGGAGGCCGCAGGGGGAGGGTTTTATGCCAGCGGTAGCAGCCACGTGTACAGCTAGGTCACTGATGGTTTGGCTAGACCAATTGTAAACACAGCTAAAAGGAAAAGCGTCCAGGGACACCATATTAGGCTCTATTTCCCTAATGAAAGGGGCAGCAGCCTTCCTGGCTGATGCTTTGGCCGACGCGGGCTTCTCTAATGCAGCCCAACGGGCTCTCTGGCTTAAATGCTGGCCAGGAGACCTCCAAACAAAATCAAAACTGCTCCATTCCCTGTGAGGGCGAATTCCTTTTTGGGCCCACGCTCGATTATATCGTCGGCATAGCCGGGGATAATAAACTCTTCTCTGTCCTCTCCAATACCTCCTTACAGAAAATCCTTTCGGAGTAAGAAATTTATCTGCGGGAAACCCCCTAGAGACAAGGATAAGTGGGAGGATAGGAAGACTAAAGGGTTTATGCTCAACAGACCCCAAGTGACAACAGGAAACCCTCCCAATGAAGGTTTTCCCCAGGTGTGTGGGGGAAGGTTATTGCGTTTTTCTCCCGACCTGGGAAAGGATATCCAACAACTCCTGGATATTGGACCTAATAAAATCTGGTCTAAGATTCCAGTTTCACTCTATTCCCAAACCAAATTTTAGAATAACACCAAAAAGATCCTCAAGTGTAGAACAGCTAGTGTTAGAGCAAGAGGTTCTGGGCCTGGTAGGGAAAGCAGTCCTTCAAAAAGTCCCTGTCCAGGAAGAAGGCAAAGGTTTCTACTCCCCTCTGTTCCTGAGGGGAAAAAAAAAAACGGATGAGACTTTCAGGAAAATCATAATTCTGAAGAAACTGAACAAGTCTCTAAAGGTTCAATACTTCAAGATGGAATCCATAAAGATGTCAGTAAAAAATGTTATTTCCTCACTGTTTCATGACTGTTCTGGATCTAAAGAACACTTGTCATTTCCCCATCCACAAGACTTGTCAAATTTCTAAAGGGTAACCATACCTATGGGGAGGAGGGGGGTAGTCAAGCATTATCAGTATAAAGCTCTGCCTTTCGGTCTAGCCATAGCCCCACGAGTATTCACCAAAACGGTGGCAGAAGCAATGGCACACCTAAGGGAACACAACATCCTGGTTATCCTGTACCTGGACGATTTTCTGATTTAATAGTTCTTTCCATCACTGCAATAACCAACTTGCAAAGGTCATGGATTCCTTAGCGAACTTAGGCTGGCTCTTTAAGCATAACAAAATCAAAAACAGAGCTGAACCAGGTGCAGAAGTATCTGGGCATTATGGTAGATTCAAAGAATCAGGAGTGTTGTCTCCTTACAGAGAAAATTCAGAAAATCATAGCTCAAATATCTTGGGTAAGGGACCACCCCTCTGTCTCTGCAGAAAGCGTTGTCCCTCCTAGGTTCCCTGACTGCCTGTATTCCAGACATCCAATGAGCTCTGATGCATACCAGGGATTTGCAGTGGAAAATTTTGGGAGGCAAAAAATCTCTAAAAGGTCAGCTAACCTTATTGTCAAAAACCACACTTTCCCTAGAATGGTGGATGAGATTGGACAATCTAACCCTGGGGTGTTCCGTGGTTAATCTCAGGTCCTGACCACAGACGCAAGCCCAACAGGATGGGGGGCTCGCTTAAATGACCAGCTAGCCCAGGGGGTCTGGAAATAAAATGTAAAATCTGCATCCTCAAACATGAAGGAGCTTCTAGCAGTAAAGTTCGCCCTTTCAGAATTTTTAAACACTCTACATGGTCACCATGTAAGAGTGTTCTCGGACAATCGGCAGTAGTAGCATACCTGAATCACCAGGAGGGAACCCGGTACCCATTCTCTAATGCAAGTAACAAAGTTCATCTTCCTGGTAGCAGAGAGCCATCTGGGGTCTCTATCTGCTCTCCATATAAGAGGCACAGAAAATCTCAGAGCAGACTGAGTCTGACTCAATTGAGACAGGGCGAGTGGGAGCTGAATCAGTCAATGTTCAATCAGATCACAGAAATGTGGGGACATCCACCATAGACTTGTTTGCAAACAGTCAGAACACGAAGGTAGCTTTCTACTCGCTAGACCCCAAAGGGAACCCAGTAGCACTAGACGCCCTCATGATCCCATGGAACTGCCCTCTAGCCTATGCTTTTCTGGCCGAAGAGGACATGGGTTTTCCTGGCTGAGGATGATGTCAAACTCGTGCTCCCGGATCTCCTTCCCAGGGACCGGTCCTTCATCCCCAAGTAGCAAACCTACATATGACAGCCTGGAATTTAAGAGGGCTCTCAATGGATAGACTTTTGCCTGAACATTATCTCCTCCAAGCTGCTACAAAGTAGGAAGCCCGTAACCACCATACTTTACGGGGAAAACCTGAAGAAAAATTCCTTTCATCATCAGGTTCTAGGTTAAAGGGAGAGGTTCCACTAACGGCCATTTTAGCGTTTCTACAAAGGGGGTTGGAACAGGGCCTAGCTACAAGCATACTGAAGGTCCAAGTCACAGCATTGAGGGCCCTATACAATTACGATCTAGCCAGAAATAGTTGGATATCTAGATTCATCAAAGCATCTGCTAGATCTAGGCCCATTTGCTCTCAGAATACTCCTCCTTGGGATTTAAATTTAGTCCTTACATCTCTAACCAAACCTCCTTTTTTGAACCTTTGGCAGATGAGTCTCTTAAAACTCTATCCCTTAAGACTTCTGGTAACCCTTACGTCAGCTTGAAGGGTTAGCGATATACAGGCTTTATCGGCAGGGCCTCCCTTCATGCAAATCCTGGACGATGGGGTTACTCTTAAGACCGACCTGGTCTACCTACCTAACGTAGGCTCACATTTTCATAGATCTCAGGAGGTCACCCTCCCTCCTTTTTTCCCTAATCCCAAGAATAGGGGAGAAAAAGTCCTACACACTTTAGATGTCAGAAGGTGCCTAGTCCAGTTCTTCGAGGCCACATGGGAGTGTAGAAAGGATAGGTCTCTTTTGTGTGCTTCCAGGGACCTTGGAAGGGACAAAAAGCTTCCAAGGGCACAATGGCGAGATGGGTAAGAGACGCCATCTCCCTGGCATATTCATCAAGTGGAGAAGCCACCCCGGATAATGTGAGGGCTCACTCCACAAGGGCAGTAGCAGCCTCCTGGGTGGAAAGAGCCGGCTCCTCAATAGAGCAGATATGTAGAGCCGCAACTTGGTCTTCTCCCTCTACATTCTTCAAACACCATCGGCTGGACCTAGCCTACTCATCCGACCTTTCTTTTGGTAGAAGGGTTCTGGAAGCAGTGGTCCCTCCCTAATGATATATTCCTCTGCAATTCTCTGTGGTGCCATCATGGGGGAAGGAGAAAGACTTAGTTACTTACCGGTAACTGGATTTCTCAGAGTCATGACGTACATTCCCTCCCTTCACGTGTGGGTATGCACACATCTCTCTATTTATACATAGTCACATGGTGTTTCTGATAAGCTCCATAATGTTGAATTTTGTGTTATTAATCCGGAGGTCCCCTCATGCTCTGTAAGCAACTGAGAGAGGTACTGCCCTTTATCTGTAGGTTTCCTGTCCTTGAAGGGTGGATTCCCCTCTCTCTCCATGGTGCTGTCATTAGCTCTGAGAAATCCCGTTGGGTAAGTAACTACGTCTTTTTTATAGATATTTCTGAAGCCCCAATATCTGCTTATGCCTCACATCTATGTGTCTGCAGACTTCTGAATTCTCAGTGCGTACTACACGCTGTCAGGATTCTCTGGTGCCCGCAACTTGTATACATGCAGTCGCGTGCCAGCTAGTCATGCGTGGCCTCACTCAATGAAAATGAATTGAGCGATGCCGGACACGTCTAGTCGGAATGTGGCCAGAAGTATACAAATCACATACTTGTCCTGACATGACCGTCCACTCTTGCCATGGCAAGAGAGAATCCTAAAAGTGTGCAGTGCATTCGCTGTGAGAAGTCATAGTGACTGTAGACTTTCATCTCAAACCAGGACAAGACCTTTAATTCTAAAAATAAAGCCCTGTATCCAATCCTAACAGCGTGTAATATATTCACTGTCAGGATTCAGCTCTGCTTGCAGGTTCCAGCAGTCATCACATGGCCACTTCACTCGCATGCGATTTTCATACTTGCAGTCACGTAACAACAAGCTTTTTTTCCTTCTTCTCTGAGAATTAGGAAGAGCAGCTCGTCAGCATGTGACTAAGGCCATGGCCCCACTGTCGGTGTTCAGTCAGTATATTTTCTCAGTAGTGGGAGCCAAAACCAGGTGAGGAACAATCACAGAAAATGTATAATAAATGCAGAATTGGTGCACTTGTTTCTATCTCCCACTCCTGAGAAATACTGATAGTGGGGCCAAACTGAATTCTTGCCCCTGGTGCAAGAAGAACCTAGATACACCTCTGACTGCATTTGCTGTTCCTGGTGTCTGGCATTGGCTGCAGTGCTGAAGACTCATCAACAGCCTGTCAGTCAGTTGGCGAGCTCGGCTCTGAACAAGATGTTTCGTCTACATGGGAGCATCCCGATAGATCTGCTGAGCTCATTGATTGGCTGCCGCACTGTTGACGCAACTTCAGCACTACAGCCAATGCCAGACACCGGGAATAGCAATGGAGACTCGCGTCTGAAAAATCTGAATAAAAAGTTAAGCACCCCAAAACAAGGTCTTGTACATCTGTCGGCCAAAAATTAAATGTTATACTTCTCAGACCATGGCGACTAATATTCAATTTTTTTTTTTTTTTTATAGACCCTTTTTAGTGTATAAAATTGTCAGGAAAAAACCCTATGTAAATCTGGATTTGCTGTAATCGTGCTGACTGAAGAATAATGCTGTGTTATCACTTATATCACATGGTGTTTAAAAAACAAAACAAAAACATTTAGGCGTCTTTAGTGTGGTCAACCGTTTATTAAAGTAATTGTGTGCGCACCTAAAATGATGGGACACCGCTGTGACAGAGGAAAGACAGAGTACCTTTGGACTCAATCTGCCTGATTATAGCAAGTGGTCCACCGGGGTTTTGACTGAATCACATTTTTGTGGGGATTTAGTCTGAAACCCTGACATAAGTGCTCAGCATAGCGCACAGGAAAAATGAGATCGAAGCCTTATACTAAAAAGTGAGTAAAACAAAGTTTTGTACTTAAATTGACATTTCCATTGGTAACATTATCCCACAAAATTAAATCCCAAATTAAAATCCAGTGACCTTTGCGCTTTTTAACCGCTTCCCGACCGCCCACTGTAGATAAACGTCCGCGCTGCCTGGGCTCTGTGCAGCGCGGACGTTTAAAAACGGTGGGTGGTCCGCAGCGCTCAGGACCCCCAGGGTCCTGCAAGCGCTGTGGGAGCGGTGCAGAGCGATAGCTCTGACAGGGAACATAATCGGGACCTGATTAGATCAGGTCCCAGTGATGTTAACCCTTTGCTGTCTTCTATATACCGCGATCTATAGTGATCGCGGCATATAGAAGACAGCAGGAGGAGAGGGGGTCGTCCACTTACCTCTCCGACGACCCCTGATTCCTTTCAGGACCTGACGTTGCTATGGCAGCTGGAGGTCACATGACCGCCTCCAGCTCTGCCATATATGGTGTCCTGCCTGGCTCAGCCTGCAGCTAAGCCAGACAAGAGACTGACTGTGTGAAGATCTCATGTAGTGTAATATGTCTATTACATTACATGAGATCAAGGATCAGAAAAATAAAAATTAATGTCCCATACAGGGACTAAGTAAAAATGTAAAAAAAAGTTTAAAAAAATGTTTTGAAACTTAAAAAAAAAAATACAAAATAAATTAAAATAAATAAAATATTAAACCGATTAAACCCATATATTTTTGCAAAAATAAAAAAAGTACACATTTGGTATTGCCGCGTCCGAAACAACCCTAGCTATAAAACTGTCACACTAATTAACTCCTTCTGTGCACACCGTAATAAAAATAAATAAAAAACGGAGCAAAAAACTATGCTTTTTCCTCATATCGCCAAACAAAAAGTGGAAAAAAATGCGATCAAAAAGCAAAATGGAAATAAAAATGGTACCGCTGAAAACGTCATCTTGTTCCGCAAAAAACAAGCCGCCATACAGCTCCATCAGCCGAAAAATAAGTTATACCTCTCAGAATAAAGCAATGCAAAAAAAATATTTTTTCTATAAAATGGTTTTATTTATGTAAAAGCGCCAAAACATAAAAAAATATACAGTACGTGTAGTATCGCTGTAAACGTACAGACCCGAAGAATAATGCCGCCTTATCACTTTTACCACACGCAGAATGGCATAAAAAAAAAACCTCAAAACAATTCCTGAATTGTTGGTTTTTGTTAATTTTACCTCCCAAAAAACGGAATAGAAAGCGATCAAAAAATGTCACGTACCCAAAAATGGTACTAATGAAAATGTCAACTCGTCCCGCAGAAAACAAGCAGTCACATGACTGTCTGCCAAAATCTGGAAAAATTATAGCTCTCAAAATATGGCGATGCAAAAACTAGATTTTGCAAAAAAAAAAAGCGTCTTAGTGTGTGACAGCTGTCAGTCATAAAAACCCGATATAAATCTGGTATCTGTAATCGCACCGACCCAAAGAATAAAGTAATCTAATCAGTTATCACACGAGGAACGGGGTAAAAAAAATAAATCAATTCTTCACCTGCTACTGATTTGTTTATTATGTCTCCCAAAGATCACAGTAAGGCTCTGCTCACATTTATCCTGCGCTCTGCGCTGAGCACTTATTCCAGAGTTTCCGTGTAAATCTCTGAAATATGTGATTCAGCCGGAACCCATGATGGAAGATTCCCTGTAATGAGGCAGATATAGGCCACTGTGGATGCCGTCTGGCCTGGGATCCCACGGTGTCATTTGTTTTAGGCGTGCATAAAAGTGCGGTTGGCCACAGTTTTGTGCACTTCTGAAAAAAAGGACACAGCGCTAAACAGAGGCCAGACGGAATCCAGAGTAACTCTGCTGCCTCATTACAGTGAATGGAAACCCCGATGTAAGTGCTCAGCCTAGAGCGCCGGATAAATGTTACGTAAAATGTTCCCAATAAAAGCTTCAACTCAGTCCTCAAAAAAAGCTAGTCCCCACTCGGGTCCATCATCTGTTAAAAATATAAGGGACTTCCAAGTTACTGGTAGCAGAAAGGCTCTGGAAAAGCGAAATGGCCCTCGCCCCCCAAAAGAAATTCAGAAAATTTTGTGCTCCCAAATCCAAATGCCTATTCTACAATAATTTTGCTCTCCAATTGTCAAATAGCGCTCCCCCCCCTCCCCCCCCAGATCTCGCCGTATGGCTGAGCGGTACGATACAGCCACATATGGGGTATTGCCACTTTTAGAAGAAATTGTGTGACACATTTTGGCACCATTTTTACCCATTGCCCTGTGTGAAAATGTAAAATCTGAGGGTAAAACATTTTTTTGTGGTAAAAATATAATTGGGCTTTTTTCACTGCCCAATGGTATAAAATTAAAAATTAAAAAATACTCACTACTTCCCTAGATGAATTCCTTGAGAGGTGTAGTTTACAAAATGGGGTCACTTGTGGGGGTTTCGGCATGTCTGCGACTCTTCAAATGTGACATGGTGTCTGCTGCCTATCCCAGCCAACATGGCGCTCCTTTCTCTTCCGAACCCTGCCGTACACCAAAGCAGTGGTTTTCCCCCACATATGGGGTATCGGCGTGTTCAGGAGAAATTGCACAACAAATTTCATGGTGCAATTTCTCCTGTTACCCTTATGATAATACAAAATTAAGGCATGATAAACATTTTTTTGTGGGAAAAATGTGAACATTTTATCTTTATGGCTCAATATTATAAACTTCTGTGAAGCACCTTGGGGTTCAAGGTGCTCACCACACATCTAGATAAGTTCCCTATTGGGTCTAGTTTCCAAAATGGTGTCACTTGTGGGGGGTTTCCACTGTTTAGGCACATTAGGGCCCCCCCAAATGCAACATGGCGTCCGCTAATTATTCAAACAAATTTTACATTCAAAAAGTCTAATGGCGCTCCTTCCCTTCCGAACCCTGCAGTGCGCCCAAACAGTGGTTTTCTCTCACATATGGGGTATCAGCGCGCTCAAGAGAAATTGCACAAAAAATTTTGGGGTCCATTTTTTCCTGTTACCCCTGTGAAAATAAAAAAAAATTGGGTCTAAAGTAACATTTTTGTGAAAAAAGTTAAATGTTCATTTTTTTCTTCCACATTACAAAAATTCCTGTGAAGCACCTGAAGGGCTAAGAAACTTCTTGAATGTGGTTTTGAGCACCTTGAGGGGTGCAGTTTTTAGAATGGTGTCACTTTTGGGTATTTTCTGTCATAAAGACCCCTCAAAGTGACTTCAAATATGATGTGGTCCCTAAAAAAATGTTTTTGTAAATTTTGTTGGAAAAATGAGAAATCGCTGGTCAACTTTTAACCCTTATAGCTCCCTAACAAAAAAAAAATTGTTGGTTCCAAAATTGTGCTGATGTAAAGTAGACATGTGGGAAATGTTATTTATTAACTATTTTGTGTGACATATCTCTCTGATTTAAGGGCATGAAAATTCAAAGTTTGAAAATTGCAAAATGTTCCAAATTTTCGCCAAATTTCCGTGTTGTTTATTTGTGAAAAAAAACAAAAAAAAAAAACGCAAGTGATATCAAAGAAATTTTACCACTATCATGAAGTACAATATGTCACGAAAAAACAATCTCAGAATCAGGGGAATCCGTTGAAGCGTTCCAGAGTAATTGCTTCATAAAGTGACAGTGGTCAGAATTGAAAAAATTGGCCCGGTCACGAAGGCAAAAACAGGCTGTGGCGCGAAGTGGTTAATCCAACTTGTCCCTTCTCTTCAAAGCTCCACCGTGTGCTTAAATTGCAATAAGCAACCACATGTTTGGCGTTACTGTATTGGTTACATGTCTCCGGAAGCACAAGTTGGGCACAATGTATAGGCACTAATCTGGCAAATTTGCAAGTTTCCAGAAAAAAAAAAGCATGGAGTGGAAGTGCAGAGTGAAAATACATGTGGTTGCTGCAGATTAAAAAATTACGTCTCTATTAATTAAAATGGTCACGTTTGGGGAGTTTTTCTGTACTGGCACTTTAGGGGCTCTGGAAACTATTCAAGGAGATTCCACTCTAAAAGCCAAATGGCGCTTCTTCCCTTTGGCCAACAGTTTACAATGAAAATTGCGTAACAAATTGTTGGGTCCATTTTTTATCTACTACCCTTGTGTAAATGAAATATTTGCAGTTAGTGCGAAAAAAAAATTAGCTCTAATAACCCCCCATGACAGCACCAAGGAGGAGGTCATCCCACCCTAATAGGGACAGGAAACACAAAAAGATCAAATAGCCCCTCTCTCCAGTGGTTTTTCCTGTCCCTATTGGGATGAAGAGGTCATTATGTGGTGCTCTGCTGGTGGTAGACACTACTCCCTTACTTTAGCTGGGCAGCTGGGAACGATTGTCTCCCGTCTCCTCCAGGACTCAGGACTTCCCAACCAGTCCGCACTTAAGGGTAAGTCCTGGTGGGCATCAGGCTGGAGGCTTCCCTGAGCTTTCCAGCTTAACTCCTCCCCTTCCTCATACGGCCTTTGGGATAGTGTGGGATGCCGAGCGCTGTGACACAATCCTCTTTCGGCTTTCCTCGCTGTTTGAGATGCACACCGGAAGTGACGTCAGACGCTGGGCACAGATTGACTTCACTTCTGGTCTGCGTTCCACTCTGGAACGGATAAGTAAACGAAGGCCGGCGATTGGGATTTTTGGCGGGGATATGACCGTTGGTTATTGCAGGGATTGTCCCCTTGCTTCACAGCTGGACAAAGGGGGAGAAGTTTCCTCTGGAAGAGGAAGGCGCTGGGTCTGGTCTCCTATATAAGGCCCTGGACAGAAGACACCCTAAGGTAGGACCAAACATTTTGTGGTAAATACATGGAGGTATTAAGTTCTTCCGGCTCTGCAGAGCCCAGCACTGTTCCAGTCCCAGTAAGTTTCTGGCATTGGGGGTCCTTTCCAGGTTACCATATATATTAGCATATTCCTTCTCCCTCCCTGTCATCTTATAAGAAACCACTGTGCCAGAGCTGTCTTGAGAAAATCATTAGAGAAGAACAGCCTTCTCTGATGGAAGAAATTAAGGGAATAGTTCGCCAGGAATTTCAATCTTCCATGGCCTTTTTCTCCCAGTCCACCTCCAGTATACCTCCAAGAGCTAAGAAAAGGATTTGCCAGGAAGAGGAAAGGGACTCAAACTCTCAGGAAGAGATGTCCTTGCCAGAAAACTTCCTGGAAGGAGGTGAAGAAAGCCCAACAGAAGAAGCCCAGGAAAATTAAAAAATATGAAGTTTTCTTCTGAATGTACGGAGGAACTCCTTGCAACGGTAAGGAAAACTATGGAGGTGGAAGAAGAGCGCACTACCAGAACATTTCAAGAAGAAATGTTTGTTCTGCGGTTGAGGAAAAAGGTGTTGTTTCCCATACACAAAGCTTTAATCTTGGATGAATGGGAATCCCTGGAGAAACTACTGAATATCCCCGCGGAACTAAAAGACAGATACCCGGTGGATGAGAAGACTTCAAAATGTTGGACCGAAGTACCAAAGGTAGACATTCAGGTAGCAAGATTTGGCGAAAAACTACGCTGCCATTCGAAGACTCCTCACAGCTGAAAGATCACTTGGACTGTAAGATGAACAGCCTTCTAAAAAATGTCCTGGGAGACGTCAGTAGCCCTGCTTAAAAACCAATGTGGTTTCCACATGTGTGGCACGCTCTGTGCAGATGGCTTAACCAGCTGGAAGAACACCTTTTAGTATGGGCACCCCTAGAGAAGATATACTAACTTCCTTACCCATCCTCCAGAAAGCCACAGACTTCCTGGCAGACGCATCAGCAGAATCCTTGAGGGTAGTGGCAAGATCATCGCACCTATCAAATTCCACAAGACGCGCTGGCTAAAATCATGGAGTGGAGATGTAACCTCTAAGATAAAGCTCTGTTCGATTACTTTTTTGGGGAGAATATATGTTTGGACCAGCTCTTGATGATCTACTAGAAAAAGCCACGGACAAGATAGAAAATCTCTACCCGAACACAAACTATAGGAAGAGACCCTTTTGTCCCCCTCAGGAACAAACCCCGCAGTACAAAGGGAAAGGGAAATCAGGTCGGTGGAGTTACCCCCAAAGGGGGAAAAGGCAGAAATATTTTTTCCAGGATGTCCCTCCTGACAGCACCATGGAGTTTGTCCTTCTTAACCTCATGTATCCTGTCACTATAAAGGATAAAAAAAAACCTCCCACCCACACCCACCAGTGTTTTTCCTGTCCCTGTAAGGGCAAACGCACAAGAGAAGACATGCAGAGAGCGTTGGAGCCTCACAAGCAGGATTACCTTACCGGGCTCAGGAAGATCGGGGGGAGGGGTCCATCCTCTCCTTCCCCCTGTCAAGAGGCCTGGGGCTGACAAACGCCCCCCCCCCCCCCCCCCCGGGCCAAAGGGGGGTTTCTCAGTCACATACCAGTCGACTGGGGAGCTCCTGATCCTTGAGCCACTTCCCTCCTAGTGGGGGGACTCTCAGTTCAGCCGTCTGCCTGAACAATGCTGCTGTCCCGGGTGACCGCGCGGTCGAGTGGGGTGCACTTCCGGTGACGTCAGGTATGCGCTGCACCGCAAACTTCTGGTTTCCAGGGTGGAACTCAAAAAGCCACTGGAAATCACTCTGGGCATCGGCAGAAGGTTTTTCTGGTGACGTCATCCCTGAAGGACAGCGTGGATTCCCTGGGGAGGAGGGGGGGCGGTTCTAAGGTGGTGATGAGGATAATCACCAAAGACAAGGTAGTGTGTAAATACAGTTAGGTCCATATATATATTTGGACAGAGACAACATTTTTCTAATTTTGGTTCTAGACATTACCACAATGAATTTTAAACAAAACAATTCAGATGCAGTTGAAGTTCAGACTTTCAGCTTTCATTTGAGGGTATCCACATTAAAATTGGATGAAGGGTTTAGGAGTTTCAGCTCCTTAACATGTGCCACCCTGTTTTTAAAGGGACCAAAAGTAATTGGACAGATTAAATCATTGTAAATAAAATGTTCATTTGTAGTACTTGGTTGAAAACCCTTTGTTGGCAATGACTGCCTGAAGTCTTGAACTCATGGACATCACCAGACGCTGTGTTTCCTCCTTTTTGATGCTCTGCCAGGCCTTCACAGCGGTGGTTTTCAGTTGCTGTTTGTTTATGGCCCTTTCTGTCTGAAGTTTAGTCTTTAACAAGTGAAATGCATGCTCAATTGGGTTGAGATCAGGTGACTGACTTGGCCTTCAAGAATATTCCACTTCTTTGCTCCTGGGTTGCTTTGGCTTTGTTTTGGGTCATTGGTCGTCGTTTCATACTACAGATGGTCAATCAGTTTGGCTGCATTTTGGCTGGATCTGAGCACACCGTATGGCTCTGAATACATCAGAATTCATTTGGCTGCTTCTGTCCTGTGTCACATCATCAATAAACACTAGTGACCCAGTGCCACTGGCAGCCATGCATGCCCAAGTCATCACACTGCCTCCGCCGTGTTTTACAGATGATGTGGTATGCTTTGGATCATGAGCTGTACCATGCCTTTGCCATACTTTTTCTCTTTCCATCATTCTTGTAGAGGTTTATCTTTGTTTCATCTGTCCAAAGAATGTTCTTCCAGAACTGTGCTGGCTTTTTAGATGTTTTTAGCAAAGTCCAGTCTAGCCTTTTTTTTTTTCTTGATGCTTATGAGTGGCTTGCACCGTGCAGTGAAACCTCTGTATTTACTTTTCATGCAGTCTTCTCTTTATGGTAGATTTGGATATTGATACGCCTTCCTCCTGGAGTGTGTTGTTCACTTGGTTGGCTATTGTGAAGGGGTTTCTCTTCACCATGGAGATTATTCTGTGATCATCCACCACTGTTGTCTTCCGTGGGCGCCCAGGTCTTTTTGCATTGATGAGTTCACCAGTGCTTTCTTTCTTTCTTTCTCAGGATGTACCAAACTGTAGATTTTGCCACTCCTAATATTGTAGCAATTTCTCGGATGGGTTTTTTCAGCTTAAGGATGGCTTGTTTCACCTGCATGGAGAGCTCCTTTGACCGCATGTTTACTTCACAGCAAAACCTTCCAAATGCAAGCACCACACCTCAAATCAACTCCAGGCCTTTTATCTGCTTAATTGAGAATGACCTAACGAAGGAATTGCCCACACCTGTCCATGAAATAGCCTTGGAGTCAATTGTCCAATTACTTTTGGTCCCTTTTTAAAAACCCTCAAGTGAAAGCTGAAAGTCTGAACTCCAACTGCTTCTGAATTGTTTTGTTTAAAATTCATTGTGGTAATGTCTAGAACCAAAATAGAAAAATGTTGTCTTTGTCCAAATATATGTATATATGGACCTAACTGTAACTGCCTTGGTCTTGGGACACACACACACACACACACACACACACACACACACACACACACACACACACACACACACACACACACACACACACACCTGCATCAAGGAGGACAGGCAAATCTTCTGGGAAGACCAGAAGATGTCTTATCTGTAATGTTTAAGTTAGAGTCCTGGGTGAAGTAGATATGTGAAGGTTGCATTCTTAAAATCATTAAGGATGAAACGTTGTCATTTCTGTCAGATATGCATACCATGGTCAGAGAGGAGGTCTCTGCCAGGTCCCTGTGCCAAAAGACTGAGATGGGAGATGGAGCAAACTTCGGATGAGGATGTACAATCCATAAGTTTGGATCTGGCGGAGGAAGAAGAAATTACTTCGGAGGCCCCAGAAGTGGGCAAAAGATATCTCTTCTCTGAGGACACAAATGAGCTGCTTTGTGCCTTTCGGGGCACTATGCAGATGGAGGAGACTCAAACCCCAGTCAATCCAGGATGAGATGTTTGGGGGCCTGAGATTGTAGAGACATCGAGGTTTTTGTTGTAAAGTCACATTTAAGTGATGATTCTAGAAGAATGGGAAGATGCTGAGAAACGTCTGGTCATTCCTCGTGACTAGGATTCGGCTGCCATTCGAACCAGAAGATATAAAGACCTGGGAAGAGATCCCAAAGATTGGCATCCCAGTTGCCAGAGTGGCTAAGAAGACCTCCGTTCCCTTTTGAGGATTCTTCAGGCCTCAGGGAATCCATGGACAGAAAGGCTGATGATCTTCTCAAGAGAGCTTGGGAAATGTCAGCCTCAATATTGAAGGCGAACATAGCCGCCACTTCAGTTGCTAGATCCATGCACCTGTGGATCGATCAACTGGAGCAACAGGTAAGAGGGAAAACTTCTAGGGAGGACATGTTAGAATCTCTCCCACGGGAGAGAGTCGCAACATAATAAATCTGAGACCGTTAAATCCATAGATAAGGTACAAAACGTTCAGGATGGAATCCATAAAAAACACCATTCCTCTTATAGACAATGTGGTTATGTGCACAATAGATCTAAAAAAGCATATTATCACGTTCCGATTCATCCTTGTCAAATTCCTACGTTTTGCAATTAAAAAAACTGAACTGCCATTTTGTGTCTTCCTTTTCGGCTTAGCTTTGGCTCCTTGAGTCTTCACAAAGTTAATCACAGAAATTGTAGCCTACCTAAGGGAAAAGGATATCATTATAGTTCGCTACCTGAACTATTTTCTATTAATAGCCAATTCGGTAGACAAATTTTAAAGAGGTTGTCCAGTACTTTAGGGGCCCCAGGGGGATAATATAAGGATTTTTATAAATGCCTTACATTGCAGATATCGCTAGCCGCTCACAGGCATCACGTGACCCCCGGCTGCAGCCAGCTCTGACATCTGCTGATGTCACGACGAGTGCTGGCAGCAGCCGGGGGTCTCTGTCTTCGTTCCACGGTGGATGCCTGGCTGTGAGCGGGGTTGCGTCACACCCTGCATCCACCGTGCGCTCTGCCTCTCCCCATTCATTGGGAATGCGTGCGGTGGATGCTGGGTGTGACGTGGGGGTAACCCCGCCCACAACCCAGCAGCCACCGTGGGGACCACAGCGCTGAGTCGCGCCTCACTTGTCGTGATGCCTGTGAGCGGCCAAGGATAGTGCCGCTCACAGGCAGAAACGGCAACGTAAGGTATTTACAAAAATCCTTAGCGGCCTCAGGGGGATACATTGGGGGGGTAATATAAAGTACTGGACAACTTCTTTAAAAGACCATCTGAGGATCTCTATCTCCACGCTAGAGAGGCTGGGTTAGATCATAAATTCAGGGAAGTCGGACCTAGTTCCCGGAACCAGGAAGAAATTTCTTGGTGTCCTTCCTGAATCCAATCTGAGAGTCTTTTTTTTACCAGCAGAGACCAGTGAAAAAAAAATCAGTCTTTTCCTATAAAAACAAAACTAAAAGCAATAAGGCTGGCGATGAAGGTCCTAGGCACCCGAACAGCTTGTTTACCGTGTAGGTTCCATAAGAGATCTTCAAAGAGCGATTCTATCATCCTGGGACAGGTGACGGGTATCCCTGGACAGAGAAATTCATTTGTCTCCTACGGTGAGAAGATCTCTGGAATGGTGGACCATTTCCAAGAATCTCGGGTTAGGAGTTCCATGGATATTGTCCCCTTGCGTCACAATTATCACAGATGCGAGCAAGAAAGGATGAACTAGTATAGGGGAAAACCTTTTTCAGGAAGTCTGGTCTCCAGAAAGCCAAACCCAGACCTCCAATTACAGGGAATTATGCGCAGTGTAGGAAGCTCTAAAACAGAGCCGCCCGTTTGGTAAATCATCAGTCATGTTGTCTGACAATATTTATATATCACTACCTCACCAAGGGGGCCCAAGACATCATGCTCTACAGGATCTGGCCTCAAAGATATTTTCTTGGTCAGAAAAGACTGTCCTATCAATATTGTCAATTCACCTGGAAGGATCTCAGAACAAAGTAGCAGACTAATTGAGCAGACGGAAGATTTTGCCTACCTAGTCGGAGTTAAACAAGGAAGGGTTTCAACTCTTGTGTCAATGATGGTTAACCATCAGACCTCTTTGCAACCAGAAGAAATTCAAAGGTTCGGAGATTCTACTCCCTCAACCCAGGGGTGATCGATGCCTTAAATCCGGTCTGGAAGGGGCCTCTATTGTATGCCTTCCCTCTCATAGCTCTAATTTCAAGAGTCCTCAGATCCAGGACGATCAAGTAAAAGTACTCCCAATAGTCCCTTTTTGGCAGAGAAGGAGCTGGTTCCCCTTATTGAGAAGGCTGGCCCCAGGGGATCTGATCCTGCTCCCATTGAGGGAAGACCTACTTTCTCAGGGTCCAGTTCTTCACCAAAGCTTGGAGAAACTTCCTCTAAGCATGGATCCTGAGCAGAAGATAATAAAAGCTTGGGGTCTTTCAGATCAGGTGATCGCAACAATTCAGGCTAGCAGAAAACCAGTCACTTAAGCCATCCACAATAAAAATTTTGGAAGAGGCTTTGCTTGGAGAGTGTCAGTTCTTCCATAGATACTTCCTGTCCAGATATTCCAAAAATATTAAAATCACTCCTGCAGGAAATCTAATAAGGGTTTAAGACCCAGCACATTAAAAGTACAAATATCGGTATCAAGTATTTAATTTTTTTGTTTGTTTTTTCCCCTTGGCAGCTCATCCTTGGGTGACAAGATTTTCTAAGGCCATCCAGCGATTTAAGGCCCACAATAAGGAAATCTGTTACCCCATGGGACTTAAATCTAGTCCTCAACGCCTTGTGTTTAAGTCCCTTATGGGCCCATAGAAAACTTTAATATCACTAGGCTCTCTTTAAAACTATTTTTGGCAGCTATCACCTCAGCTAAATGAGGTGAGATTTGGGCCCTGTCATACAGGACCCCAGGACCCATACATTCAAATCTTCGAAGACCAGATAGTTCTAAAACTTGACCCAGAATTCCTGCCCAAAGTGGTTTCCTCCCAAAATCTAAATCTGAAAATATTACCCTCCTTCTGTCAACATCCTTGAAACCAAAAAGAAAAATTCTTCCATTCTTTGGATGTAAGACAGGCCGTTATCCTCTATCTAGAGGCCACTCGTGAGTGGAGATGGGATACCAATTTATTCATCCAATATGGGGGCAGGAATAAAGGGCAGAAAGCTTTTAAGCCTACATTAGCCAGGTGGATAATGTCTATTTCCCTAGCATATGATTCAGAAAAATATGCTTGCTCCCGTGGGATTAAGAGCCCATTCCACTAGAGCAGTTGCTTCATCATGGGCTGTGAGGGCTGGGGTATCTGTAGAATAAATTTGCCAGGCAGCAACTTGGTCTACCCTAAACACATTTTGTAGACATTATAAGTTTGGATATTTTGTCTGGTCAGCAAACTGCTTTTGGTAGAAAAGTTCTTCAGGCAGTATTCCCAACCTAACTTGTCATGCTTTGGTATTCTCCATGGTGCGGCCAGGAGGGACTTCCTGGAAAACGAGGATTAGACCTACCGGTAATATTGTTTCCAGGAGTCCATCCTGACACCACTGTTACATCCCACCCTTAAATTTCTGCACTATTGTGAATTTATCATTGTGTGGAGATTCAATAAATTAGACTTGCTTCCATCCTGGTGTGGTACTTGGAAAATACACGTGTGTGTGTGTGTGTGTTGGTGTCTTTTAACCTCTCGTGTGTTTCCTGTCCCTATAAAGATAGGGACATCTTCCATGGTCCTGTCAGGATGGACTCCGGGAAACAATATTACCAGTATGTCTAATCCCCCTTTTTTTTTTTTTTTAACCCCCCCCCCCCCTCCATTTCTCTCAAGGCCATTGACGGCACAAGCCATGACTCCAAAGCTGTAGGGGGTTCCATTTCAAGATTCCTCCCCCAGTGTCAAAAAAATGTGCTCCATCCAATGGATCTTAAGATCAGTTCAGGACGGAATAAAGATATAATTTTCCTCCTATCCTCCAATGGCTAATATTAACTTGCGTCTCCACCAAGGCTAAGAAATGCCCTTGTGTCCGTTCTGAAGGACTTGCGATCCTCGAGTGATCTCCCTGGTCCTGGAAATAGAAAAGAACAAGGGCCACTATTCCCGTCTCTTCCTTATAAGGAAACAAAATGTCGTCTACAGGATCATAATAAACCTAAAACCCTTAAATCAATACATAGTCTACAGGAAGTTCAAAATGGAGTCCATCAAATCAACAGTCCCCCTGATAGGACAAGATTTTGTGATGGTGACCATCTATTTACAGGACGCATACTACCACGTCCCCATTAATCCAACTTTTTGTAAATTTTTAAGGGTCGCGGTGACCCAAGGAAGACAAGTACTACATTACCAGTTCAACATCTTTATCATTTGCATCAGGAAAGAAAATATTTGCCTAATCCCGTACCGCAACGATTTCTTACTAGTGGCCCCCTCCGTATTGTCACTTCTGGATAATCTACAAAAAAAAACAACCCAGATCCTAACCTCTCTGGGAGGCAGGTGAATCATCGGAAATCAGACTTTATGCCTTCCACAAGAAATATGTTCCTAGGCATTATATTAAACTCACAAGCAAACATCCTTCTTACCAGAAAGGCAGATCCTATTAAGATCTAAGATGGCTGTCCTACAAACACAAAAGGTATCGCTAAGATTTGCAATGTCTCTCCTTGGCTTCATGACATCCTGTATACAATCGGTAGCCTGGGCCCAAGCACACACCAGAGTCCTGCAAACCCATATCCTTGCACATTGGGATGGGTCCCCAGAGTCCCAAAACAGGAAGATTCTAGTACTTGCCCACGTAAAAACATCTTTAACTTGTTGGCTCAGCCCTGAGAACCTAAGAACTGGAGTTCCCTAGATCCAAAACACTCTAGTGACTGTTACCATGGATGCCAGCAAAAGAGGATGGGGAGCTATGGTTGCCCAGACTCTCTTCCAAGGGTTCTGGACGAAAGAAATCAGCCAGCAATCCTCCAATTTCATGGATCTGAAGGCAGTGGACGAGGCGCTCAGAGCATCAACATTAATGGTCAGGGGCACACACGTAAAGGTCTACTCGGACAATATGACTACTTTTAACCCACCTCTGCCATCAACAAAGTACAAGGCATGAGGACCTAAAGGTTATCTTAGCAAGAATATTCTCTTGATCAGAAGAACACCTTTTCTCCCAATCAGCTCGACATATAAAAGACTCAGTCAACATCCAGGCCGATTTCCTGAGCAGGAGAGCGATTCATCCAGGAGAGTTAAATTCAGACTTCTTCCAGATACTAACCAGACGGTGGGCCTACCCTCAAGTATATCTTTTTGCAAGACCTCAAAATACCAAAGTGAATCAATACTTTTCTTTGAACCCAGATGAAGGCCTCTCAGACCGAGTCATTCAAACCCTACAGAAAAGTAGGAAATGGGTGACAAACTCCATATACCTCAAAATATGGAAAACCTTTTGTCTTATGTAAGCCGAATTCCCCAAACACCCATCTAGATGTGGCTCAAATTTTAGATTTTCTGCAAGAAGGGCTGGAAAAGGGCCTCAGATCTAGCACCTTCAGAGTGCAGATTGCACCTTTTTTTAAGCTCATAC
This sequence comes from Phyllobates terribilis, assembly GCF_046119375.1. Taxonomy (NCBI): domain Eukaryota; kingdom Metazoa; phylum Chordata; class Amphibia; order Anura; family Dendrobatidae; genus Phyllobates; species Phyllobates terribilis. The sequence continues at coordinate 215,063,423 of NW_027362761.1, forward strand.
TTTTGACCAGAGCCTGGCTGAAAAGGTTCATGACCAGTCTTCGTCCCAGACTGATCAACCATGTTCCCACCTGGGACTTTAACATTGTCCTTTTTAAAGGCCTAACGTTACCACCATTTGAACCATTATCCTAAATAAACCTAGACAAGTTATCTTGGAAAACAGCCTTCCTGATAACAATCACTATCAGAGTGGGGGAAATTCAGGCCATTTTAATAAATGAACTACTTAAGTACTGGACAACAGGATTATTCTCCAACTGGACACATCCTTCCTACCGAAGGTAGTATCAAGAGTTCCACAGGTCACAGAAGATAATCCTACCTTCCTTCAGCCAAAATCCAACAAATGAAAGAGGAAGAATTCCATTCCCTGGACATAAGACGAGTGGTCCTTCAGTACCTCCAGAAAATGAAACCTTGGAGAAAGGATCAAAATCTGTTAATCCAACTTTATGGCCAAAATAAAGGCAAGAAAACCTCAAAATGTACAATTGCCAACCGGATCTAAAAAGCAATTTATCAAAACTTATCAAATCCAGAAACTCTCACCTCCAGAAACTCTTACGGCGCACACTCCACTAGGGCCGTTTGTCTCCTGGGTGGAGAAAGCCAGCGCTTCCATCGAGCAGTTCTGCAAAGCCGCCACCTGGTCCTCGGTCCATACCTTCACCAAACATTTTATAAACTGGACCTAATGGTCATTAAAGACTTGGCGTTTGGGAGAAAAGTTCTCCAATCTATTGTCCCTTCCTAACATTAGTCTTTGGTACTCTTCCTTGGTGCTACCCTGGGGGCTTATTAGAAAAAATAGAATTAGACTTACCGGTAATTCGGTTTCTAATAACCCACCACGACCGCACAGGTAATACCCTCCCCTAGCTTGACTTGCCTAGATTACTTTACTTTAAATTGAATGATAAATACAATTTGAAATATTCATACTAGTGTGGACCTGTTGGGGTGGGGTGAAATCCTCCTTGATGCCGTGATGGGTTATTAGAAACTGAATTACCAGTAAGCCTAATTCTATTTTTACAAATAAAATGTTTTATTGCTATTGGTCAATGTTATAAAATTCTATAAGAATCTGTGAGTTCAATGTAGTCACTGGATGAATTCCTTGAGCAGTGAAGTTTCCAAAATGGTGTAATTTGTGTTGGCTTTCTGTTTTGGCACCTCAGGGGCTCTTCTAATGGAGCCCACAATCCTAATAAAAAAAAAAAAAAAAAAAAAAAAAAAAAAAAAAACCTGTGTTCCAAAAGCCAAGTAGCACTTCTTCCCAACCGATCCCTGCCATGTGCTCAAATCGTATTGTACAACAACATTTGTGGTGTTGCTACATTTTGGTAAAAAACAAATTGTGGGGTCCATTTTCTCCTATTACCCCCTTGTTTGAGGCGAAGGTAACATTTTATTGGAAAAAAAAACATTTTCATTGTTGCAGCACAATCTAATAAAATTCTATGATTGTAGTTTTGTGGTTAAAAAAAGAAAAAAAAAAAAAAAAAAAATGCTCCACACGCCACTAGATAAATTCCTTCATGGGTTTAGTTTCACAGATTGGTGCTGGGTTTCGGCACTTTGGCACATTGGGGGCTGTGCAAATGTAACACGGGGTCCAAATTATGCACTACAAATGGCACGATTGCTTTCTAATCCCTGCCATGTGCCCAAATGTTAGTTTTTGACCACATATGCAGTATCACTGCGTTTGGAAGAAACTGCGTTCCATATTTTGGGTTTCTCCTAGTACCACTTGTGAAAATGTCGAATTAGGGGCTGAAACAGCATTATACTAGAGAAAAACGTATGTTTATTTATTTGCTTTCTAAATTTTTTATAAAATTGTGTGAAGCAAATGACTTTTTTGGTACAAAAAGTCACCTAGATGAATTCTTTGATTGGGGTTAGTTTCCAAAATGGGCTCAGTTATGTTTTCTGTTTTGGTACAAACAGTAAGGTAAACTGACCAAATTCTTATTTATCATATATAAACTCGTTCCTCTCCACTGTTAAAAGTCCAAACTATATAATGGCATAAAACGCCACCACAGTGGTGTGCGTCTTTTTAAGGAAGGAAGGACATCTGGATTGTGTGCTTTAGGAAAAAGGTGTACCCCCGAAAAGTCGCCACAGGTACAAACTGAATCGCTGCCTCCCTGCTTCCACATGTCTGCTGTTGCCTGGAGCATTTGGACTTTCTGCGCCGAAGTCTGTGTCCTTTCACTCGTGGTGATTTATGATTAATATTGACTCCTTGAATTTGAATATTGTTTCTATGAATATTTTTTGAGGTTCATGTAAAAGATTGAAATATAATCTTAAAGGAAACTGCTTGATGTGTTTTGTCATGATATATAGTTTTGTTGCCTCAGGGGCTCTGCAAATGTGACATGCTGTCTGCAATCTATTCCAGACAGATTTATACTCCCAAAAATCAGATTGCGCGCCTTCCCTTTCGAGCCCTGCCATGTGTCCAAACTACATTTTTTTGACCACTTATAGGATATTGCCATGTTCCGTAGAAACTGTGTAATAGGTTTTGGGTTCCATCTTCTCCCTTTGTTTGTGGTATTTACATTTTTCACAAAAAAAAAAAATCTTCCTGACAGCAGTTTAGAAAAATTTCAGGGTAGTGTGTGTGTGTTTGTTTTTATATTACAAGTTTGGCAAGACATGTGGGAGACTCTCCAAAATGTATGGAGAAAGGTGCTGTGGTCAGATGAGACCAAATTTTGAACTTTTTGCCCACCAATCTAAATGCTTTTGTCTGGCGCGAACCAACACAGCTCACCATCCCTACAGTGGCAGCATCATGCTGTGGGGATGTTTTTCTGCAGCAGAGACAGGGAAAATGTTCAGTCGAAGGGAAGATGGATGGCACAAAATACAGGGATATTTTTGCACAAAACCTGTTTGTCAGTGATTTGAGACTGGGATGGAGGTTCACCTTCCAACAATACAATGATCCAAAGCACACTGCTAAATCAACACTTGAGTGTTTTAAGGGGAAATGTGTAAATGTTTTGGAGTAGCTTTGTCAAAGCCCAGACCTTAATCCAATTGAGAATATGGTCGGAGTTGAAGATTGCTGTTCACCAGAGGAAACTAAGTTGAAGGAGCTGGATCAGTTTTGCCCTGAGGAATGGCTAAAAATCCCAGTGGAAAGCTGAGACTTGTCCAAAGCAACTTGCAGCTGTAGTTGCTGCAAAAGGAGGCTCTACAAAGTTCTGACTTTAGAGGGTGAATAGTTATGCACCCTGACACTATTTTGTTCTATTTGTTTGTTTCACAATGAAAAGAAAACCAAATGTTCACAGTTGTAGGTATGTTCTCTACATAAACTGGAAAAAAAAGTAAAATTCCAGGTTGTGATGTAGCTAAACACTAAAAATGCCAAGGGGGTGGGGGGCGGGGTGTAGGTGATTACTTTTGCAAGCCACTGTATATAGATCCCAAAGGTAAGGGTGCTGAACTGAAGATAAAGAATCTGGGTGCTGGTTAGAATAAATGCTCGGAGATATTTAATTTCTGGATGTATCCGTATATAGTAGTACGCAACTGTCGCGTCTATTGATGCCATGTAACAGTTTGGTGAGAGATAGGCCTTGAATTTTGTTTCCATCTCACATTTTTGATATGTGCATTGGTCTCAAGTGCAAATTAAGTTTCATCCTCAATGCCTAGCTATATAATGCCATAATCTAATCTATTTACCTAATATACTTAAATTAAAAATTTCCTTTATTTTCCAAACTACACGAACTGCATTTCGTTTTTTTTAAGGTGCTTAATTTTAGAGTCCATGTCCCAGTGCATGCTAGGATACTCAATTGAAAGGTCATCAGGGGGCAGAGGCTGCAGTGACTGCCGCAGCCCCTGCTGCCTCCCTGAAATGTATTGTCCCTGCTCTATCACTGTGCGATGTGCACAATGACAGTGCGCTCTCACTGGCTCAGATCAGTAGTAACGAGTCGTCAACAGAGCGTGCTTTCAGTGGACGTTGTAAGCTGAATACACCGGCTTGCAGAGACTAGTGCCACCCTTGCAAGTAACTTTACTTGTGGGGGTGGTGCTGGTCTTTGCATGTTGGATTTACTTACAACACTCACTGACAGTTGCAGGCCCGATGGAACATTCACTATAATGAGGCAAAGGGATTCACTTTGGACTCTGCCTAGCTTATGATCTGTTCATGTAAATTTTTTTAAGCATGAATAGAAGCATGGTCAAAAAAGAAAAGAACACCTCTGAACAGAGGCCAGACAGTCCAAGGTATCTCTGCCGGCCTCATTATAATGAATGGATTCCTTAGGGGATTTAATCTGAATTGCGTATTTCAGAGATTTACATGGAAACCACAAGTGCTCAGCTTAGAGCACAAGATAAATGTGATCCAAAATGTTAAGTAAAATTCCCACTAAAAGCTTCAACTCAATCCACAAAAAAAAAAACAAGCTCCCGCTCAGATCTATGATTAGTAAATGGAAATCAAGGGATTTTCCATGTTACTGGTAGCAAAAAGGCTCTGGAAAAGTGCCTTTTGCTTCCCCCCACCCAAAAGAAATCCAGCTAAATCCTGCGCTCTCAAATGCAAAGTGCCTCCCTCCGTTCTGAGCACCACAGTGTGCCTAAACGGTTGGCATCCACGTTTGTCAGAGCGAGGATAGCCCGCTTAATTTACAATTGCATATTTGCAATTTTCACTCTGCATATCCCCTGCTTGTTTGTGGAAAACACCCATGGAGTCAAAATCGTCACTTCACCTGTAGATGAATTCCCAAAGGGGTGTAATTTTCAAAATGAGAGGGGTTTCTGCAGTTCTGGCACTTAGGGGCCTTGCATATTGAGTCTGCTAACTATTGTGGGAAAATATGTGCTCCACGAGTCAAATAGCGCTTCTTCTCTCCAAAGTCCTGCCGTGTGGCTAAATAGTACTGTACAGAGCCATGTTTAGCTGAAATTGGGACACATTTTGGTGCCATTTTTACCAATTTTCCATTGTGAAAATATAAAATCTGGAGATAAAACAAAACAATATTTTATTGGTAAAAATGTAATTTTTTTCCTAAACTCCCACTGGTATAAATTTATGACAAGCACCTGTGGTGTCAATATGCTCACTGCACCCCTAGATAAATTGAAGGATGTAGTTTGTAAAATGGGGTCACGTTTTGGGGTGGGTCTTTTTCTGTCATGTCAGGGTCTCTCTCAATGTGACATGGCACCCTCAAACCAGTCCAGCAAAATCTGAACTCCAGTATGGTTCTCCTTCCCTTCCGAGCTTTGCTATGTGCCTCCAAAAGTAGTTTTTAACCACATATAAGATGTGTACTCAGGAAAAATTGCGTAACAAATTGCACCATCCATTTTCTCCTATTACCACTCTTGAAAGTTAAAAACTTGGGGCTAAACAAACATTGTAGTGAAAAAAATGTAATTTTTCATTTTCACAGCCCAATATTGCACAATTACATGAATCACCTGAGTTTTACTACAATCCAGGATGAATTCCTCAAGGTGTAGTTTCCAAACTGGGTTCACTTGTGGGTTGTTTTTTTTTTTTTTTTTTCATTTTTTTGGAAACTCAAGGGCTCTTCTAATGTGACATGCATCTTCAATCTATTGCAGCCAAACTAGCACTCCAAAACTTAAATGGCTTTCCTTCCCTTGCCATCTGCCATAACAGTTTCCAACCACATATAGGCCATCTGTGTATTCGGGAGAAGCTGCACAACAAATTGTGTTTTTCCATTTTCTCCTTCCACTCTTGTGCAAATTAAAAACTTAGGGCTAAGCTGCATTTTTGTGTTTGAAAATGAATGAATATTTTTTTTTTATCTTTTTTTTTTTTAAATTTTTTTTTTATGTCCTAATAAGTTTTGTAAAGCACTTTTGGGTTACATATGCTCACCACACACAAACATGAGTTTCCTGAGGTGCGTAGTTTCTAAAATGGGGTCAATTGTTAGGTGTTTCTGCTTGTGCCACCTATAGGGCCCAGCAAATGCGACATGGTGTCCCCTATCTATTCCAAATTGTGCTCCTTCCCTTCAGAGCCCTGTTGTGTGCCCAAACAGTAGTTTCTGACCACATACAGAGTATCATACTTGTGAAAATAAAAACTTTGGGGCTCAAGCAACATTTTTGTGGAAAATTAACCAGTTTTTCATTTTTTATTTATTTTTTCCTTATTTTAATTCCTTTGAAGGATAAACTTCCTAAATGTGGTTTTTATTTCATCAAAGGGTGCAGTCTATAAAATGGTGTCAATTGGGGCAGTTTTTCACATATACCGTATTTTTTGGACTATAAGACGCACCGTACCATAAGACGCACCTAGATTTTAGAGGAGGAAAATTGAAGTGTTCATGATGCACTTTTAAGGGGGAGGGGGGGTTTCTGCTGACACTGGTATAGGGCTAATGTCCCCCCAATTCTGACAATATCCCCTATCCTGGTATATATGCCCCCCCCCCCTTCCTTTTATACGTGGTCCCCATCCTTGTATGCCTGGCACCCCTCATCCTTGTCCTGGTATGCATGGCCCCCTCAGCATTACCCTGGTGTGCATGGTCCCCCTAATCTCCATCAGGCTGCACATAAAAAAATAAACACTCATACTCTCCTTTCTTCTCTCTCCTCCAGCGTTGCGTCCTGTCTGCCCGCACTGATCTCTCCATGTGAGTCCCGCATGACGTCACTGCCATGGGCAGCTCACATGGAGAGCTTAGCTTCTGGAAGTCACTGCTCCCCACGCCGGGACTGTGTGCGCGGGGAGCAGTGACTTCATGCTGCTTAATAGCCGGCACACAGTGTAGCCGCTCTGCGGCTCCTGCTGCTGCCGGGCTATCGCGTGTGCCTGCTTGCTCATGGGAGTGGAGAGGGGTGAATATTCATGCCCTTTAACAGCGGGCACAGGCGATTCCGGCAGGAGCCGTGCTGCGGCTACACTGTGTGCTGCTATTAAGGAGCATGAATATTCACTGCTCCCCACGCCCCATGAATATTCATTTTCTTTAGCAGCAGGGACAGTGTAGGCTGCAGTAGGTGGCTGCTGCCTCCTGTGTTCCTATATAATATTAATATATATACACACACAGGCACCCCTATTAATCTTAAGCTTAATGTTTTATAAAAATTGGTGTTTTTGCAACAGCTATTTCAGTTTGATATATGTAATAACTGTTGGACACAGTAATGTTTCTGCCTTGAAATGAGGTTTATTGTACTAACAGAAAATGTGCAATCTGCATTCAAACAAAATTTGACAGGTGCATAAGTATGGGCACCCTTATCATTTTCTTGTTTTAAATACTCCTACCTACTTTTTACTGACTTACTAAAGCACTTTTTTTTTGTTTTGTAACCTCATTGAGCTTTGAACTTCATAGCCAGGTGTATGCAATCATGAGAAAAGCTACTTAAAGTGGCCACTTGCAAGTTGTTCTCCTGTATGAATCTCCTCTGAAGAGTGGCATCATGGGCTCCTCAAAACAACTGTCAAATGATCTGAAAACAAAGATTATTCAACATAGTTGTTCAGGGGAAGGATACAAAAAGCTGTCTCAGAGATTTAACCTGTCCGTTTCCACTGTGAGGAACATGGTAAGGAAATGGAAGAACCCAGGGACAGTTCTTGTTAAGGCCAGAAGTGGCAGGCCAAGAAAAACATCAGAAAGGCAGAGAAGAAGAATGGTGAGATCAGTCAAGGACAATCCTCAGACCACCTCCAGAGAGCTGCAGCATCAACTTGCTGCAGATGGTGTCACTGTGCATCGGTCAACTATACAACGCACTTAGCACAAGGAGAAGCTGTATGGGAGAGGGATACGAAAGAAGCCTTTTCTGCAAGCACGCCACAAACAGTTGGCTGAGGTATGCAAAAGCACATTTAGAGAAGCCAATTTCTTTTTGGAAGAAGGTCCTGTGGACTGATGAAACCAAGATTGAGTTGTTTGGTCATACAAAAAGGCGTTATGCATGGCGGCAAAAAAACACAGCATTCCAAGAAAAACACTTGCTACCCACAGTAAAATTTGGTGGAGGTTCCATCATGCTTTGGGGCTGTGTGGCCAATGCCGGCACCGGGAATCTTGTTAAAGTTGAGGGACGCATGGATTCCACTCAGTATCAGCAGATTCTTGACAATAATGTTCAAGAATCAGTGATAAAGTTGAAGATACGCAGGGGATGGATCTTTCAGCAAGACAATGATCCAAAACACCGCTCCAAATCTACTCAGGCATTCATGCAGAGGAACAATTAAAATGTTCTGGAATGGCCATCCCAGTCCCCAGACCTGAATATCATTGAACATCTGCGGGATCATTTGAAGAGGGCTGTCCATGCTCGGCGACCATCAAACTTAACTGAACTGGAATTGTTTTGTAAAGAGGAATGGTCAAAAATGCCTTCAGCCATGATCCAGGAACTCATTAAAAGCTACAGGAAGCGACTAGAGGCTGTTATTTTTGCAAAAGGAGGATCTACTAAATATTAATGTCACTTTTCTGGTGAGGTGCCCATACTTGTGCACCTGTCAAATTTTGTTTGAATGCAGATTGCACATTTTCTGTTAGTACAATAAACCTCATTTCAAGGCAGAAACATTACTGTGTCCAACAGTTATTACATATATCAAACTGAAATAGCTGTTGCAAAAACACCAATTTTTATAAAACATTAAGCTTAAGATTAATAGGGGTGCCTAAACTTTTTCATATAACTGTATGTATGTATGTATATTTATTTTATTAATTATTATACACCCTCCCCCCAACATTCGGACTCTAAGACGCACTCCCCATTTTCCTCCAAAATTTTGGAGGAAAAAAGTGCGTCTTATAGTCCGAAAAATACGGTAGGCCCCTAAAAGTCTCTTAAAATGTAAAGTGCTCCCTAATAAAATAGGCTTTGGAAATTTTGGTTTGAAAATTTTAAATTTAATTGCACTCTGTATCTGTACTGTGACTATACTTGCTGGTGACTGGTTCATGCAGCGGTATGTGAATGCTTTATTATATTGACCATACAATACAAGCACTTTTACTGTATACCTTTTGTGTCTCTCCTATTTCCTCATAGATTGTAAGCTTGCAAACAGGGCCTACACTACGTTACAGAGAGGCCTTGTATAGACAGACGTTAAAGTAACAATTCAGATACCAAGAGTAAAGTGCTGCGGAATATGTTGGCGCTATAGAAATCATTGTATTGCTGCTAAACTTTTAACCCTTCTACATTTCTAACAAAAGTTAAAAAAATGATGCTTATGTATAGTAGACGTGGAAAATGTTACTTGGTCATAACACTAAAATATTTAAAAAATGTTAATTTCCTTTTTTTTTTTTTTTCCATGAACGCAAATCATATCGTCCTAAATTTACCACTAACTTGAAGTACAAGGTGTCAGAAAAATAAGTCTCAAAGTGACACTAGTCAGAATTTAAAACTGGCTTGGTCAGGAAGGTGAAAACAGGCTTTTGTGGCAAGGGTTAAAGAAGGGTGAAATTAATATGCTCATCAACCCTTGGACTCGCTGCTCCCTGGACTACCATGCTTGCGGTGTGACTGGGAACATGAGAAGGGTCCTCCTGCTGACCTCACCAGAGGCCTCCATGTCTTGGGGGAGCATTTAATATAATTTTATATAGCGCAAACATATTCTACAGCACTTTACAAATCTGGGGGGCATGTAAAAACAATATTAGATGTTAGAGTAACAAGTCAACAAACACCAAGAGGAGTGATGGCCCTGCTCACAAGCTTACTTTTTCAAGGCACTGTAGATTGTATTCATACCCTGTGAACTTTTCCACTTTTTTTTTCACGTTGCATCCACAAACATAAATGTACTTTATTGGGATTTTGTGATATACCAACACAAAGTAGCAAGTATTTAAGTGTAAAGGAAGCATGGTTTTTTACTTATTTTTGAAATAAAATAAAAATCTGAAAATTGTGACATGCATTTGTATTCAGCCCCCTGTAGTGTGATGGTCACTCAAGATTTTATTGAGGGCTAATTGCCTACAGAAGTCACATAATTAACTGAGTCCACCTTTTGTAACTTATTGTCAGTATAACTACCGCTGTTCTGTGAAGGCTTGTTTGAGAACATTCGGGATCAGCAGCATCTTGAAATCCAAAGAGCACATCATTCAGGTCCGGGTTAAAGTTGTAACAAAAAAAAAAATCAAAGTCTCATGGATCATTGTTCAATCAATCAATCCAAAAATGAAAGGCGTATGGCACAACTGCAAACCTACCAAGACATGGCTGTCCACCTAAACTGACAGAGCAAGCAAGGAGAGCAATAATTATAGAAGGAGCGAAGAGGCCCATGGTCACTCTGGAAGAGCTGCTGAGATCCACAGCTTGGGTGGGAGAATCTGTCGACAAGACAACTTATACTCCATAAATTTGGTCTTTATGGAAGATAGGAAAGCCATTTTTGAAAGCAAGCTTTAAGTCCCACTTGTAGTTTGTAAAAAGCCATCTAGTGGACACTGCTAGCATGGGGGAAGTAGGCGCTCTCGTCAGATGAGTCCGAAGTAGAACTTTTTGGGCTAAATGTAAAAAGCTTTGTGTGGTAGAAAACTAACACTGCCCATCACCCTGAAAATACCTTTGCCACCGTCAAACATGATGGTTGCAGTATCATGCTGAGGTGATGCTTTTTTTTCAGTAGGAACAGGGAAGCTGGTCAGAGACAATAGGAAAATGGAGGAGCTAAATACAGGGCAATCCTGGAGAAAAACCTATTTGAGACTGCAAAAGACTTGACTGGGGGTGTAGGTTCACCTTCCTGCAGGACAATGACCCTAAACGTACAGCCAGAGCTACAATGTAATGGTTTAGATCAAAGAATAATCAGGTTTGTGGTGCAGTCAAAGTCCAGACCGAAATCCCATTGAACATCTGTGGCAGAACTTGAAAATTGCTGTTCAGATGCTATTCATCAAATCTCGCAGGGCTAGTTGGCAAAGAACGGGCAACATTTTCAGCTTCTAGATGTGCAAAGCTGATGCTTCAGCTAGATGTTGCAGAACCTTGAAGATGCTGAAACAGCAAAAATCTCCACAAATTACCCAATTTGGGAAACTGCACTCAAGGAATTGATCTCGTGCTGTAGTGACCATTATGTATTGAATGGTAATGGACCTTTCAGTTTTACAATGATGAGGCCTGTTAGACCCTATTTATGGCAATGCCTAACAAGTTACTGTCTATAGCCCACCAGGCTAGCAGATTTGGCTCCCTCTTTCACTCCATTAGTACCACGGAGGTAAAAAAAAATCTACATTTAAAGGCTTAAATGGCTACAATCAGCGCATGATATACAGCAGAAACCTACTGCTAACTGCTCTGTGCCGAACATGTAGTTTTGTGAGAGTCCCTTGCCTGCTGTGCTGCACAATTAATATGGATGCCAGGAGGAGGTTAATAGACTTTGATGATATTTAACTCGGTGGGACAGATTTTAATTAGACCCTGCAAAATTAGATTGAGTAGTTTTTAAATGCGCCAAATTTATCAAAGTGGTTCATGCTGTTTTGATGCGTTGTTTTATGTACACTACCGTTCAAAAGTTTAGAAAGTTTAGGGTCTTTTAGAAATTTCATTATTTTTGAAAGAAAAGCACATTTTTTTTTTCAATGAAGCTAACATTAAATGAATCAGAAATACTCTATATATTGTTAATGTGGTAAATGACTATTCAAGCTGCAAACGTCGTGTTTTTATTGCAATATCTACATAGGTGTATAGAGGCCCATTTCCAACAACCACCACTCCAGTGTTTCAATGGTACATTGTATTTGCTAACTGTGTAAGAAGGCTAATGGATGTTTAGAAAACTCTTGCACAAGTATGTTAGCCCAGCTGAAAACTGTTTGGCTGATTTGAGAAGCTATAAAATTGACCTTCCTTATGAGCTAGTTGAGAACCTGGAGCATTACATTTGTTTGTTCTATGAAACTCTCAAAATGGCCAGAAAAAGAACTTTCATGTGAAACTCGACATTCTATTCTTGTTCTTAGAAATGAAGGCTATTCCATGCGAGAAAATGCCAAGAAACTGAAGATGTACTACTCCCTTCAGAGGAGAGCACAAACGAGCTCTAACCAGAGTAGAAAGAGAAGTGGGAGCCCCCGCTGCACAACTGAGCAACAAGACAAGTACATTAGAGTCTCTAGTTTAAGAAATCGACGCCTCACAGCTCAACTGGCAGCTTCATTAAATAGCACACGCAAAACGCCAAAGAAAAAGCCATATCGGAGACTGGCTAATAAAAGGAAAAGATTAATATAGGCAAAAGAACAGACATTGGACAGACGAATCAAGTTTGAGGTGTTTGGATCACACAGAAGAACATTTGAGACGCAGAATAAATGAAAAGATTCTGGAAGAGTGCCTGAAGCCATCTTTCAATCATGGTGGAGGTAATGTGATGGTCTGGGGTTTCTTTGGTGCTGGTAGTGGGAGATTTGTACAAGGTAAATGGGATTTTGAATAAAGAAGGCTATCACTCCATTTTGCAACACCATGCCATACCCTGTGGACAGCGCTTGATTGGAGCCAATTTCATCCTACAACAGGACAATGACCCAAAACACACCTCCAAATTATGCATGAACTATTTAGGGAAGAAGGCAGCTAGTACTCTATCTGTAATGGAGTGGCCAGCACAGTTACCAGATCTCAACCCCATTGAGCTGTTGTGGGAGCAGCTTGACCGTATGGTATGCAAAAAATGCCCATCAAGCCAATCCAACTTGTGGAGGGGCTTCAGGAAGCATGGGGGGAAATTTCTCAAGATTACCTCAGCAAATTAACAGCTAGAATGCCAAAGGTCAGCAATGCTGTAATTGCTGCAAAGGGAGCATTCTGTGACGAAAGCAAAGTTTGAAGGAGAAAATTATTCTAATAAAAATCATTATTTCTAACCTTGTCAATGTCTGGACTATATTTTCTAATCATTTTGCTACTCACTTGATAAATAAAAGTATGAGTTTTCATGGAAAACACAAAATTCCTTGGGTGACCCCAAACTTTTGAACAGTAGTGTATGTATATATTATAAATCAGAGACTGTATATTAGTTTGCTTACTTTGTGCCAAGCTATGCCCCCATGTCAATAAGTGTTTAAAATGGAAAATGGTGGGTTATGTGAGACAAACTTGACACACAGCCTGAAAACTGGCATATTTAAGGTGTGCGCGCGTCTGACCCATGTTATTCAATAGGACTGTTCAGAAACTATTTTGTTTCTTCTTTTTTTTTTTTTTTTTTTTTTCCCCCTCAATCCCACCATCCATCGTTTAAAAAAAAAAAAAAAAATGCACCTTGATTACTCACCCATTCAAGTTTATGGGTGTGAAAAAAAAATCCCATATGGAGCATCCAAGCGGCATCTGATTTTTACGGGCACATTTCCATTATAAACCTGTGCGTGTGTGTATATCTATATATCGTTTGTGGCCTGTGAGACTTGGCGCATATGCTATTCTCATCCACATCAGGCTCAGCCATTAAAGACTGAGGAGCTGTGTAAAACATAACACTGATACTTTGGGTTTGCTATGGGTTGAACTAGATGGACTTAGTTTTTAAGGTTGAAGGAAGACTGTTACTTTGTACTTCAGAGTTGTATCCATTAACTGATCCATTGTTTAGTCAATAAATAAAAAAAAAAAGTTGTCAGTCTACCTATTTCAGTGAAATAAAAATGGAAGCAACTAAGACAACACCAGAAAAAAAAAAGTTGTTTTTTTCTCATGTTTGGAAGGACTCGCATGGATATGTGAATGCAGCCTTAGTATTGTAAATCTGTTGCTCTGTACATTGTAAAACAGCCTGAGATGGCAGTATAGGCCTATAGCAGTCTGTATGCTGTATTATGGATGTTTACAACATTGAATTGTAATTAATCTGTGTACATAAGCTTTATACTGTTAACTTTTTTTTTTTTTTTTTTGCAGGAGGCATTAAGCCAGAAGAGAGCCCAGTCTCTAACACCATGCAGGATGCTTTTGGCTGTGTGGTGGAAAACCGCTTTTTCCAGCTTCTGGATGATGAGTCTGATCCCTTGGATTTTCTACATCAGACATCTGAACTTGGTCATAAGAAGAAGAAAGAGGAGGCAGGAGCTAAAAAGACTGGCAAACAAAAGAGCAACAAAAAAGAATCCCAGAAGGATAGAAAGGCGATTGCTGCAAACACAGAAGCTCCAGGTTAGCATTAAAAATGGAGGTTCAAGTATGATGCCAATCACCTCACCCAGCCTCAAAGTAACCACCTTGGAGCTGGTATACACTTCTGTTTTTGTACATATTCTCCTACTCATTAGATGGAAGAGAAATGAAATGGCTGCAATATTAGAGTAAGAGTGCAGTTAGACGACCGCAATGCCACAGTCTGGCCGGTGGGTCTCCTGACCCGAGCATGACTGCTTCATAGAAATATATATGAACCTGTCACGCTCTGGTCGGGAGACCCACCAGCCAGTCCGTGCATTGCAGTCAGATCATGGTCCGATTTACACGGTTGCCTGACTGCGCCCTAAACTCAATTTACAAGAACCTTCTAACTGATATCGTCTGAGGTACAACACACAATCAAGTAGATGTAGAGAGGAGTGTGTATCTTATTCTTATCTTGATCGTTCTGTAAACTACACACATTCAATAGGCACAGACTGAATAAATCAGCATGTCAAGTTTCAGTGGTGCTTGAGTTTGACACTTTTAAAGGGAAACTGTCAGAAGGATCAACCCTCCTAGGCTATCTACAACCCCTGGCAAAAATTATGGAATCACTGGGCTCGGAGGATGTTCATTCAGTTGTTGGGAAAAAAAGCAGATCACAGACAGGGCATAAAATTAAAGTCATTTCAAATGGCAACTTTAGGGCTTTAAGAAACACTAAAAGAAATCAATATTAAAAATGTGGTACTCGGTAAGGGTCATTTTTTTCAGACCAAGCAGAGGGAAAAAATTATGGAATCACTCAATTCTGAGGAAAAAAATTATGGAATCGCCCAGTAAATTTTGATTTCCAAAACTAACACCTGCATCAAATTAGATCTGCTCGTTAGTCTGCATCTAAAAAGGAGTGATCACACCTTGGAGAGCTGTTGCACCAAGTGGACTGACATGAATCATGGCTCCAACACGAGAGATGTCAAATGAAACAAAGGAGAGGATTATCAAGCTCTTAAAAGAAGGTAAATCATCACGCAATGTTGCAAAAGATGTTGGTGGTTCAGTCAGCTGTGTCTAAAATCTGGACCAAATACAAACAACATGGGAAGGTTGTTAAAGGCAAACATAATGGTAGACCAAGGAAGACATCAAAGCGTCAAAATCGGAAACTTAAAGCAATATGTCTCCAAAACAGGAAATGCATAACAAAACAAATGAGGAACGAATGGGAGGAAACTGGAGTCAATGTCTGTGACCGAACTGTAAGAAACCGCCTAGAGGAAATGGCATTTACATACAGAAAAGCTAAACATAAGCCATTATTAACACCTAAACAGAAAAAAACAAGGTTACAATGGGCTAAGGAAAAGCAATCGTGGACTGGATGACTGGATGGAAGTCATATTCAGTGATGAATCGCGAATCTGCATTGGGCAAGGTGATGATGCTGGAACTTTTGTTTGGTGCCGTTCCAATGAGATTTATAAAGATGACTGCATGAAGAGATCATGCAAATTTCCACAGTCATTGATGATAAGGGGCTGCATGTCAGGTAAAGGCACTGGGGAGATGGCTGTCATTACATCTTCAATAAATGCCCAAGTTTACATTGATATTTTGGACAGTTTTCTTATCCCATCAATTGAAAGGATGTTTGGGGATGATGACATCATTTTTCAAGATGATAATGCATCCTGCCATAGAGCAAAAACTGTGAAAACATTCCTTGAAAGAAGACACACAAGGTCAATGTCATTGCCTGCAAATAGTCCGGATCTCAACCCAATTGAAAATCTTTGGTGGAAGTTGAAGAAAATGGTCCATGACAAGGCTCCAACCTGCAAAGCTGATCTGGCAACAGTACTGTTTGTCACTCATTAAGTCAATGCCTCAGAGACTGCAAGCTGTTGTTAAAGCCAGAGGTGGTGCAACAAAATACTAGTGATGTATTGAAGCGTTCTTTTGTGTGTTTGTTTTTCATGATTCCATAATTTTTTCCCTTTGCTTGGTCTGGAAAAAAAAAAAAAAATTACCCTTACGGAGTACCACATTTTTTATCTTTATTTCTTTTAGTGTTTCTTAAAGCCCTAAAGTTGCTATTTGAAATGACTTTAATGTTGTTGGGGGAAAAAAAAGCAGATCACAGACATGGCACAAAACTAAACAACTGAATGAACATCCTCTGAGCCCAGTGATAACATAATTTTTGCCAGGGGTTGTATGTGCATGCGGCTCAAAGAGTTGATTGAACTGTTAATTTGATATCTTAAATCTGAGGTCGTCTTCTAGAGAAATCCACATTTTTCTTAATGTGTAAACGAGGTGCTAAGATCTCTGGGTGAGACAGATATTTTCCCTAGAGTCTGCTTCTAGAACTTATTTTATTGCTTAGCAATGCCTCTGTGTGTAAGTTGATCTTCTCTCTGTGTGTGACATCAGGCTCTATTCATGAAAGGTCAGGCGTTCCCCCAGATATAATTACTATTCAACTGTTCAGTTTGCATATCTTAGAAAATAAGTTATGCATTTGTTACCTGCTAAATGTATTCTCTTGTTACGTCGCCATCTGCTGGCACGTATTTGTTAGTTCAAACTGGGCGTGGCTTCACACAGCAGTTGATGGGTCACTTGCTCTTGACAGCCATTTTATAGCCAGAGTTGCTGTGAGACAGGGACCACTTGTGATGGGCTTGTGAAGTTATCAATTTCTGACCAGCGGCTTCAGAGAAAGTTAGTGTCGTACCGACAAGTATTACTTCTGTATCTGGGTTTAAATAAACAAAGTCTTGAATTGTACCCACGCTGTGGTCTTACATTTGGGTCTACCGATGTGGAGTCTGCGCTGGTCCTGTCTGCGCCTCATCTTAGATGTGGAGGTAAGAAAAAACCTTGCAGCACCTTCAGTCAGCTACACCCCCATTCACCTTATATGGAGACAGACTAGTCAGAAATTGTTTGAGTCCAGTCATCGTGTCTGCCTTATGCCTGCACACCAGAGCACAGCTGTATCTCACACAGGAGTCTCCCTAGCAACAGGCAAGTCAGAGAGGGGCGCAGCACGTCTGCAATAATCTACACTTGCCTAGAAGTCTTCTGAAAACTTCACCAAGCCGTTTCACGTTTAAATGAACACGTTGTTTGCACAATTAAAGAACAGGTTATGTATGCGCAGTTTCACCTCAGATCACGCCTTTTTTTTAAACAAACTTTCTGCATATTTTACCTCAGCTTGTTATACAATTTTCTTCATAGCAATGGTCACCCAGTCTGGAAACCCTGCAACTCGCTCAAAATATTTTGGGAATCCTATTGGAGTGACCCATGGGAGGGAGCTGTGCAGTAATTTTTGGCACCCAAAAATCAAAATGGCAGAAAAATGTCCTGCAGAATCCTCCGGCAGTGAAATACAGCAAGTGCAGCCTGATTCTGAACATTATGAAGAGCAGGAAGCAGAGCCCACACTTGCAGCAGACATAATTGCACGACCAATATGTTCTCTCAAACCGATGCTAAGTCATTAAACTGCCATACCACACTAGATGAGCTCTGTCATAATCTGGAAGGTCTATGGAAACAAGTCTCCTCCCTCATGTCCTCTAGATTTTTAATTATTTTTGAGATTTTGTTCTCTGGTAATAGTGTTAGAGAATGCATAATGTGAAGAAAATAATTCTATACACTTTTTTTTTTTTTTTTTATTAATTTTCAAAGTTTTGAGGCTAAACCACACCTCGACCCTGCAGCAGCTTCATTCTACCCAGAAACATATCACCCCTTCACACCAGATAGCTTATACGAACAATGGGCACCACAAGCTGACACCTCAACAAGGATTGAAAAATCAGACCTGTCTTACTTTGCTAGGTTCATGGTGAGCAGGGAGCTAATCCACACCAGTCTCTTGAAATTTGATGACTGTGCAGAGAACTAAAGAACCTAGAAAGCAACCTTCAAGGCGGCCGCTTCCGCCCTCCACCCATCTGCAGAGTAGGAGCTCGATCTTGTGATCAAATGGTTTGACCCAGGCTCTACAAATCGTATCAAGTGCCCAGACTTAAGGCTCTTCATACAATTTTTTTAGGACTGTCTGTGGGACAATCAGGGACAGGTCTCGTTGCTGCCTGGCATAGACTTGAAGGTACCTTTGGCAGTGCTGGAGCCATAGAAAGGGCTCCGTTCAAGAGACTGCAGAACATCCCAAGGATCAATCTTAAAGAAGTCCACAAGTTTCTGGACTTAAGTGATCTGCTCTTGGAATTGGAATTTGCAAAAAAAAAAGGCTCTTGTCTGTCTGGACTGTTATCTGGACACTGCCCAGGGAGTGAACCCAATTCTCACAAAGCTGCCACAGTTTGCAAGAGAAATGGGCAGCGTGGGTCTTGAGATACAAAAGAGCACACTGTCACTTTTTTCCGCCATATATACATTTCTGCAGGTTCATTGATGAAAGACCCCAGCCTCCATTTTCTGGAGTTTAACACTATACAGCTCCAGCAGCATAATCATTAAGCTATGAAAGCATCACACACAAACAGACTTTAAGAACAGTGTGAGCGTTAGTCTTTCTAACTTGCCACCACCTGCAGTACCTACCGGTAAACATTACACAGCGTCGTCCGGAGACAAATCTTTCAATTGTGAATGTCCCATTCATAAAAAAACTAGCTCGCTGAACATGTGCAGAGGATTTAGGTCCAAAACCATACAAGAGTGCAAGAACATACTCGGTGAACTTTGGGTTATTTTTCAGATGCTACGCCTCATTGGAACATATGGCCAAGGACTCTAAATATGCCATTAAGTGTGAGTGTTGTAGTGACACACGCCTCAGCTATGCATCCAGCCCCATCTACCAGTGATTCACCGGCCAGTCACCACCAGTCCCGCTCCAAGCCATGGCGGGGAGCCTAGAATCACGTAAACTCTACCACAGCTGGTTCCTGCTCATGCTTGGAGGTATGTGGGGAGGACCAGAGTGTCAAATGCTGTGCCAAGATATGTCTGATCAGAGTTTACCCAGAAGGACAACCAGAAAAGGCAGAATACATTTTCACCATCAAGTGACCAGCAAACCCTACACTCTGAACACTTGCTCGGGCCACATAGAAACTAGTGGCAGAAGGACTCATCACTTCTCCTATAATTGGAGACAAGAAAATTAACCTTACCAACGTTGATCTAATGTGATCATATACCCAACCATAGGGATGAGATCCCCCCCCCCCACCCCGGAAGCTGCATTTCACCAATCACAAGTAAGGCACCTAGCCAACGTTATCCCACCTATGGATATGAACGCCAAGATTCTACTCCTGCTTGGCAGAAACCATTTTCAGGGTACACAAGGTGTGCCAACAGTGTGGTGGTCCTAACTACACCCCATATGCTCAGAGACTGGTCGGAGGATGAGTAGTCATAAGAAATGTATGCTTGGATCGACCAGGAGTGGACTCCTTTTAAGACTTGTGTGGGTTGGGATGGACGCACAACCTTCTATCACTACGAGGTGAAAAGTCTCCAGACTTCATACAGCTGCCTGACACCATTCCTTCCCCTGACTACTTGGGAAGATCAGTGTCTCACACAACTAAGGATGACACTAAACTAGCCTGGTTTTTAGATACAGAATTTATCAAGATAAAGCACAGTGAGTTCTTTTAGGGATAAAACCAATCCCTTCTCCCTTACCCATCTGAGCTAACAGGGTAAGGCTCCCAAACAATCGAGCACAAGCTTTGTCCAAATTCAACTCTCTTCAGCGTGCACTAAGCAAGCGCTAGAATTGGAGCTGGCTGAGCGCAGACATGCCAGAGAGCGTTGTTGGGTCGATCAGCACCAGATCTATTGGTTGCCATTGATCAAAAGCTCAAATACCGCACCAAGGATCTGAACTTGGAGATAGACGAGTCTGTTTGTTTGGAGTGAAGCCACAAGCGAGAAATGAGGCTCTGATTTGTAAAGTCACATTAATGCTGTCAGTGTCACAAGCCTGAGACTACCCGAATCCTCACCAGCAACCTGATCCAGGACCTAATCGTGCCCTCCTAGGACGCCTCTGGCCTGTCCCTGATCATGACCAACCAGGACTTCCATCGCATTAAGGACTGGGCGTGAGACCTGACTAAAAGGCAGAGCAGGAGAAGGCACTGCAGGCTATGACTGAAGAAAAAGGAGACCATTGACTCTGCTAATCGAAAGGAGTTCATGAAACCATGGGAGATGCTCCACAAGAAGAACGAGAATCTGAGCGAGGAGGAGGCCCAGCAGAGAACACAATAACTGCTACAGTGTGCCAATACCATGCACATGGAGCAGGAGGATGAGATTTAAAAAAAAAAAAAAAAACAAAAAAAAAAAAACTCGACTAGATTATTTTGAATGCCAAGTGCCACACCATTCACGATGTCCAAATCCTTGAGAAAAGCCTCATATCAAAGGAGATGGGTGAAGAGACTTGACCAAATGATGCAGGCAGAGCAGCAGAAAGCCATCAAGATGCAGGAGTAGATTCTCAAACTGGAAAAGATCAGAGGAAAACCACAACATTCAGCAGATGGAAGGAAATGCGCAAAGAAAAGATAGGAACAGCTGGAAATCCAGGCTGAGATCAAAGCGTCACAGAACGAGAGGAAGATGGAGAGTAAGGAGCAAGAGCAGCTGGCAAATCTGCGGATGCTGAAATACACCAAGCTGAGACTGGCTCAAGAAGTAGAATACGAGGTGGAACAGGAAAAAAATAGAAAATAAGACCTATATGTTGACGTGTGTTGCATGCTAACATACCTTCTATCATTACTGGTTTTTGGACTGTATTCAAAGGACACTAGTTCAATAGTGAAATCCCTATTGGAATTTTCAGACGGGAAGTATGCCGTTCACCCTGACTATAATTAGTATTCAGCTGTTCGGTGTGCATATCATAGAAAATAAGTGCAGCACTTGTTACCTGCTAAATGTATTCTCTTGTTATGTCGCCATCTGCTGGCCATTATTTGTTTACCGCTCCCTATTGTTCATTCCAATTAAGCTGGTTCAAACTGGGTGTGACTTCACACTGCAGTTGATGGGTCACTTGCTCTTGGCAGCCATTTTTATAGCCAGAGTTGTTGTGACAGGGACCACTTGTGCTGGGCTTGTGAAGTTATCAATTTCTGCCTTGCTGATCATTGTTGTTCAGTGTCCTATTGATAGTGGGCTCATTTAACATTGGCTAATTTGAGAGGCCATTTGTTGCTTAGAGGTAACTTTCTGTTCATTTTTTACCACGGGCCTATTATACACCTTGCTTTTGGAGTGATCTTTCAGTGAGCAGTGATTGTAGGCAAACACCCCCACTCTGACAGCCAGCTCTGTACGGTGTGCAGCAGAGTCTGCGGTCAGTCAGCATGCTGGGGCATGCTTACTGTAGCCGCGCCAGCACTCCCCTGACAAAGCCAGATCCTAGGAGGAATAAAGTTAATTTTCTCCCAGTACTGTGGCAGGGTACTTTCCCAAAACTCTCCTAAAAGCAGATTAACACTTTACCTGCAGATCAACAGTGTTCTGCTCTGATGGCTCACCTTTAACATGTGTGATGAAATGTTATTGTATTAGGAGAGAGAAAATATTATATATACATATATATTTTTATCTCCATATCTCCGTATTTTTCGGACTATAAGACGCACCCCAAATTTTGGGGTGGAATATAGAAAAAATCTATACATTTTTATAAGATGGGGTCCGTCTTAGTCTTAATAGGTACAGTATCTTACCTGGGGGTTGGTGGAGCTAGGGTCACAGGGAGGCAGGATCTTTCAGCAATCTGGTGCTCGAGCAGCGGGCGGGGAGTTGCGGTGGAGCAGGATTGCAGGGCCCTCCGTTCCCTCCCTCAGGAACCTGGCGGCTGCAGCAGAAGAGATGGCTGGGGGCCCGGGGCCTGGCTTGGGGGGCCCTTGGTGTCTGGCTGGGGTTAGACTGAATGCGGGCAGTGTCTGGCTGCGGGCCGGGGCGGTGAGCGGCGCAGGTTTCCGGTGTGTGTGCGGCCATCTTCCTGAAGCTGTGGTCTACAGGAAAATGGCCGCCCAAGCTACAAGTCCGCATGCGCTGGCTCGGGTTGCCATTTTCCTGTGGATCACAGCTTCAGGAAGTGACCGCGCACACCGGAAACCTGCGCCGCTCACCGCCCTTGCTCACAGCCAGACACTGCCCGCATTCAGTCAAACCCGCGCTGGCCCCCAGCCAGACACCCGCAGCATCTCGCCTCCTCCTCCTTTGCTGCCGACACAACCTTTTTAAAGGAGGGAGATCCCGCTCCACCGCACCGATGGTACGCAACGTTCAGACCATAAGGCGCACCCCCCATTTTCCTCCCAAATTTGGGGGGTGGTAAGTGCGTCTTATGGTCTGAAAAATACTATATAGAGATATAGATAAAAAAAAAATTATATTAAGGCTGATCTGTGTGGGCTAGGACCCAGCACCTCTGTCAGGCAGAGACCAGCAATCATGTGACTACTGGGTGTTGGAGAAGCCTTGTGTGGGCATACTTCTATTCAGCACATTGCTCACTGAGCCTGCAGAAGAGAAAACGGTGGTGATAAACCGCTTCGGTCTTCTTTGGGGACACTGCGGTTCATCTGTACAGTGCTGTGCAGTGTGGGCTCAGCAGGTCAGCGATCACGCTGCACAGCGCTAGACTGAAGACGGGGCAGGACATCTGGTTCACCATCTGGGACAGAGACCCAAATCGGAGACTGTCCTGTTGGGTCTGGGAAGATTGGGAGCTATAAATGTATCGCTAACATTGAGACTGTGTGTGACACATTATACTGCATCACTGGGATATGTAGAAGCATTCCAGAGTTATTACCACATAGTGACATGTCAGAATTGAAAAATAGGGCTTTGTTATTAAAGGGTTGTTTTCAAGCTGACTCTTGAGCAGCTCACAACTCATCAGTCTACTTTCTGGTTTCTAACAGGGTGGGTACTCCTTGAGTGACAGTTCTGATAAGCAGCAGAACTGTGATTTTAATAGAATTAGAATTCTAAAGCTCAGCCCTGTACAGTTCTACTGTAAGACATTCAGCTCTATGCTTTGTTCTTGGTGTACACTGTTATTACTATATTTACACATGGAGATAATAGTGAATTTAAACAAACACACAGCTGGGTACAGTGAGAGCAGTGATCATGGGGACCAGGAGATTGTGATTCTACCAGACTGATAAGAGAAGCTCATCAGGAGCTAAAAGAGGAGGGGGGAATGTGAGCAGCTAACTACTGTATAAAAATAGGTGAACTGGAGAGAGGTGACAAGTATTTAGGTAGTTAACTTCTCTCCTGGAATATAACTACTGAGCACACTTTATCCGGGGTCTGGGAAGGCACTAGTTACTAAGCTTCATGGAAATGTGCTGTACACTGTGTAAGATAAAAGCTTTGACATCAAGAAAATGATAGCTGATAGACTAAGCAAGTTAATTGCAAACTTGCTTAACTTCATGCTAACTAATTTTAAAGCAATTTAATAACTTGAGAATGCCTCTTTAAAACTCATTGTCTTAGCACTTTATGAGTTAAAAACACTAGCTAGCAAAGAACCCACCAGTACATCACTACTAGTGACCTTTATCTCTCTTGGTATTCTATAAGATTACCTGCTATAACTGCTTATAATTCAAAGCAACAACTGGAGTTGTTTAACCCTTTCACGACATGACGTGTGTGTGTGTGTACATCATATGCCGTATCCCCCTTTGATGTGGGCTCCAGCACTGAAGCACGCATGTTTTCCAGCACGACAGCTGATTTAATCAGATCGAAGCTTCAAGTTTTCTAAGACTATTGAAGCAAGTGAAAAGTAGAAAAAAGTTTGCCTCTTTTTACCCCATTCAAAATCATTAAAAAAATCAAATACACATTTTGGCACTGCCACTTTCAGAAATGCCTGATCTATCAAAATCTAAAAAAGAATTAATCCAATTGGTAAACAGCGTAACGAGAAAAAAATCAAAACCCCAGAAATGTTTGGTTTTTTTGGGGTTTTTTTTGTCGCCGCAACATTGCAATAAATGACTATCAAAACATCATATCTACCCCAAGATGGTATCAATAAGTTGGTGCGCAATAAATAATAAATAAGGCCTCACCCAGCCCCAGATCCCCCCAAAAAAATGGAGATGCTACAGGTCTCAGAATGTTTTTCCAAAATGTTGATTATCTTTTTCACCACTTAAATAAAAAAGAACCTATACATGTTTTGGTATGTGAACTCGTAATGACCTGGATAATCATTATGGCAGTTCAGTTTTAGCATTTTGTGAACTTGGTAAAAAAAAATTGGGGGAAAAAAATTGCAATGCCACATTTTTTCCAGTACATTATATGGTAAAATCAATGTTGTCGTTCAAAAGTACACCTTGTCCTTTTAATAAAGATGCCCTCATATGGCCATATTGAAGGAAAATTAAAAGTTAGGCTCTGGAAAAGAGCAAAAATAGAAAATGGCCTGGGAGTGAAGGGGTTAATACATACTGTCCCCCAGGGACCACTAGAGACAGTGATACTGGATTGGTCCCTTAGTCCATCCTATTAAAGAGATTTGCCAGCACAGAATGACTATTCAAACCAAGTGCATATGCACGGTGCACCCTTGGTGTGGCCAAACATTTGTGTACCCTCCCACCTACTTGTTTTCCTTCTCTAACCACATTTGGTTTAAGCAGTCATTCTGTGCTCAGACTTTCTATAAAGGTTTTCAAAAAGTCAGCGATATCTGTCTCCCTTCACAAGCTTCAAATGCTCAGTTGCCATCCCAATTTACACGAAGTATGTATTGGAGCTGTATAGTTGGTATTTGGACTTTTGCATAAAGATATTTTTTATTTGGGGTTCATCAGTCCGATTAAACCGCATCCAAGTAAGTTTGGTCCACATGGGTTCCCTTTTAAAGAAACTCTCATGTTAAATGACACTATTAACTTGCCGATATTGGATTAATCTGTAGGTTAATAGCGTTCAGACACCGTGCAGTGCCTGTACAGAGTGCCCCACTGCAGGGGGAAAATGTGGTGGTGCTAGCATGGTTTTAGTCACCGCTCTGTGCATAGAGCGGTGCCTGTAACAGTGCCCCTGGTACGGACTGACTGCAGTCTCATCATAGCCCTGGCTATCACTCCGTGCCACGGGTGCAATTACAGCCACCGCTCTCTATGCATAGAGGGGTGGCGTCAGTTTCAATCACCGCTATGTCTGCAAACTGAATACTGCCGGAGGGAATAAAGCTAATTTTCTCCCTGAAGCTGGGCTCTGCACGGTGTCATAACGCTAATAACCTGCAGATTAACCCTATATCTGCGGGTTAATAGCGTTATTTTACATGATGAGTTGGTCTTGACCTTTTGGAGAGTGGGAACAAGCAGGGCCTGCCTGCTGTTTCAGTACTTTAACTAATACTT
Organism: Phyllobates terribilis; assembly: GCF_046119375.1. Lineage (NCBI taxonomy): Eukaryota > Metazoa > Chordata > Amphibia > Anura > Dendrobatidae > Phyllobates > Phyllobates terribilis. Next base: position 215,089,074 of record NW_027362761.1, read on the forward strand.
TCACTTTGTTTGAAAGGTGTGAACATGTAAGGTGGGGTAGTGTTCCTTAATAGTGTGGAAATAAAATGTTTGAGCTGTAGATATCTGAATATTTCACTAGGAGGAAGGTTATATTTCTCCAGGAGGATTGGGAATGGAATTATGCATTTTATGTTAAATAGATGGGGGAATCTAGTGATACTAGCTGCAATCCATGAGCGAAAAGTCAGAAGGAATTTGAGGGAAGCTGCCTTTCCAGACAAGGTGTTGATTAGACATTGAGTTATTTTAAGGTTATGGGATGGGACCGGAACTGGGAACTCCTGAATAAGTAGAGTAATTAGAAAGTAGTGTCATTTTAAGTGCTCATATACGACACAACCAAAAGAGTTATAACTTCCCCCAGATTTGGAGCAGCGTGCTTAGCTTATAAAGCATTTGAGGGTAGTTTGCGGAGAAGAGGGAATCTATATTAGCAGTTAATTTCACATCTAGATGGACTATTGAAAGTGGAAGTCTTGCTTAAACTGTGAGATTGTGGTGGCTGGAATAGAGATGATCATAGTTTGGGATTTAGATTGGTTTATCTGTAGGCCAGAGACTTGTTTGAAGTTTTGCAAGGATTGAAACAGAGTAGGCAGAATGCTTTGAGGGGCAGTAAAGGAGAAGCTGAATATTGTCTCCAAACATGAAGAGCTTGTGAGGAAGTGACGCAGTTTCTATACCTTGGATGTGTGAGTTGTGGCAGAGGCTAATTGCTAGGGGCTCAATTGCAAGTAGAAAAAATAGCGAGGTTAGGGGGCACCCTTGATGTGTGCCTCTTTTAATGGGGGAAAGAGGCAGAAGAGAAGCCATCGTAGTGGATTTGAGCCGAGGGATAGCTGTATAGGGTATAAATCCATGAGAGGAATTGATCAGGGAAATTCCATTTCCACAACACTGCAAATAACTAGGCCCATGAGACCGATTCAAAGGCCTTTTTAAGGTAATGGGACAAAGGCATACTTGCCACATTGTGTTGCTTACAGTGATGCAGGAGATTAGAAACTCTTCATATATTTTTGGACATTTGCCTATGGGGGTACAAAGCCACCTTTAATTTTTGTGTAAGGGATCCCAGACGTTGAACTAAAATTTTTGCTAAGCGTTTGATGTCTGTTAATCAAAGGTATGGGTCTATAATTTGACCATACCGTGTGGTCATTTTTACTTTAGTATCAGATCGTGGATATAGCTGCTGTTAGGGAGGTTTCCCCTGTTATTTTGTTGGTTTCTCACAGAACTGAAATAACTAGCGAGATGGGGGATAAAAATAGGTACGTACTTTTTTGTAGTAAAGGGCTGTGACACAATCGGGGCCTGGTTTATTTAGGTTTAATTGACTGATACCTCTTATTAGTTTGGCAGAGGAAATGGCTTGATTTTAACTGGTTCCCGACCCCCCACTGTAGATAAACGTCGGAGCTTGCTGGGCTCTGTGCAGCGCCGACGTTTAAAAACGTTGGATGGTCTCGCAGCGCTCAGGACCCCCAGGGTCCTGCAAGCGCTGCGATTCCGGTGATGAGCGTTAGCTCTGACAGGGGACATCATCGGGACCTGATTGGATCAGGTCCCAGTGATGTTAACCCTTTGCAATGTTCTATATGCCGCGATCTATAGTGATCGCGGCATATAGAAGATAGACAGAGGAGAGGGGGTCGTCTTACTTACCTCTCTGACGACCCCTGATACCTTCCAGGACCTGGGGTTGCTATGACAGCTGGAGGTCACATGACCGCCTCCAGATCTGCCATATATGGTGTCCTGCCTGGCTCAGTCTGCAGCTGAAGCCAGGCAGGAGACTCTGACTGTGAAACAGTCAGCGAAGATCTCATGTAATGTAATACATGTCTATTACATTACATGAGATCAGTGATCAGAAAAATAAAAATGAATGTCCCATACAGGGACTATGTGTAAAAAAAAAAAAAAAAAAAAAAAAAAAAAAAAAAAAAAGTTTTTAAGCCCCGCGGGTGGTTTGCACGTTAATGACCGGGCCAATTTTTACAATTCTGACCACTGTCACTTTATGAGGTAATTACTCTGGAACGCTTCAACGGATCCCCCTGATTCTGAGAATGTTTTTTCGTGACATATTGTACTTCATGATTGTGGAAAAATTTCTTCGATATCACTTGCGTTTATTTGTGAAAAAAACGGAAATTTGGCGAAAATTTTTAGAAAATTTAGCAACTTTGAAAATTTTGAATTTTTAAGCCCTGAAATCAGAGCGATATGTCACACAAAAGAGTTAATAAATAACATTTCCCACATGTCTACTTTACATCAGCACAATTTTGGAACCAAAATTTTTTTTTGTTAGGGAGCTATAAGGGTTAAAAGTTGACCAACGATTTCTCATTTTTCCAACAAAATTTACAAAACCATTTTTTTAGGGACCACATCACATTTGAAGTCACTTGGAGAGGTCTTTTTGACAGAAAATACCCAAAAGTGACACCATTCTAAAAACTGCACCCCTCAAGGTGCTCAAAACCACATTCAAGAACTTTATTAACCCTTCAGGTGCTTCACAGGAATTTTTGTAATGTGGAAGAAAAAAATGAACATTTAACTTTTTTCACAAAAATGTTACTTTAGACCCAATTTTTTTTATTTTCACAGGGGTAACAAGAAAAAATGGACCCCAAAATTTGTTGTGCAATTTCCCCTGGGCACGCAGATACCCAATATTTGGGGAAAAAACACTGTTTGGGCGCACGGCAGGGCTCGGAAGGGAAGGAGCGCCATTTGACTTTTTGATTGTAAAATTTGCTTGAATAATTAGCGGACGCCATGCTGTGTTTTGGAGAGCCCCTGTGTGCCCAAACTTTGGAGCTCCCCCACAAGTGACCCAATTTTGGAAACTAGACCCCCCAAGGCACCTTTATGATGCATAGTGAGCACTTGGAACCCCCAGGTGCTTCACAAATTGATTCGTAAAAATGAAAAAGTGAAAAAAAAAAAAACCTTTTTCATTTTGAACCCAGAGGTACGGCACAGAATTTGTTTACATTAGGTCATCATATTGAATAAGTTGTCATTATTCTTGAGCGCAAGTGCTCGCTACTTGAGTTTGCATCGGGTACTCAGGTATGCACCATGTACAGCGTGTGCTCGAGTGACATGCTCGAGTCCCTGCTCCGCATGTTTCACGGTTATTAGACACCCAAAAAAAAACATGCGGGGATCGCTCGTGCATGGCAGGCAATCCCTGTAAAGTTTTTTGGCCGCGAAGCATATGGGGCTGAGACTCGAGCATGTCACTCAAATACCCACGATACTCAATGCATACCAGAGCACCCGATGCAAACTCAAGTAGCGAGCACTTGCTCTCAACACTAGTCGCCATATCGTCATCTTTTTTTCTTACTTTTGAAAAAAATCCCAACCCCAGCCCTAGCCCCAGCACAACCCTAGCCCCAGCACAACCCTAGCCCCAGCACAACCCTAGCCCAATCCTAACCCAAGAGTTTATTTTTGACGCTGTTCCTTGTGCGGTATAAGTGATTAGACGACTTTATTCTTCGGGTTGGTGTGATTACAGCAATGCCAGAATCCATATGGGGTTTTTATGACTGACAGCTGTCACACACTAAAAGACGCATTTTTTGTAAAATCTAGTTTTTTGCATCGCCATATTTTGAGAGCTATAATTTTTCCAGATTTTGGCAGACAGTCATTTGATGGCTTGTTTTTTGCGGGATGAGTTGACGTTGTTATTGGTGCCATTTTCAGGCACGTGACATTTTTTGATCGCTTTCTATTCCAATTTTTGGGAGGCAGAATAAACAAAAACCAACAATTCAGGAATTTTTTTTTTTTTTTTTTATTCTGTTCCGCGTGTGGTAAAATTGAGGTAGTTTATTCTTCGGGTCAGTACGTTTACAGCAGTACCACATTTGTATCATTTTTCTATGTTTTGGCGCTTAAACACAATAAAAGCTATTTTATAGAAAAAAATATTTTTTAGCATCGCTTTATTCTAGAGCTATAACTTTTTTATTTTTCGGCTGATGGAGCTGTATGGCAGCTTGTTTTTTGCGGGACGAGATGACGTTTTCAGCGGTATCATTTTTATTTATATGCGTCTTTTTGATCGCGTGTTATTCCACTTTTTGTTTGGCGGTATGGTGATAAAGCATTGTTTTTTGCTTCATTTTTTTTTTTTTTTTTTTTTTACAGTGTTCACTGAAGGGGTTAACTAGTGGGACAGTTTTATAGGTCAGGTTGTTCCGGACGCGGCGATACCAAATATGTGTACTTTTATTGTTGTGGGTTTTTTTTATTTTTTTTTATAATATTTATTGATGGGTACATTATATCTTTATTTTTGGTGTATTTTTTTTATTTTTTTATAATATTTTTGCACATTTTTTTTTTTTTTTTTTTTTTTTTTCCACTTTCACACAGTTTATACACTTTTTATTACTTTGTCCCACTCTGGGACTTTCACTTTTTTTTTTCTGATCGCCTGCATGGCACAGGAATGAAGCACCATCCCTATGCCATGAAGGCTGTCAGAAGTGCACAGTGTGAAGATTGCTTGGAGATGCACTGCGCATGCCCAAGCAATCGTCCTGCTCTCTGGTGACCCGGATGTTGTCATGACGACATTGGGTCGTCATGGCAACACCCGGGAAGCCTTTGCAGACTGCGCTGGAAGCCGGAAGAGGAGGTGAGTATCGCCGATCACCTCCCCTTGCCCCCGCAATGCCGCGATCGACTTCGATCGCAGCATCGCGGGGGTTAATGTGCTGGGAGCGGTGCAGGACCGCTCCCTGCACATAGTACCGGGTGTCAGCTGTGACAATCAGCTGACACCCGGCGGCGATCGCGCCCGCACAGCCTGTGTGCGCGCGCGATCGCCATGACGTACTAATATGGGTCTGGCTCTTAAGTCCCAGGGCACAGACGCGTATTAGTACGTCAGATGTTATTAAGGGGTTAAACTGTAAAAAAAAAAAAAAAAAAAAAAAAACAAAACACAAAATAAATAAATAAATAAAATATTAAACCAATAAATCCATATATTTTTACAAAACCAAAAAAAGTACACATATTTGGTATCGCCGCGTCCGAAACAACCCTAGCTATAAAAACTGTCACACTAGCTCCTTCTGTGCACACCGTAATAAAAATAAACGGAGCAAAAAAATATGCTTTCATCATATCACCAAACAAAAGGTGGAAAAAAATGCGATCAAAAAGCAAAATAGAAATAAAAATGGTACCGCTGAAAACGTCATCTTGTTCCGCTAAAAAAAGCCGCCATACAGCTCCATCAGCCGAAAAATAAAAAAGTTATAGCGCTCAGAATAAAGCAATGCAAAAAAAATTTTTTTCTATAAAATTGTTTTATTGTGTAAAAGCGCCAAAACATAAAAAAAAAATACAGTAAGTGTAGTATCGCTGTAAACATACTGACCCGAAGAATAATGCTGCCTGATCACTTTTACCACACGCAGAACGGCCTAAAAAAAACTCAAAAAACAATTCCTGAATTGTTGGTTTTTGTTAATTTTACCTCCCAAAAAAAACGGAATAGAAAGCGATCAAAAAATGTCACGTACCCAAAAATGGTACCAATAAAAAAATGTCAACTCGTCCCGCAAAAAACAAGCCGTCACATGACTGTCGGCCGAAATATGAAAAAATTCTAGCTCTCAAAATATGGTGATGCAAAAACTAGATTTTGCAAAAAAAAAAAAAAGCATCTTTTAGTGTGTGACAGCTGTCGGTCATAAAAACCCGATATAAATCTGGTATCTCTGTAATCGCACCGACCCGAATAATAAAGTAATCTAATCAGTTATATCACACTAGGAACTGCGTAAAAAATAAATAAAACCAATTCTTCACCTGCTACTGATTTGTTTATTATGTCTCCCAAAGATTGCAGTAAGGCTCTGCCCACAGTTATCCTGCGCTCTGCGCTGAGCGCTTACGCCAGAGTTTCCGTGTAAATCTCTGAAATACGTCATTCAGCCGGAACCCATGACTGAAGATTCTCTGTAATGAGGCAGATATAGGCCACTGTGGACGCCGTCTAGCCTGGGATCCCACGGTGTCATTTGTTTTAGGCGTGCATAAAAGTGCGGTTGGCCACAGTTTTGTGCACTTCTGAAAAAAAGGACACAGCGCTAAACAGAGGCCAGACGGAGTCCAGAGTAACTCTGCTGCCTCATTACAGTGAATGGAAACCCCGATGCAAGTGCTCAGCCTAGAGCGCCGGATAAATGTTACGTAAAATGTTCCCAATAAAAGCTTCAACTCAGTCCTCAAAAAAAGCTAGTCCCCACGCAGGTCCATCATCTGTTAAAAATATAAGGGACTTCCAAGTTACTGGTAGCAGAAAGGCTCTGGAAAAGCGAAATGGCCCTTGCCCCCCAAAAGAAATTCAGAAAATTTTGTGCTCCCAAATCCAAATGCCTATTCTACAATAATTTGTTCTCCAATTGTCAAATAGCACTCCGCCCCCCCCCCCCCAGATCTCGCCGTATGGCTGAGCGGTACGATACAGGCACATATGGGGTATTGCCACTTTTAGAAGAAATTGTGTGACACATTTTGGCACCATTTTTACCCATTGCCCTGTGTGAAAATGTAAAATCTGAGGGTAAAACATTTTTTTGCGGTAAAAATATAATTATGCTTTTTTCACTGCCCAATGGTATAAATTTAAAAATTAAAAAATACTCACTACTTCCCTAGATGAATTCCTTGAGAGGTGTAGTTTACAAAATGGGGTCACTTGTGGGGGTTTCGGCATGTCAGCGACTCTTCAAATGTGACATGGTGTCTGCCACCTATCCCAGCCAACATAGCGCTCCTTTCTCTTCCGAACCCTGCCGTACACCAAAGCAGTGGTTTTCCCCCACATATGGGGTATCTGCATACTCAGGAGAAATTGCACAACAAATTTCATGGTGCAATTTATCCTGTTACCCTTATGATAATACAAAATTTGGGAATGAAAAACATTTTTTTGTGGGAAAAATGTGAAAATTTTATTTTTACAGCTCAATATTATAATCTTCTGTGAAGCACCTTGGGGTTCAAGATGCTCACCACACATCTAGATAAGTTCCCTAAGGGGTCTAGTTTCCAAAATGGTGTCACTTGTGGGGGGTTTCCACTGTTTAGGCACATCAGGAGCTCTCCAAACGCAACATGGCGTCTGCTAATTATTCAGACAAATTTTACCTTCAAAAAGTCTAATGGCGCTCCTTCCCTTCCGAACCCTGCAGTGCGCCCAAACAGTGGTTTTCCCTCACATATGGGGTATCAGCACGCTCAAGAGAAATTGCACAAAAAAATGTGGGGTCCATTTTTTCCTGTTGCCCCTGTGAAAATAAAAATTGAGTCTAAAGTAACATTTTTGTGAAAAAAGTTAAATGTTCATTTTTTTCTTCCACATTACAAAAATTCCTGTGAAGCACCTGAAGGGCTAAGAAACTTCTTGAATGTGGTTTTGAGCACCTTGAGGGGTGCAGTTTTTAGAATGGTGTCACTTTTGGGTATTTTCTGTCATAAAGACCCCTCAAAGTGACTTCAAATATGATGTGGTCCCTAAAAAAATGTTTTTGTAAATTTTGTTGGAAAAATGAGAAATCGCTGGTCAACTTTTAACCCTTATAGCTCCCTAACAAAAAAAAAAATGTTGGTTCCAAAATTGTGCTGATGTAAAGTAGACATGTGGGAAATGTTATTTATTAACTATTTTGTGTGACATGTCTCTCTGATTTAAGGGCATGAAAATTCAAAGTTTGGAAATTGCAAAATTTTCTGAATTTTCGCCAAATTTTGGATTTTTTTTTCACAAATAAACGCAAGTTATATCGAAGAAATTTTACCACTATCATGAAGTACAATATGTCATGAAAAAACAATCTCCGAATCAGGGGAATACGTTGAAGCATTCCAGAGTAATTACTTCATAGTGACAGTGGTCAGAATTGAAAAAATTGGCCCGGTCACGAAGGCAAAAACAGGCTCTGGTGCTAAGTGGTTAAGAGACTAATCAAGGTAGGGTTGAGGAAAGTGTCTATCGTTTGCAGGTTGCTAGGGGAAGGGTTGTATAGTTGGTCGAGCTGCTGTTGAAACAGACAAGTGATTCGTTGTGGGTTAAATGTGAGACTAGGGTCTGTGTGTAGCTGTATCAGGTGCTTAATACAGGAAGGAAGACCTTTTAGACGTCGAGCGAAATTGGAATTGCATTTATTATTGCGAGAAAAAACACTGCTGAGAATCGAAAGGCTCGATCCTCATTCTCAGAAAGGCAAAGGTATAGCTCGGTGCGTACGTGTCCTGATATGGTGAAGTGGGGGGCGAGCTCTTCATGTGGGAATCTAATGCGGACACCCTGCTCTCTAGATCAGCTGTTCTAGCAAGTCTTTGTTTTTCTTTCTTCTTTCAAGCAGCTTCTTGAATACAGAAACCCCTTTGGACTGCTTTGTGGGCCTCCCAAAGAGAAATTGGTGAAGCGGCAGACTGCTGGTTCAAAGAAGTAAACATCAAGGTGGTTACAGTCTTTAGGAGACTTCTGGGTAGGAAAGCTGGGAGTCAGAGCCCAGTTAAATGGGTGTGGATGCAGGGAGGAGCAGGGTGATGAGGATAGAAATGTTCCTTATATTAGTTTTCACTAGAATAGACCATATATTCGCTCATCCAGCATTAATATCCAAGTGGCGCAGGGAAAAATAGGTTTAATCTTTGAAGGATGCAGTTCTCTCCAGAAGTCTTGCCCAATGATTGGAAAGGTGCATACGGAGGGAGACTGTCTACTGAAGGTGAAAATGATGGGGAACCTGGCAACTGGAGGTCTGTAGACTTTATCAAGTTTGGGGTTAAAAAAAATGCAATTTGAGTCGCGCCAAAGCAGCGTAGTGCCTTGGTTATGTTCTGACACTAGGTCGAACAGACAGGAAATTAAGCAAGATTGGTGAGTGTTCGGGGTATAGTATGAAAACCAAGTCACCAATTCATCCAAAATGGTACCTGTTACCATTAGATAACAGCCGTCGTTGGCTGCCACTTGTGATTTGAAGACAAGAGACATATTGGCTGCGCCTTTTAGTTTTGTTTGAAGCATTAGTGATGTAAGAGAGGGACATGAATTTTGGGTGTGATGTTTTGGAGAAGTGCGTCTCTTGAAGACAGATCATGTCTGCTTATAGGGATCTGTAGTAGCGGAATGCTTTAGTGCTTTTGTGTGGGGAGTGAAGGTTCCACACATTGTGTGACAGAATGGTTAAGGGCATGGTGTTGGAGATGGTTGGATCCTACAGTGAGGCTTTACCTGTGAGGTGTAGTTAGTAGTTGAGGTACTAGTTCGGGTAAGGTAGGTAATTTTACATCCCCTCCAGCGTGTGAAAAGGTTGAGGGTTAGGTGTGAAACGAGGGATTACAGCAAGGATAAAGTGAAGAAAACAGGAGAAGGGTGTGGCGAGTAAAGAACATGGCTCAGCACTGTGTACTGAGCAGCAGTGTTTAGTAACATTGAAGAGTCATGATTGTTTTGTGAAGAGCTGCTCAATAAGAACAGTAGCTGTGGGGAGAGTTTGAGGGGTTGGAGACGGGCTGGTTAGAAGTGAGTGTAACTGTATGGATGGTGTTTATTGGTCTAGGAATGGGTGATTGTATGATCTTGACTCTAGAAGTTAAAGATATTAGGTGGAGTTACGGGGAAATGAGCTCTTCCAGGGTGGAAACTAGTGCATGAAACATTTGGTACAAAGTGTAAAAATATGCTCAAACGACTTCATTAAGGGCCGATCTGCTACTTTGAATATAAGAAAGGTACTCCTTGGTTCTAGATAAAATCCACACCCCACCCCAGCAATCATCTCATTAGACGCGGAAAAGGCCTTTGATAACATAAATTGGGAATGGCTATATAAGGTAGTAACAAAAATGTCATTAACAGGTCCCTTCTTTAACTACGTACGTAATTTATACTCCTCTCCAAAGGCTCAGATTTACACTCCAGGCTTTGTCCACTCCCTTTCCCCTCGATAAAGGAACGAGACAAGGCTGTCCATTGTCCTCTCCCCCCTCCCCTCCTGTTCAATTTAGCTCTGGAACCCTTAGTCCACATATTATCAGATCCATACACTTTTTCAGACATCCAGTTCACAAAGAAATCAATACAGGCAGCCTTTTTTGCTGACGACGTCCTTTTATTTATGCCTGATCCCATTCAGCATTTGCCTAAAGTTCTCTAACTACTTAAAAACTTCAGCACTTCCTCTCTCGGTTAGGAGGGGAGAGTAATAAAGTTATTCCTTCCCGAGTGGATCTTTGGGTGGCATACGTTAGCCCCCACATATATCTTGATACCCAAGTATGTAATTTATTGCTCGCCCTCGTCTTTATACATTCTAAACGATCTACCCTTATCCTTTATGGGTAGGGCACACTTGGTGAAGATAAGTATGGCAAAAAATCATGCATCCTCTACAAACCTTACCATTACTTTTAAAACACTCAGACATAAAGAGCTTTTAGTCAGTTCATCTGGAAGGGAAAACGTCCTAGAATTAGTATGAATAAACTCATAGCCTCCAAGGAAGAGGGGAGGTATCAACTGTCCATGCATTAGAAATTACAACCTAGCTTGCCTTTTTTGATATATAATAGATTGGCTTCATAAAAGACATACATGTTCGGACTACTCGCTACCCTTAGTATCTCTAAAGATCACGGATTTCTTGATTACTATCTCTACATGGAAAGCAGTCAGGAAAAACTATGGCCTTTCATTCAGAATCTCAAAACGCCTTCTGTTATGGCACAACCCAGAATTCCCCCAAGGTAGTGAAAATAAATTCTTTATAAAATGGCAACAAGCAGGTATTGTGAACATCTCCCCTTCACCCAATTGAACAGAGATGGCTAACGTGCAGAAACTTTAGGAAAGTATGAACTACCCCCACAGTACTATTTCCAATATAAACAGATCAAACTCTCCATCATGGCTAACTTAAGAGATGTTACCTCTGAAACTTCCCGAAATGAACTGGATAATATCTTGTCATCTCAAATGGGTACGCCCTCAATATATACACTATATTCATCAATGAAACCTAACCTTGTGGAAACACGCCTAGATACCTGTAAGTACTGGAAACAAAAATTTGATGTAGCTATCCCCGAGAAGATTAGAACGGGTTGGATGTTATTCAGGAAACAGATTATAAATGAGTCGTGGAGAGAAATCAGTTCAAAATCATGCATGGTGCAATATATGCCTTTAATCTACCAAAAAAGACCCACTTTCTAATAGACTAACTGCATGTCCCAAGTGCCAATATCCACGCTGACCTCCTACATGGCCTTTGCGTGTGTCCTGAATCGGTTTCCTATTGGGATGAGGTGGCTGACATGATTAACACCACATGGGGACCAGGATATGTCCTTTCTCCATGTTTAGCCTTGCTGCATGTTTGGACAAACATAAACAGCCCTATCAAATTAATAGGGAGTTGTTGTCCCCCCCCCCCCCCAAGTTACTACATACCTGGCTTATATTGGGTAAAAAACAGCTCCTAAAACATTGGCTAGATTCCAGTATGCCCCTGCCCCCCCATTACAGAACTAATAGCACAAATGAAGCATTATATGGAGGTAGAACAACAAGATGCCCTTTGTAATAAAGAGAAGCAAGCGGGCAAATTCCTTCTAAAATGGAAACGGTTAATTACAAATTGTTGTTCAATAGAGGACAAAAGGAAAATGGTAGAACCCTTTACATATACAGCATGGCATATACTAGATCTCAAAAATAACTTTAGTCTCCTCACCTTTCTCTTCTTCATTTTATGTTAAACGAAGTAGACTTATCAATGGACCAGGACTTCTGACATGGATAATTAATGCATTTATATCTATGATGGCTTCAATGAGATACAAGACATACTGTCAATTAATTCATTTTGTTTGTTATATCTGTTATAACAATTAAATATGTGAATAGAATTGTTATAGACCCAGTCTGTGTACGGCCACTCTTACATCTAATCTGGTACATAGAGAGGTATGTTATGTATTTGTGTCTTGAAAAATCTAATAAAAATGATGTTGGGGAAAAAAAAACTTCGCAGCTGAGTATACAGGACCAATCCCTTTAAAAACAATGTTGATGCTGGGTTATAAGCAAAAATGAATCTGACCACGTCAAGATTATTCAGGATACACCAGCAAGGTGACAAATGGGTGCTAATTCTTGCTGGTGAAGCTGTTTTTGAGGAACTGAAGAAAAAAACTGATTTTCTCGCTCTGACGGCACCACGAAGAGAGAGAGGGGGGATCCGCCCTTCAAGGAAAGGAAACCAACAGATAAAAAGGGTGGGACCTCTCTGCATCAATTGGTTTCATGTCCTTGATGGGGAACCTACAGTTCAGCGTACCTGAGAAGAAAGATGATTACCTGTAAAGAAGATCCAGGCCTGGCCAGTCCCAACCAGGCAGTGGGGGTTCCCTGCCTTGGCCGGCGCAGTCACTTGAAGCGCCACCGCTGGGTCCCGTGGGCCTGCAGAGTGAGCGAAAGAGCACGGCCGCGGCACAACTCTGTTGGTTCTGGGCTTCCCATCTGCGCATGCGCGGGGACGCATCGGAGGTGCTTCCTTTATAACACGGCCGAAAGAGGGAACACGTGCGGAGACACCTGCAGACTAGGAATTCAGAGTTTCCTCTACAGCAACCAGGCAAGGATCCTTCTCATCATCATGGCCGTGGGAGTGGAAGATCTGGCAAGTCTACCCATCACAGCAGAGGCTCAAGCGTGGCTTTAACCTCCAGAGGAAATCCTTCGGCAGGCTTGGTTCCTCTACCTAATCCGGTAACCCTGGTTGCGTCAGATTGGTAAGTGACCTTCGTGAATGTTCACGATTTTAATTAGGGCCCCCCTTTTTTATTTTATTAGGGAAGAAAAAGCGTAGGCAAGACTAATCACAGGATTTTTGCCCTCTGCCCTGAAGAACTGCCTGCTTTAGTATGTTAAAAGACTCTACAGTTCTTGCATAGAGCAGACTATCTCTGAAGAAACTCCAAGATTTGCATCTGAGATGAGATCTATAGTTAAAACAGAGGTGGAGAATACATTTAGATCTCTACAAGGGGGTAAAAGAAGGAAACATAAGAAAAATAGAGCCACTTCCCCTAATACTGCTTCCAGTAGTTCAGAAGATATTGGGTACTCAGTCTTCCGATTCTTCCACGCTTGCTTCCTCGTCTCACGAAGATTGGAGTGGGCGTTGTTGCCACTTCATTCACAGCTAGGTCTCTATTGGTGTGGCTAGATCAGTTAGAATCTCTGCTCTGGGAAAAAGTGTCTCGGGTTAAAGTATTGGATACCATCCCCCTAATGCAAAGTGGCTGCCTTTCTGACTGATGCATCTGCTGACTCCGTTAGGCTGGCAGCAAGATCCACAGCTTTCTCTAATGCTGCCCGTCGAGCGCTGTGGATTAAGTGCTGGCCAGGAGACCTTCAGACCAAAACCAAGTTGTGTTCTATTCCCTGTGAGGGTGAGTTTTTGTTCAGCCCAACACTAGACGATATTCTGGATAAAGCCTCTTGAGAAAGCCAACAAAATCCAGGCGAAATGCACGTTGAGGCATCTTTTTTTCCACGGGTTCTCTTCCAGCACCTTCAGCTTTCTTTCCATCCCCCGGTAAGGCCTTCTGTTTATGTATTGACTACGAGCACATTCTAATATTGTGGCAGATTGGAGTCCAATAAGTGTATATTGCTATTTGCCCCTAGTCACTGTTTACTCACTTACCTACTTTGCCTGGGCCTCCCCACCCCACTGTTACATCTCGACGTTGTGTGTGTGGGGTTGTAAGCTATATAGTGCTGTATCCTCTTGATCTCATGTACCTCTGTCTGTCTATGATTTGACTTAACTATTTATTATGCTAATCTATCTAATAAAGATTTTCTATTGTCTTCTACCATTTTGCTCTTTCTTTTCTCCTTTTTTGATAATGTTTTTGAAGTTGGTATATTTATGCTGATTCTGGCACTGTCCAGTTCATCAGCAATGTTCATTTTTCCCCTCACCCATGACAGCACACCTGAAGAGAGGGATCCGCCCCACCAAGGACAGGAAACCGTCTGAAATAAAAGGGCGGTACCTCTCCCTCGCTTCAGTTTGTTTCCTGTCCTTGATGGGGAACCTGTCTGGAAGAAAGAAGACTTACCTGGGGCTGTTCTGGTGTGGAAGAGCGGGCACTGGCCTGTGCACCGGGTTCCAGTCTCCAGAAGCACCGTTCGCAGCTCCCCTGGGGTCCTGCGTCCGAGCGGGCGCATGCGGTGAGGCAGGCTCCGTCCTCCCGTAGACCGCTGCGCCGGCCGCGCAGTAACTTCCGGGTATGACACGCCTGACATCACGGCGCGGGGCACGCTGGGAGAGACGTGTCAGGGGGTGGCGCCCAATCCAAGATGGCGGCGCCCTGTGAAGTGTTCCAGGCCGTTTTTTTTCGATGGAGCTCTGGCCTGGGAAGGGGGGAGGGCCCATGAACCGGAGGAGGTGCTGGATGGCCCTATTTTAGGAGGGGGGGTTTATTCTGGAAGCGTGGTACGCTTCTGAAGCATGGCTGACCAGGATAGCCAAGAGCAGCAGCTAACCCCCCCCCCCCCCCCCCCTCAGCAACGGAAGAAGCGGAGGGATGCCTCTCACACCGACAGCCGCTCGAGCAATCGCAGTGGCAGCCACAGGAGCAAGGTGTCAAGCGCCTCTGGTCCATCTAGAAAGGAATCATCGGTTCCGCTACAGCCTCCGAATCCGGTACCCGTTTGTGACTTCCGGGGGTGAGTGATCTTCGTGAATGTCACCTTTTTAGTAATGGGAAGTCTCTTATGTGCTTCCTTTTATAGGAGCCTAAGAAGAGTAGCGCCAAGCAAAAGCACAGAATGTGTGCCCTATGCCAAACTTTCCTTCCCATAGATTGGCAAAAGCCGCTTTGCCCGAACTGCGTTGCTAAAACTATAGCGGAAAATTCCCTGGATTTCGCATCTAATTTGAAATCTATCGTCCACGCAGAGGTTTAGGGGTCCAACTCTGATTCCTCCCAGTCCGAGGATCTGTGGCTGAGTGATTCATCATCCTCTTCCTCATCGGATAACTGTAGACCCTGTTTCCCCATTGAGAGTACGGACAGACTGGTTAGAGCAGTCAGATCAACCATGGGTCTGGGGGAGGAGAAAGCATCCAAATCCCGGGAAGACGTTATGTTTGCGGGCCTTGGGAAAAAAAGACGCTCCTTTCCGGTAAGCACTAAAATTCAGGGCCTCATTGACCGAGAGTGGAAGAGACCAGAAAGATCAGGGTCCTTACCCTCCTTCTCTTAAAGAAGGTACCCCTTCGAAGAGAAGGACTCTGAGCCTTGGGATGAGATCCCTAAAGTTGACGGGACTGTAGCCAGGTCGTCCAAAAAAATCTTCCCTGCCCTTGGAGGACTCGGGCGTCCTAAAAGATGCCCTTGATAAAAAGGCTGACTCCTTTCTGCGTCATACTTGGGAAGCTGCAGCAGGAGGCCTGAAGCCAGCAGTAGCTGGCACCTGTGTGGCAAGATCCCTAATGGTGTGGCTCCAACAGTTGGAGGACCACTTAATGATAAAAAGGTCTCTAGGGATAGAATCCTTTCAAATCTACCCCTAATGCAGGCAGCATCGGCCTTCCTGGCGGACTCTTCAGCAGACTGTCAGGCTTTCGGCTAGAGCAGCAGGTCTATCTAATGCTGACAGTCGGGCCTTGTGGCTCAAAGGTTGCCCAGGCGACCTACAGTCAAAGCATAAATTGTGTTCCCTCCTGTGTGACGGTAGACTCCTGTTTGGCCAAAAGTTGGAAGACCTTTTAGCAAAGGCGGGCGATAAAAACAAAGGGTTCCCAGGATTTTCAGAGGACTCAAAAAGGTTTGGTTTTCGGAGGAGGAAATTTAATCGGGGTCGCCCTCCAGGAGATGGGAGACCAAGTCCAAAAAGGAGTCGGGCTATATGTTTGGGGGACCGTCCTCAAATACAAAGAGATCCTCCCAATGACGCTAAGCCAGAGGTTGGGAAGGCTTTCCCACTTTTTTCCAGCTTGGAAAGCAATTACACAAACCCCTGGATTTTTGAACATTGTAAGTGGTGGCCTGAAGATACGGTTCAGCCAGATCCCTTGTCGGACTGTACCTTTGTGGTTACCCCCAAAAGGAAGGTCCAGGAAGAACAGGTAACACTGGAAGCAGAAATATTAGGGCTAGTAAGGAAACGAGTCCTTCTCGAAGTGCTGATACCACAAAGAGGGAAGGGGGTCACTAAGGACCATCAACCTCAGGAGTCTGAACCAGACTTTCAAGATGGAGTCTGTGAGCTCGGCAGTGAAGCTCTTACACCACAATTGCTTTATGGCAGTAATAGACTTGAAGGACGCATATTATCACGTCCCAATTCATCCAGACTACCAGAAGTATCTGAGAGTAGCCCTGTTCATTCAGGAAGAGCGGAGGCATTTTCAGTTTGATGCCCTACCCTTCGACCTCTCCATAGCCCCGAGAATATTTACAAAACTAATAGCGGAAGTAACAGCCTTTCTACGAATCAAGAATGTAGTGATCGTGCCCTTTTTTAGACTATTTCTTAATAGTAGGGAAATCAGAAGTCCACTGCTCCAGTCAACTTCTAGAAGTCATGACGGTGTTGCATCAGCTAGGGTGGTTGGTAAATTCCCAAAAGTCAAAACTAACCCCCCAAGGACTCAGACCTTCCTAGGTCTAATCCTAGACTCATCTCCAAGCCTGCTTCCTCCCAGAAGATAAGGTCCGCAAATTGCTCGTTTTAGTCTTGAAAGCCATGTGATGTCCCTAAGAGAGGCAATGTCCCGCCTGGGCTCTATGACGGCCTGTCTCCCAGCAGTCAAATGGGCTCAGGGGCATGGGAGGTCCTGTCAGCGCAGAGGTCCTTCAACGGGCATTTAGAAAGCAAGTTCTCTCTCTCCTCAGAAGCTGTAGATTCCCTTTCATGGTGGACAGACAGGGGAAATCTGACCTCAGGCGTACAGTGGTCCAGACCAGTAGATCGGGTGATTATGACCTATGCGAGCAGTTCCGGATGGGGGGGGTCATCTGGCAGAGCTCTCAATACAGGGTCACTGGACATACCACGAGATGGGGGCATCCTCAAACATAAAAGAGCTTTGGGCAGTAGAGAGATCCCTCATAGGCTTCCTTCCTCACATTCAGGGTCACCACGTCCAGGTCAGGTCCGACAACTGGACATCAGTAGCCTATGTGAATCATCAGGGGGGAACAAAATCACGCTCTCTGATGGCTGTGGCAGACAGAATCCTTCATCTGGCAGAGCGACACCTCCCATCCCTCAGTGCCCTTCACATAAAGGGGGTAGAAAACGTAAAGGCAGATTTTCTCAGCCGCCATACCCTAAGACAGGGGGAATGGAGCTTAAACCCAGAGGTCTTCCAACAGATTTTCCAGTTATGGGGGCAGCCAGACATAGACCTGTTCGCCACAAGAGCAAACAGGAAGGTAGACAGATTCTGTTCCTTAAATCCAGCAGAAAGTCCCCATGCCGTGGATGCCCTCCAGATCCCTTGGAAGTTCAGGAAGGCCTATGCCTTTCCCCCCGTTAGTAATGGTTCCAGTAGTGGTGAGGAAGATTCGGGAGGAAGGCGCAAGGGGAATTCTTATAGCCCCTTTTTGGCCCAAGAGGCCTTGGTTCTCCCTGCTTCGACTAATGTCTGTTTCAGATCCCTGGGTTCTAACAGAGGCCGGACCTTCTCATTCAGGGACCAGTATTCCACGCCCAAGCCAGAGGTTTCCATCTTGCAGCGTGGAATTTGAGAGGTCACTACTAAGTAGCAAGGGGTTTTCACCAGGGTTAGTCTCTACCTTGCTGGGTAGTAGGAAACCAATAACGACTAAAATTTATAAGCGTCTGGAGTAAATTCC
Source organism: Phyllobates terribilis (assembly GCF_046119375.1). Taxonomy (NCBI): domain Eukaryota; kingdom Metazoa; phylum Chordata; class Amphibia; order Anura; family Dendrobatidae; genus Phyllobates; species Phyllobates terribilis. Next base: position 215,107,047 of record NW_027362761.1, read on the forward strand.
TAGAATTTATAGATACCTCATTATCAGACAAGCCTCCAATCAGGGGAATCCTGGAGTTTCTGCAAAAGGGGCGCGACCTAGGTCTAGCCACGGGGACTCTTAAAGTTCAGGTGTCGGCATTGGGGGTGCTCTATAATTGTAACTTGGCGGGGAACAGGTGGGTTTCGAGGTTTATAAAGTCCTGTGCCAGAGCCAGACCGGTTCGGTCCCTAAGAGTTCCTTCCTGGGACCTGAATTTGGTCTTGAACGCACTTACCAGTGACCCGTTCGAACCCCTACAGGATGTCTCTCCAAAGATCCTCACCCTTAAAATCATCCTCTTAGTGGCCTTAACGTCTGCTCGTAGGGTGGGTGACCTGCAGGCCCTTTCGGTTAATCCTCCCTACACACAAATTTATGCTGATAGGGTCACCTTGCGTCCAAATCCAGCATACCTTCCCAAAGTGGTATCTAGATTTCACTGTAACCAGGAGATTGTGCTTCCCTCGTTTTGCAGCAATCCTAAAAACCCAGGGGAAGTTAGATTCCATAACCTAGATGTTAGAAGATCACTACTACAGTACATTAACATGATTAGTGTATGGAGGAAGGACCATTCCTTGTTCCTGGCCTTTCAGGGGAATAGAAAAGGTCACGGGGTGTCCAAGGGTACCATTTCTAGGTGGCTTAGGGAGGCCATTTGTCTAGCATATACGTCCACAGGAGTTCCGGCCCCGGACAATGTCAGGGCTCATTCCACCAGAGCCGTCGCAACCTCCTGGGCGGAAAGGGCAGACTTCTCAATCGATCAGATATGTAGAGCTGCTACTTGGGCTACACCATCCACCTTCTTTAAACACTATCTGTTGGATCTGTCCTCCTCTGACCTTACCTTTGGGAGAAGGGTACTTCAGGCGGTGGTCCCTCCCTAGGGTGCTCATAATTCTCCAAAATTCTCTCCAGGTGTGCTGTCATGGGTGAGGGGAAAACACCAAGGTTACTTACCGGTAGCTGTTTTTTCCTGAGCCCATGACGGCACCCGTAGTTTTCCCTCCCTATTTTTTCTGTTTCTCACACCCTGGTGTGCACTGTATTGATTGTAGGTGTTGGTTATATGCCTAACCTCTTTGGGAGGTCCTCTCAATGCTCTGTAAACAACTGAAGCGAGGGAGAGGTACCGCCCTTTTATTTCAGACGGTTTCCTGTCCTTGGTGGGGCGGATCCCTCTCTCCAGGTGTGCTGTCATGGGCTCAGGAAAAACCGGCTATCGGTAAGTAACCTTGGTGTTTTCTTTGCATATACAAGGCCGTTCTATGTATACTGATATTCTGGATAAAGCAGGGAATAATTAGAAACGTTTTCCCACCTTCTCCGTTCCCTCAAATTTCCTAATCCGAGAGGACTTTTTGTATATCTGTAGGAAGCCCCCTAAAGACCAGGATAAGTGGGAAGATAAGAGGAGGAAGAACAGAGGTTTCATGTTCAGTCGTCCCTCCAATATTAAAAAACCCTCCCAATGAGGTTTTTCCCCAGGTGGGAGGAAGGTTCTTTCTTCCTGCCTGGTAAAAGATTTCCAGCAGTGCCTGGATTCTGGGCCTGATAAAATCAGGCCTGAAATTACATTTCACAACTGTCCCCAAACAAAATTTCAGTGACTCCCCTGCTGTCCTCAGTAAAGGAGCAGATAGCCCTAGAACAGGAGGTGTTAGGTCTGGTAGACAAAGCAGTCCTACAAGAAGTGTCCTTCCTGGAAAGAAAAAAAGGATTCTACTCTCCATTGTTCCTGGTGAAGAAACCAGACGGATCCATCAGGACTATTATAAACTTAAAAAAACTGAACAAGTCATTAAAGTTTCCAACTTTCAAGATTGAGACAATAAAAACAGCTATAAAAATCTTGTTTCCAGATTTGTTTTATGACCGTTCTGGACTTGAGACGCTTATCATGTCCCCATACACAATGACTTTCAGAAGTTCCTCAGAGTAGCAGTCTCTATACAAGGGAGAATCAAGCATTTATCGGTACACTGCTCTACGGTTTGGGGTCTCGCTGTTGCTCCACAGGTAATTACCAAGTTGGTGTAAGAGGTAATGGCACAGCTGAGGGAACGGGACATCCTGATTGTCCCATACCTGGACGACTTCTTGATAGTGGGCAACTCCATACAGCAGTGCAAAGAACAGCTGAGGCAAGTCATAAAGTCCTTAGTACAGTTAGGTTGGCTTTTAAAACTAAAAAAATCATGAACCGAGCCAAAAAGAGTGCAGGCGTTCTTGGGTCTCCTACTGGACTCAAACAGGAATGTTGCCTTCCGGAGGAGAAAAAAAACTAAAGATTATGAGCCAGATGTGCAGAGCAATAGATCCTCCCTCTGACTCTGAAGAAGGCCATGTCTCTTCTAGGCTCCATGACCTCCTGCGTACCGGCAGTTCAGTGGGCCCAAATCCACACCAGGGGTTTGCAGTGGGAAGTTTTGGATGCAGAAATTTCCCTAGGAGGGCATTTAGAAAGGCAGCTAACTTTATCCTGCAATGCCATTCTCTAGGTTGGTGGTTGGAGATAGCCAAGTTGTCCAGAGGTGTTCTGTGGGTGAACAGGGTTACTTGAACTCACTATGGATGCAAGTCCCAGAGGTTGGAGGGCACTTTAGGGGGACAAAATAGCTCAGGGGGTCTGGTCAGAGGAGCTAAAGTTGGTATCCTCAAACATGAAGGAACTACTAGCAGTAAAATTCGCTTCATAGAATTTCTAGACCTCCTCCCAGGACCATCAAGTGAGGGTTTTCTCAGACAACCGAGAGGTGGTAGCGTATCTGAACTACCAAGGAAGAACCCGTTCCCGTCCTTGTGATGGAGATAGCAGATCTCTTTTTTCAGATACCAGAGGAAAACCTCAGGTCTCTTACAGCACTCCACATAAGGGGAATAGAGAATCAGAAAGCAGACTTTTTAAGCAACCCAGTTAAAACAGGGCGATTGGGTTCTGCATCAGTCAATCTTTCACCAAATTACAGAATTGTGGTGTCTTCCCATAATGAATCTTTTCGCTAGCAGTCAGAACACAAAAGTAGATCTGTTTTGCTCAATAGACCCCGGGGGGAAGGGTGGACCCTTGTGCTCAGGATGCTTTCATGATTCCGTTGGATCACAGTTTAGCTTATGCCTTTCCCTCAGTTTTCCCTTGGGTGCTCCCGGAGATTCCAGATCTTCTTTCCCAGGGTCCAATGTGTCATCCTCAGGTATCAAATCTGCAACTGACTGTCTGGAATTTGAAAGGGCACTCCTGAGGGATAGGGCTTTTTCCCAAAATCTTGTCTCTACACTACTCCAGAGTAGGAAACCTGTCACCACTAGAGCCTATGGGAAAACCTGGAGAAAATTCCTTTCCACTTCTGGGGCCAAGCTTAAAGGAGAGATTCATATCCTCGCCATCTTTAAAGTTTCTCCAAAAGGGGTTTAGAGTAGGGTTTGGCCACAAGCACCCTGAAGGTCCAAATTGCTGCATTGGGGGCACTCTACAATTATGATTTAGCTGGAAATCGCTGGGTAGCTATTTATTATTTATTATAGGCCTCCGCTAGATCTAGACCCATCATTAGTCAGAGATTACCACCTTGGGATTTAAATTTAGTCCTCTTGGCCTTAATAAAACCTCCATTTGAACCTTTAGACAACTCATCTCTTAAGAGTTTAACTCTCGAAACTGCATTGCTGGTGGCATTGACTTCAGCCCGTAGGGTCAGCGACATCCAGGCCCTGCCTGCTGGTCCTCCTTTTACGCAGATCTTGGAGGATAGGCTGGGTCTGGCTTAAGGATAACTCTATCTGCCCAAGGTGGCTTCATGGTTCCATAAGTCCCAGGAAGTTATTTTGCCATCTTATTGCTCTAATCCCAAGAATAAAGGGGGAAGAAGACCTCCATAAGCTAGACGTAAGGAGGTTTTTATTACATTATCTATCGGCCACTAGAGTGTAGAAAGGATAGTACTCTTTTTGTATGTTTTCAGGGTCCTCCAAAAAGGACTAAAGGCTTCAAGGGGCACACTGGCAAGATTCATAACGGATGCAATCTCTCTGGCATACTCCAAGTGGGGAAGCTGCTCCAGAAGGAATAAGAGCTCACTTAACTAGAGCAGTGTCAACCTCCTGGGCAGAAAGATCTGATGTCTCCATAGAGCAAATATGTAAAGTGGCAACATGGTCTTCCCCCCCCCCCCTCTACCTTTTACAATCATTACTGTCTGGATTTAGCCTCTTTCTCTGATCTCACCTTTGGGAGAAGGGTTCTGGAGCGGTGGTCCCTCCCTAGTGTACAATTCTCTGCAATTATCTCTGTGGTGTTGTCATGGGGGAGGGAGAAAGACTTGGTTGCTTACCGGTAACGGGATTTCTCTGAGCCCATGACAGCACCTGTATTTCCCTCCCTGCACGTGTGGTGAGCACACTTATTTGTTGTTTTTGTATTAGTCACAGGGTGTTCCTGATCAGCATGATGATATTTATTGTTGTAATAACCTGGAGGTCTTCTCCTCCTTTGTAAACAACTGATGCGGGGAGAGGTTCCGCCTTTATTACCTGTAGGTCTACTGTTCCCCTCTCTCCGTGGTGCTGTCATGGGCTCAGAGAAATCCCATTACCGGTAAGTAACTATGTCTTTCTGGCACTTCCATCCATAAAATCAATCTTTTTATTAGAGATTAATTTAAAAACAGGAGGATCTGTCAGGATAAAACCATACTAGTTTCTGGCATACACTGCTCCCTTAGTCCTAGGAATATCCAATGGATTATAAGGTTATTTTTGAGATACTCCAGGATAGCATCTCTCAGGAAACCTACAGATTTGGCCTATTGCAGAGGTTAAACTTAACAGGAAGGGTGCCCTGAAACTGAGCTCTGCTTCACAGTATTCAATCTGCAAGAATCCCTCTGTCTAAATTGAAAATCGGCACCTGAAAAGTTCCAACTAGCTCATCTTTAACACTTGACCATAGCCGTACTCCACCTCCATCTTCTTGGTGTCTAAGTCAAAATGGAGGTTTGTGCCCGTAACTGATCCAGACACAGGCTCATTAATCTGGTCCTTCAAGAGCCACTCATTTAATCAGTCCATAAAACCTATTATAAATCTGTCTTCTGATGTTTTTTTGGCGCAGTCTTGAAACTTCACCTTCTTCGTCTTGTTCAGTGGTCGTCAGGTTTCAGCCTCCCTTATCTTGGTTAGGTCTCTGAGTACTTAATACCTTTTATACTTCTGGGCACTCCAAGAAGGTTGCAGTGTTGGAATGACAGCACTGAAGGATAATGGGTTCCTGATTGAAACAAAACAAACGTGAAGCAATCTTTTGCACCTAATGTGCATTTTTTTTTTTTCTCTACACGTTTTTATGCATCCCTGTTGACTTTTTGCAACAAACTTTTGATGGTTCTGTGATATCAATATCCCAATCTTAGTAATTTCAAGAGTACTGCGTCCCTCCTGTAAGATTTTACGTTTTTGACTTTTCAGAGTCAGTTTAACCTATTCTCTGGCCTGGCCTGTTTTGCCTGAAGGAAAACAAGCGGCCTAAATAATTCTGCACACCTTGATAAAGGGTGTTAATATTCTTAGGCCACACCTAAATACAAATCTCCTAATATTCTTCAAACCAATAAGCACTCAAGTTTGGTTTACCCTTGGCTCCGTAGGTTTTCATTTAACCGTAACATGCAAAGGTGCCAGAAGTGAGACCTCCTACTATGTGGTGACAGATGCTTTTGTTTGAGCCTGATACAGGATCTCACTTACTGAATCTGGCATCATAGCAAGTGTGTGATTCAGAAGCATATTGCTAGCGGTCTTAAGACTGAAGTAGTAGCTACTGCTCGGTCACAAAGGGGTGCCCCTCTTTTTATGGAATCTTTAATATAATGTATATCAATGGTTAAGGGTTTATATTTGAAAAGAAAACCTTATCAACTTCATGTTACTCAAATGAGAGAGGGGAAAAAAATTCCTAGTGCGGCGGTAGATAGATAGTGTTTTGTATATTTTAGTTGCAGAGTGAAAGATTTTCTGTGCAAAAGGCAAAGCCTAAAGTTAAGAATTGTGCCATTTGCTTCAATGTAGGGGGCTTTCTTGTACAAGTCTGCTATGTAAGTCATGCACAAATGTGGTACTGGATGAACAACCTACTACAGAAATATCGAAGATTCACACTTATTGAAGAAAAGATCTGACCGTTTCAATTTGTGGCTCCTACCCTTTTTATTTTTACCCAGTTCCAAGACTCTTGACGAAGGTGATGGCACAAGTGGTATAGTTTCTAAGGTTGCAGGACATAAATATCATGTGATACCTAATGACTACCTCATGTTGGCAAAGTTTTTCATACTATCCTTCGAAAAGATATCGAGAGGTCCCATGGACATGTTCTGGATCTAAAAATGTAGAAAAGTCCAACTTTTAGGTCCTTCTCACAGGAAAGTATTTTAAGGAACTTTTCTGGACTTGATGAAGCAGTCTTATAGAACGAATAAAAAAAAGACATCACTTTCAAGAATAAAAAATTACCTTTGATGTAGCAGACTTTTTTTCCTTCAAAAATGTCAAACCTGGCGACTATGACTGCATGTGTCCCAACATTAGCCTGGTCCCAATTCCATTGCCGCCCTCTTCGATCTCAAGTTTTGCAGTTTTGTATCTAGTGTCCTCTGAAGCCATTCCAAAGATGAGACTGCCACCAAGAGTAAGGAAATCTCTAGACTGGTGGCTTAAAGCCAAGCCACCTGAAGCAAAGAGTGCAGTGGAATCCTGATCAGTGTGTCGCACTACAGATGCAAGTGCTTGGAAGTGGGAAAACCAAGACATGAACTAGTTTCTTCATAGCCAGTGGCACCAAGCTTATAAAGTAATTTCTCAAACTGCAAAGGACTAAGAGCAGTATGGGAGGCCCTCAGAAAATTGCAGGACCAGTTAGCCAATTGTCATGTTTAGCTGTATTCAGACAATACAACTGCAGTAGCCGTTCTGAAACGCCAAGGTGGAACAAAGTTCAAAAATCATCTTCTTTCCCTAACCACAGTTACTTTAAAAGGTAGCGAAAATACCTTTGCGGACTTAAGTCTCAAGCGCATGGTACCTTTTGGAATGGTCATTAAATCAAGAAGCTAAATCCATCCTCCTTGCCCAAATTGGTGTTTTGGTTCCACAGGTCGTAGGATATCTACCTTGCAACTTATTGTGACCAGTTGAGATTATAATTGGAAAATTAAATTAAATTTACTACTTGCCTTTAGGTGTCAGTCATGGAGAAAATCAAATAATCTCCACCTCCAGTTCCAGGGCCTGAATTGTGGTCTGAAAGTGTCCAAAGCCTCTATTTCTACATTGGCAATTTTAGCACTCTGTAAATCCTATAAATTACAAACTCTGATGGCGCCTACACAATATAAGGCACATTCTGCCAGAGCTGTGACTGTGTCCTGGCCTGAGAGGTCTTCAGTGTCCATTGAGCTAATCTGCAGATCAGCAACATGGTTGTACCCACATCTTTTTCAAATATAGCTGTACGTTTCCTCAGGCCAAGATTTGGCATGCAGGACTTCACAGCCAAATGCGGTTATCCCTCCCTTGAAAAATACCAGAAACATTTTTTTTTTTTTTTTATATGCAAGTTGCGCTATGTAAAGTTTTGAATTTTACTTACTGGTAATTCGGTGCTCTTCAGCACTATATTACTGTATGTTCCCTCCCTGTGTTATGCCTTACATTCCAAACATTAACCGTCCGTCAGGGGCAACTGATCTGACAGGCGCAGCTCACTTAGTTTCATTTCTCTATTTTCAGTGGTTTGTCTGGGAAACACCCTCCTCTCAGTACCTTCCTAACTTTAAAGGCTGTGTGAAACCTGAGAAGCCATTTATTACATTCCTATTAAGGTAACTGATCACTTTTAGAGCATTGAAATTTTAAAAAAAGGAAAATATAGCCAATTTTCTAGCCTGTGCCTGACGGGCGCAATGCCCCTAAACTCGTTATGAAACATATTGCCCCTGACGGAGGGTTAAATCCTCCTTTTTGTTAAGCATTTCCTGGTGCCTAATTTATTTAGAAAACACTGGGGAAAGGGCAGGGGCTTTTAGCCTCTGTATCTCCACTGAAAACTGAGTCACTCATGCAAGTGCTGTCATGTTGTCAAAAGAAAACCGGATTATCAGTACGTATAATGCAAACATTTTTGTTGTAAATTAAAAACGCCAAGTTGCAGACAAGTCATGAACAGGTGTGTGGTGTGTGTGTTGTTGTGTGTTTTTTTTTTTTTTTTTTTTTTTTTTTTTAAACTGCTACAAAATGACGAAATATTTTAACATTACTGGACCCCTATGAACCTCATCGGCTGGGCTTATTAGAAATGATACAATGACGGTTAAAACATTGAGGACTTTCAAAAGACCCCCCTGCAAGTGCCATGGCAATCAATCTGCATTTATTGCCGTTGTGGTGTTTTTGCCCTATTCCCCCCTCCACCACGTCTAGAAATGGTGGGCTCCATATTGAGAACCTTTATAAATTAATGCTAGCGACAATCGCTAAGGGTTTAACCAGACCTTTCTAGTGACTGTTCAACATAAGCTGGCTATGTACATAGAACTATTCTGGCTACTTTGGCTTGTATGCTCCACTTTTCACCAGTTTTCCCTTCTGCATGGTTTCTTATTTTCATTTCTCCCTGAACTAGTGTGGAATGACTAGCTATGTCTTCCACATAGAGCAGGAGTCACATCTAGGTACTCTTTCATGTATATGTAGCACAAGTTCAAAAGTAGCAGCAGCATGGAGGGCATTATACAGCAGTACTTGGTAATGTAGCTGAGAATCCAGCTCTGGGGTGAGAGAAGCTGTTAAACGGATAGTATTGCGGTCTTTTGTTTGATTCATTTTTTTACTTTGGTTCTCTCTCTGCTGTCCCCCACTCCTTTTTGTGTGTATTTTAATAAGTAAAGAAATAAGCATATTTCTCTGGTAAGAAACTTTGTAATATATTTTTGCTTGAACTGTCAATGTATGCTACATTTGTGTAAACAGTGACTATTTAATACTACTTATAATCGAGCAGCATTTTTTCTTATTGCTCTGCATTGTGCTATTCCGGTGTCAATTAATTCATAGTTTTCTAGGAAGAATAAACAACCAAGTCTTAACAGTCAAGGGTGTGCCCCTGCAGTGAAGCTATCCAAGTAGTGACTATTGTAGGGATTCTCCTTTTTGCTAGGTGAATGGTAACACCCAGTTGTTTTCTCATTATTCTCTTTAGGACAACACCAATTGATGTGGGCCCATGCACCTGTCTGGGAGACTCCACTCCCTTCCTATATTCATATGTATTTGAATTCATTGTAAGGGCCCATAAAGGGGCAATGGAACACATTATAGGGTATATGGCAATAGAGGGCATTATAGAGAAATTGACAGATTGTGAAAGAGGGCAGTGGGGACAATATGCAGAGGGGCAATGATGAGGTACTAGTGGTGGCTCTGGTGCCGCCCTAATGTGCTGACGGTGGTTCTGATCTTATACACATGTAGCAATCCATAATGTGTATGTATACCGTACAGACCAAAAGTTTGGACACACCTTCTCATTTGAAGATTTTTTTTCTGTATTTTTATGACTATGAAAATTGTAGCTGCTTTTTTCTTGCCATAATACAAATTCTAAGTAAAGAAAAATGAGTGGCCATCATTACTTTAAGAAATGAAGGTCAATCAGTGCAAAAAAATTGGGCAAACTTTGAAAGTGTCCCCAAGTGTAGTTGCAAAAACCATCAAGTGCAACAAAGAAACTGGCTCACATGAGGACCCCCCCAGGAAAGGAAGACCAAGAGTCACCTCTGCTTCTGAGGATAAGTTTATCCGAGTCACCAGCCTCAGAAATCGAAGGTTAACAGTAGCTCAGATTAGAGACCAGGTCAATGCCACACAGAGTTCTAGCAGCAGACACATCTCTTCAAGAACTGTTAAGAGGAGAAGTTGTGCAGCAGGCCTTCATGGTAAAATAGCTGCTAGGAAACCACTGCTAAGGACAGGCAACAAGCAGAAGAGACTTGTTTGGACTAAAGAACACAAGGAATGGACATTAGACCAGTGGAAATCTGTGCTTTGGTCTGATGAGTCCAAATTTGAGATCTTTGGTTCCAACCACCGTGTCTTTGTGTGACGCAGAAAAGGTGAACGGATGGATTCTACATGTCTGGTTCCCACCGTGAAGCATGGAGGAGGAGGAGGTGTGATGGTGTGGGGGTGCTTTGCTGGTGACACTCTTGGGCATTTATTCAAAATTGAAGGCATACTGAACCAGCATAGCTACCACAGCATCTTGCAGCAGCATGCTATTCCATCCGGTTTGCGCTTTAGTTGGACCATCATTTATTTTTCAACAGGACAATGACCCCAAACACACCTCCAGGCTGTGTAAGGGCTATTTGACCAAGAAGGAGAGTGATGGGGTGCTACGCCAGATGACCTGGCCTCCACAGTCACCAGACCTGAACCCAATCGTGATGGTTTGGGGTGAGCTGGACTGCAGAGTGAAGGCAAAAGGGCCAACAAGTTCTAAGCATCTCTGGGAACTCCTTCAAGATTGTTGGAAGACCATTTCTGGTGACTACCTCTTGAAGCTCATCAAGAGAATGCCAAGAGTGTGCAAAGCAGTCATCAAAGCAAAAGGTGGCTACTTTGAAGAACCTAGAATATAAGACATATTTTCAATTGTTTCACACTTTTTTGTTAAGTATATAATTCCACATGTGTTAATTCATAGTTTTGATGCCTTCAGTGTGAATGTACAATTTTCAGTGTCATGAAAATACAGAAATTTCTTTAAATGAGAAGGTGTGTCCAAACTTTTGGTCTGTACGGTGTATACATACATACATTTTTTTTATTTATTTTTTTAAATTTAAGTTTTTTTTCTAGTGGAAATTCTCTAAAATCTTAATCTTTCTCAAATACTCAATTCTTGGATCTGGTGATAGTACATTAAAATATAATGGTGGTTCCGGTGATGTATTCATGTAATAACCCCTTTAAAAATGTTTACTGCCCTTGGGATTGGTTCAGTATGGCAGCTGACAACACTAATTTTGTTATCCCTTTTAGATGACTTGAATCTGTTTAATCCCTCAATGCAATATCACATTTGTGTATGTGATTGCAGGGGTTATCGCGTCTGTAGGGGTTTAAGGAGCTGAGCGCTCTCCACACGCAACAGTTCACTGTGCCTTCACTGATCTGCCTCCTATTTTACCTAGCCCTGCACTACTAGCTGCATTATGTAAAATAGGAGGCAGTTCAGTGAAGGCGGTGAGCTGTAATAAGGGCATATAGATGAATAAGTAAACAGAGCGCCAGATAGAGCCCCCTACAGACCACCCCGAAGCACAAGCATATGATTATCTCCAAACTGAAAGTAATGATTACATAAGAACCACGGGACTGATTTCATCAACCAAGGTATCCTTTTAATCAGTGTAGTGTTTCCCACCTGACAGTGTATGTAGTTTACTGAGCAGGTGCGCTTTAAACATCTGATGGCTGCAATGAAATGGAGTGTTCGCCGCTTCGCACACTTTCTGGCTTTCATAGGCGCCCTGTGATGCAATGGATTACCTGTATCTTGGCCCTTCTTTTGAAGCTTATCTACCGTATTTTTCGGACCATAAGACGCACTTTTTTCCTCCAAAATTTTGGAGGAAAATGGGGGGTGCATCTTATAGTCCAAATGTTGTATATGGGTGTATATGTGGGGTGTGGGGGGAGCAGTATCGGTGGAGGAGCGGGGCACAGGAGGCAGCAGCTGCCTGCTGCTGCCTACACTGTCCCCGCTGCTAAAGAAAATGAATATTCACTGCTCCCCCACGCCCATGAGGCGTGGGGTGCACTGAATATTCATGCTCCTTAATAGCGGTATACAGTGTAGCCACGCTGCTGCTGCTGCCGCCGGCTATCTCCTGTGCCTGCTGTTAAAGGGCATGAATATTCAACCTCTCTCCATGCCTATGGGCGTGGGGAGGGGGTGAATATTCATGCCCTTTAATGAGCGGGCACAGGAGATAGCCGGCAGCAGCAGCCGCAGCGCGGCTCCGCTGTGTACCGGCTATGAAGGAGAGAAGTCGCTGCTCCCTGCGCACACAGACCCGGCGTGGGGAGGAGTGACTTCTGGCAGCTGATCTCTCCATGTGAGCCACGCATGGCAGTGACATCATTCGCGGCTCACATGGAGAGATCAGTGCAGGCAGACAGGACGCAGCGCTGGAGGAGAGGAGAGGCGAGTATGAGTGTTTATTTTTTTTTTTTAATGTGGAGCCTGATGGTGATGAGGGGTGCCATGCACACCAGGATAGGGATGAGGGGACCACATATATATATATATTCCGCCCCCCCTTCCTTTTATACCAGGATGTGTGATATTATCAGAATTGGGGGACATTACCCCTATACCAGTGTCAGTAGAAGACCCCCTCCCCCTTAAAAGTGCATCATGACCACATTTTTTTGCTTACATTTTTATTTTTTTATTTTCCTCCTCTAAAACCTAGGTGCGTCTAATGGTCCGGTGCGTCTTCTAGTCCGAAAAATACGGTATATGCTTAGCTTCAAGGGAGACCAAGATGAAAACCAGGGGAGGAGTCCTGAGGAGATAATTTGTATATTCCCACTGCATTTTGGGATAAGTGAAAATTCTCCGCGAGCTCAAAGAACACTGGATTTTGCCCGTTGGAGCTGAAAGGAGGACATCGGTAAACCGTGCACTGGTAGGCGTGCGAATTTTGGAGAGTTTTTCATTGTTTTCATAACGCATTAACAAGAAGAACATGGAAGAGTCCAGGAGCCATTTGGTGAGCTGCATATCCTGCTACATGTTCACAGACTTGCCAGTGGAAAAGCCAAACTTCACATGCCAGAAATGCAAGCTTGTGTCCCTGTTGGAGGAAAAGTTGCGAAATCTAGAAGAGAGGTTAACTACCTTGAAAATCATTAAGGAAGGTGAAGAGTTCTTAGACAGAGCAGAATTATCTCTTCATGATACAGAAAGAGAAGAAATTCAAACTGCACCTGACAAAACAGAGGAATGGAAGCATGTAACTCTGAGAAGCAGGAGCATGGAGAGGCAGTCAGCACCCATACTGCTCAGGAACCAGTACCAGGCTCTCACGCAGGAGAAAGATGAAGAAATACAGAAAGATAAGACTTTGCCCACAATGAATAACCTTGTAAGCCCTCAGAATCCTCCTGGATGGAGAAAGAAAAATGTTGTGAAGAAAAAACAGAGAGTGGTGGTCATGGGGGATTCCCTGTTAAGAGGAACAGAGGCCGCTATCTGCAGACCAGACATAACCTCAAGAGAAATGTGCTGTCTTCCAGGAGCAAAAATTAAAGATGTGTCTGACAGGATATCAAGACTCTTCAGACCTACAGATCACTACCCATTCCTGCTAATACATGTGGGGACAAATGACACCGCAAGAAAGGACCTGGAAACCATCTGCAGTGACTTTGAAAACTTAGGCAAGAAAGTGAAAGAATTGGGAGTGCAGGTGGTCTTCTCATCCATCCTCCCAGTGGATGGCCATGGAACAATGGGGTAGAATAAGATTCTACAGGTGAACAACTGGCTTCGTCGATGGTGCCGTCAACAAGGATTTGGATTTCTGGATCACGGAATGAATTACCTATGGTGGACTACTTGCTAAAGTCTTGCCAAGACTGGAAACCGTGTATTTGGAAGTCGCCTTGCTACACTCATCAGGAGAGCTTTAAACTAGAACAATGTGGGAAGGGAAGCAAAAGGCCAGAAAAAGCTATACAGCTGACAAATCCTATTGAGATCTCTGCTATTGGAAGTGGAAAGAAAGAACAAAGACAAAAAAATCAAAATAAAAAATATGGGAGGAAGAGAAACCAATCACAAACTAAAATGTTTTTATACAAATGCACAAAGCATGGGAAACAAACAAGGAGAATTGGAACTAATGCAGGAAAAGAAATGTCATTGGAATCGCTGAAACTTGGTGGGACGATACACATGATTGGAATACAAGGTTAAAAGGATACAACTTATTTGCAAGAAATAGACTTGATAAACGAGGAGGAGGTGTCGCATTGTATGTTAGAAAAGCGTATATCTGCACAGAGATTGAAGCTTCAGAGACTGGGAGTTCTGTGGAAACTGTTTTGGTAAGAATACAAGGAGAGCACAACGGAAAGGACACCATTGTAGGCATTTACTACAGGCCACCTGGGCAACCTGAAGATATGGATGAACTCTTTATGTATCAAGTGACCAAGTTCTCCAAAAAATATGACGTAGTGGTCATAGGAGATTTCAACTATCCAGACATTTTGTTGGGAATCTCTCTCAAGTAAAACTAACAGGTCAAGCAAATTCTTATCCTCTTGCTGACAACTTTACTGACAACTTTATCTTCCAAAAGGTAGGGGAGAAAACAAGGGGATCTGCTACTTTTGGATCTAATCCTTATAAACAGGGAGGAAATGGTTGAGGAGGTAAAAGTGGCTGGGACCCTAGGAGGCAGCGATCATGCTATTATAGAATTTTGGATAACTAGAGGAGGAAGACATGTGAAGACTCAAACTTCAAGGTTAGATTTTATAAAGGCAGATTTTAAGCGACTCAGAAAGAGAATAGGAGGGATCCAATGGCTGGATGTCCTTAAGGACCAAAATGTCCAGGAAGGATGGGAAATTTTTAAAAATTAGATTCACAAAGCACAATCGTTAACATCCCAAAAAAGTAGGAAAAATGGGAAGCATTTAAGGAAACCAGGATGGATGAACACAGAACTTAAACACATGCTAAAAAAGAAAGAAATGTTTATAAAATGGAAAGAGGGAGGTGTATCTAAAGATTATAATGCAGTCTTCAGAACCTGCAGGGCACGTATCCGGTTAGCTAAAGCTGACAATGAATTAAGGCTTGCAAGAGATGTCAAAAACAATAAAAAAGGATTTTGGGGGGTATGTCAAAAGTAAAAGAAAAGTCAAAGATGCTATAGGATTTTTACAGGATGAAAATGGTGAAATGGTTAGAGGATGTTGAGAAGGCTGAACTTTTTAATTCCTCTTTTGCATCAATTTTCTCTTAGAAAATGTAACATCAACTGATCTTCACTGTCCTATTAACCTGGATTCTTCTATTCCTTTATCTGTAAGCAAAGTTTGTGAGGGAATATTTAGCTAACATAAATGAGCTCCAAGTCTCCAGGTCCAGATGAATTACACCCCAAAGTACTGAAGGAGATCGTAGAAGAAATTTTAGAACCACTCTCCATAATCTTTGAAAATTCTTGGAGAACAGGAGAAGTCCCAGAAGACTGGAGAAGAGCAAATGTTGTTCCTATCTTCAAAAAGGGGAAGAAGGTGGACCCAGGGAACTATAGGCCGGTGAGTCTGACTTCTATACCAGGAAAGATCTTTGAACAAATTATTAAACAACATGTATGTAAGTACCTGGATAAGAATGAAGTGATTAACGAGAGTCCGCATGGGTTTGTAACTAACAAACCATGTCAGACTAACTTTAATTTCCTTCTATGACAGAATCACTGACTAGGTGGATCAGGGAAATGCTGTAGATATATTATATCTTGACTTTAGCAAAGCATTTGACAAAGTATCTCACACCATCCTTATTGAAAAAATGACCAAGTATGGAATGGACAAGGCAACTGTTAGGTGTATTCATAACTGGCTTAGTGATGGGACTCAAAGAGTGATCGTAAATGGCTTCACATACAGTTGGATGAATGTCTCCATTGGGGTACCACAGGGCTCTGTTCTGAGTCCTGTATTGTTAAACATCTTTATCAATGATTTAGATGAAGGAATTGAGGGTAAACTGATTAAATTTGCTGATGACACAAAGCTAGGAGGGATAGCTAATACTAGAGAAGAGAGAGAGAGGATTCAAAAAGACCTAAATAAACTGGAGCTGTGGGCAGCAACTAACAATGTTTTTTTAACAGGGAAAAATGCAAAGTACTACATCTGGGCAATAAAAATGAAAAAGAATATATAGAATAGGAGGAATAGAGCTAAGCAACAGTACATGTGAAAAAGACTTGGGTATACTAATAGATCATAGACTGAACATGAGTCAACAGTGTGATGCAGCAGCAAAAAAAACAAATACAATTCTGGGATGTATTAACAGAAGCATACAGTCCAGATCACGTGAAGTCATTATCGCACTTTACTCCTCTTTGGTCAGACCTCATCCGGAATACAGTGTTCAGTTTTGGGCACCACATTTTAAAAAAGACATTGACAAACTGGAGCAAGTTCAGAGAAGAGCAACCAGAATGGTGACCAGTCTGCAAACCATGTCCTATGAGGAACGGTTACAGGATTTGGGAATGTTTAGCTTGCAAAAAAGATTGAGGAGACTTAATAGCTGTCTACAAATATGTCAAGGGCTGTCACATTGTAGAAGGATCATCTTTATTCTCATTTGCACAAGGAAAGACTAGAAGCAATGGGATGAAACCGAATTGGAGAAGACACAGATTAGATATTAGAAAAAATTTTTGACCGGGTGATCAATGAGTGGAACAGGCTGCCACGAGAGGTGGTGAGTTCCCCTTCAATGGACGTCTTCAAACAGAGGCTGAACAGACATCTGTCTGAGATGATTTAGTGAATCCTGCTTTGAGCAGGGGGTTGGACCAGATGACCCAGGAGGTCCCTTCCAACTCTACCATTCTATGATTCTAAGATTTAGATTATATACGGCATTATATTATTGCAGTAAATGGTATAAGCGATCGGACGAACACAGATTCAGGTCTCCTAAGGAGACTAACTAAGTGAAAAATACACAACTTTAAATTTTTTTTTTTATCACCTTTTTTTTTTCTTCCCATTGCAAATAAATGTAAGAATACACCTATGTAGTTTTGAAGTGTTCATAAAAGTCTGATCTATCAATATGTAAAAGTAATTAACCTGTTTTGGTAAACATCGCAGCAAAAAACATTAAGTCCCAGAAATGTTTTTGGTTATTTTTTAACATATGCTGTACAGTGGGTACAGAAAGTATTTAGACCCCTTTAAATTTTTCACTCAGTTTCATTGCAGCCATTTGCTAAATTCTGAAAAGTTCATTTTTTTTTTCTCACTAAAGTACACTCTGCACCCCAAGTTAACTGAAAAAAAGCAAATGTTGAAATTTTTGAAAATTTATTAAAGAAAAAACTGAAATATCACATGGTCAGAAGTATTCAGATCCTTTGCTCAGGCACTCATATTTAAGTCACATGCTGTCCATTTCCTTCTGATCCTCCTTGAGATGGTTCTACTCCTTCATTGGAATCCATCTATGTTTAATTAAACTGATAGGACTTGATTTTGAAAGGCACACACCTGTCTATAATAAGACCTCACAGCTTCTTTACCTCTCACCAGATAGGTAAAGAAGAATCCGAAGATCACTGTGGCTGAGCTCCAGAGATGCAGTAGGGAGATGGGAGAAAGATCCACAAAAAACAACTATCACTGCAGCCCTCCACCAGTTGGGCCTTTATGGCAGAGTGGCCCGACGGAAACCTCTCCTCAGTGCAAGACATATGAAAGCCCGCATAGAGTTTGCTCAAAAACACATGAAGGACTCCCAGACTATGAGAAATAAGATTCTCTGGTCTGATGAGATGAAGATAGAACTTTTTGGTGATAATTCTAAGCCGTATGTGTGGAGAAAACCAGGCACTGCTCATCACCTGCGCAATACAATCCCAACAGTGAAACATGGTGGTGGCAGCATCATGCTATGGGGGTGTTTTTCAGTTGAAGGGACAGGACGACTGGTTGCAATTGAAGAAAACATGAATGCGGTCAAGTACGGAGTGATCCATGGATGAAAACTTCTTCCAGAGTGCTCTGGACCTCAGACTTGGCCGAAGGTTCACCTTCTAACAAGACAATGACCCTAAGCACACAGCTAAAATATCAAGGAGTGGCTTCAGATCAACTCTGTGACCATTCTTGACTGGCCCAAACAGAGCCATGATCTAAACCCAATTGAGCATCTCTGGAGAGACCTGGAAATGGCTGTCCGCCAACGTTCACCATCCAACCTGACGAAACTGGAGAGGATCTGCAAGGAAGAATGGCAGAGGATCCCCAAATCCAGGTGTGAAAAACTTGTTGCATCATTCCCAAGAAGACTCATGGCTGTACTAGCTCAAAAGGGTGCTTATACTCAATACTGAGCAAAGGGTCTGAATACTTATGACCATGTGATATTTCAGTTTTTCTTTTTTAATAAATTTGCAAACATTTTTACATTTCTGTTTTTTTCAGTCAAGATGGGGTGCAGAGTGTACATTAATGCGAATAAAAAATGAACTTTTTAGAATTTACCAAATGGCTGCAATGACAGAGTGAAAAATTTAAAGGGGTCTGAATACTTTCCATACCCACTGTATGTAGTCAAAAATGGCATCAATAAAACAGTGAACTCGCCATGCAAAAACTCACTCAGCTCAATCAATGGAAAAACAAAAATGTTAAGGGTCTTGGAAAATGGCAACACAAGACAATTTTTTTTTTCCCCCAATTAAATATAGAAAAAAAAAAATTGAATCACGATTCGCCAGGGTTATTATGGCAATACCAAACTCAAAGTACATTTTACCACGGAATGTACGCCATAAAAACAAAACACTAAAAATGACTGCGGAATTGCATTTTCAAAGTTTCACCTGGATTTGAATTGTTTTTCAGTACATTGCTTAGTAAATTGAATGCTGTCATTCAAGACTACAACTTGTACCACAAACAATGAGCAGTTTTACAGCTATTTGGTTGGAAAAATACAGAAAAGTTATGGCTTTTGGAAGAAGGGGAGGGAAAAAAAAGCAACGAAAACTGGCTGTGGAGGGAAGAGGTTAAGAAAGCGGATCATTCTTGTAACGCACTGCAGTATCCCTGTATTGTAGTGTAATATCCCTGCTGATGTCATGCTGAACGGTACTACCTTTGCACATAGGATGCCTAATGGGTGTAATAAGCCCCTCCCTCATTTTCGCTGTTTCGGCCCATTTTCACTGGATGAAAATCTGTCAGATTTCAATGTAATGACCCATCGGTCAAGATAATTGGGTAATGTGACTGGGTTTAGTGACTGAACGATGTGCCTAAAAGCGCTTGTTCATCGTGCATAAAATTAGTTTAGGTGAGCAAAAAAATGTTTATTCAATTTTTAAAAATTGTGTAATGCAAATGAATTGTTCACTCGTTCTATGATTTGACAAAGTGGAAATTCAAGTCCTAAATAGGGTTGACTATAGGCAATATTTGAGTAGAAGTTGGAGCATTGGAATGAATGTTTGTAATTATCTTAAAATTTCGCTTTGCTGATTTTGATTTTCTGTCTACAGGATCAGTGGAAATGTTTGTACAATACTTTTGAATTCATGTATTCAAATTAGTATTCCTTATGGGATTTGAATGTTAGACACCTAAGATCATCGGTCTGTGTTAACACAGTGCAGGATGTTACAATGTGACAATCACTATTCAACCATTTTATTCATGATTTTTGTCCTGTATAAACACTTGTCTGATATTATTTGCACCTCATGAATTAATCACACCGTTCATCATTTTAAACGATTATCTGCCCATGTACACTAACCCTTAGATGCTGTGATTGCTTTTGTCTTGTCTATTCTCGCCTGTTGCCGCTGTTGTCGGTTGTGGATGGCATGGTTTAGGCTTTTGAGCCCTCTGCAGCTAATCACTCATTACTGTATTTAGATATTTTAAGTGATACTTTGCAGTAGGAAGTTGAAGTTGACGCGCCCCCGGGGCGATGGGGTACTCGGCAGCTGGGCCTATGGATGCTGGTGGGGGGATATCACTGTGGCTGGCCCTGTCCATGGCCCAGGGCGGTCAACCAAAAGGGGGATTGTAACTTGGATAGGAAAAATAAAATAGTTTGACGCCACCTGTGGTACCTGGTAAGGTTTACCAGCGCTGTTGCAGACCTCCGGGGGGTGATGGGATGGCAGCTGAGGTGTTCCTGCTCCCCACAGGTGGAGTGGGCCCCCGGGGCAGTGTGGAGTTTGGTGGGTGGTGATGCTGGGACTTGTAGTGCAGGCGGGATGGCGCAGCAGGAGTAATTGACAGAGACAGGGGATTCGCTTCAATACCTTTACTGGTGCGGATTTCAGATACGGTCCAGGGTACTCAGTAGGATGGGTGCACTTCAGGACTTCTCCCCAGTGAGCGGGTATAAGGCATCCTGGTCCGTGTCTCCCTCTGTGTATGCTCCTGGCCTGCCTGCAACTGGGCCTAGCTTCTGTCGTGCTGTTCCTTCACCTGTCGCTCGGTAATAGGACCTTCTGTTGGCAACTACTCTCCCTGGACGCTGGGGCCTTGTGGTTCCTGGTCCTGTAATGGGTCTAGCTTCAGGTCATCCAGGGACTTGTAGTCCTCCTCGAATGCCGGTGATCCCTACTGGGTATAAAGGGACCCTGTAGGCGTGGACCCGGTGTCCGGTTTGTATACTGGGGTGAGCCTATGATGCTCCTCTGCCCCTTCTCAACTCCTCTCTCTCCTCTTGCCGTCGGCCACACTCGGAGCCGTCGGAACTCAACTCGTGTTGTAGGCCTTGGCTCGCCTAAGCACAGCAGCCAGCGTGCTGCGTCCTTGCTGCTCTCAGCGTCAGCACGCTCTCCAACAACTAACTTCTGGCTGAACTGCCTGGCTCCACCCTCCATGTATATATCCCTAACGGGCTCCCTCTGGTGGTATGAGGTGGAAGGGTGGAGGTGTTTGTATGTAGTGAGGGCCTCTTGTAGAGAAGTCCGTCCATGCACCCTGTGCACAGCAGGGTGCCACAAAAGTGTAACTTTTTGATTATATATAATATAATACTTTTGGGTCCAGAAATACTTGGTCAGTGGCTGAATCTTCATGATTTGAGCTCTGCATGCCACAAATTTTGATTTTAAAATGAAACACCTGAGATGCAATTGAAGTGTAGACACTACAGGTCTCGGAAAATGGCGCTATCTTTTTATTGCAACAATTTTTCTACAAAGTGTCCTTATTTTAGGGGCACAAAAGTAATTGGCCAAATTAACTTTAGAAAGTATTAAAAATGAACATTTTATTTATAGGAGAGAATCCTTTGCAGGCAATAACTGGTGATGTCCATGGCTTCCAGACTTCAAGCAAACACTGAGTTTCCTCATTTTGTGGTGATTTGCCAGGCATTTACTGCAACTGACTGCTTGTTGGTCTTTCTACCCTAAGTTTTGTCTTAAGCATGCGAAACGCATGCTTTATGGGGTTGAGAATCTGGTGACTGATTTGGCCACTGCAGAATATTCCACTACTTTGCCTTAAAAAGAAAACAAAACAAAACTCCTGGGTTGCTTTCTCTGTATGTTTTGGGTCATTGGACAGCGCTTCACAGTACAGATGGACAATCAACCTTGCTGCATTTGATTGAATCTGAGCAGAAAGTATAGCCCTGTACACTTCAGAATTCATGCAGCTGCTTCTGTCTTCCGTCACATCAATAAGCGCTAGTAACCCAGTGCCATTAGAAGCCAATCATGCCCCTACCATCATGCTGCCTCCACCATGTTTTACAGAGGATGTGGTGTGCTTTGGATCATGATCTGTTCCAAGTCTTCTCCATACTTTCTTCTTCCTATGATTCTGGTGTAGATTGATGTTGGTTTAATCTGTCCAAAGCTTTTCCAGAACTAGGCTAGCTTCTTTAGATGTCTTTTGGCAAAGTCTAATCTGGCCTTTGTATTTTTAAAGCTGATTAATGGTTTGCACCTTGTGATGAACACTTTATAGTTGCTCTCATGAAGTCTTCTTTTTATGGTAGACTAGGATACTGAAACGCCTACTTCCTGCAGAGTTCTTTACTTGGGTGGATGTTGTGAAGGGGTTTACTTGATCATGGAAATGATTCTGTGAACATCCAGGCCTTTTTGAGTTCCCATGCTCACCAGTGTGCTCCTTTTTTTTTTTTTTAGCAGGATGTACCGAACTGTTTATTTGGCCACTCCTAACATTTCTACTATCTCTCTGATGGATTTATCTTCCATTGAGAGCTCCCTTGAACACATGTTGTTGTTTCACAACTCCATATGCAAATGCCACACCTGGAATCCGCTCCAGACCTTTTACCTGCTTAATTGATGATGGATTAACAAGGGAATAGCCCATGCTGCCTATTAAAGAGCTTTTGAGATAATTGTCCAATTACTTTGTTACCACGCTCACACTGAGCGTGGATCTTGGTCCCACACTGCTGTGGACCGAGGAGAGCCGGAGGGTGGGGGGGCAATCCAGGTGCTACTCCAGGGTAGACCTTGGACAAACAGCTGCTTTACCCTCAAGGAGGGATACAGACTGGCAGGTGTGGGACCCAGTTCAGACTGGACAGACAGGAACAGCTTCAGGAAGGTTCGGGCCTGGGTATTCAGCTCACAGGATTGCAGGAACAGCTTCAGGAAGAACTGGGTCTCAAGCAATGGATTACTGGACCGCAGTTTCAGACTGGCAGGGAGCTGCAGGTTCCTAAAGGACAAACAGGAGTAGGTTCACTTAGAACAGACAGGGTCAGGGTAATACAAGACACAGAGCCAGATTCATACAAGGTACTTACAATGAAGTAGCAACAATGCACACACAAACCACTAATATTGCACAGAGGTAACCAATTAGAGATGGGTACTGGTTCAGACACAAACCGGTTCAGTGATTGGTCCCAAGTCTGAATCTTTTCCTATATTCCCTGTCAGTACCAGTACCTATCACTGAACCTGTTTGTGTCTAATTCAGACAAGGACAGATACAGGTTCAGGATTCAGGCCTGGGAATTCAGCCCCAAGGTGGCAAACGGGAAAGGACCTGGCAACTCTGTAGTTACGCGTACATGCAAATGTTGCTCAGGCACCTCCCCACAGGTGAAGGTGCTTTAAGTACCAAGTGCCTCCCAGCAATAGGCTGGGGGGCACATTAGGAATGCGCTCACGGTCTTTAAGAATCAGGAAGTGCACGTGCGGCTGACTGAAGCATGCAGCCAGGAAACATGCACAGCAAGCAGAGGACCAGGAGCTCACTGCACACAGCAAGCAGAGGACAAGGAGCGAACTGCACAGCCTGGAGTGGTGAGTAAGTCTCTGTCCCTGCATGGTGGAGGATGAAAAGCCATGCAGGGATGCAGGCAAAGGTGTTACTTTTTGTTTCTTTAAAAAGGCAGCTACATATTAAAGTGCTGTAATTCCTAAACCCTTACTCCAATTAGGATTTGTATACCCTTAAATAAAAGTGGAGAGTCTACACTTTAAGCCCATATTTATTATAGAAGTTTATCTTGAATGTTTTGGTAAACTGCTAAAATGCCAAAACTTTCAAAATATGTCACTGTCAAAATATGTCTGGACAGTCAGTGCTGAAAGTGTTGGCACCCTTGAAATTGTTAATACACGTTTTGTTATACACATGTTTACTTCCTTTTATTTTTTGTGTTGTTCCAAAACACAGGCAAATTGGACATAATTTCATGCAAAACCCCAAAAATGGGCTGGACTAAATTGTTGGCACCCTCAACTTAATATTTGTTTACACACCCTTTGTAATAAATAACTGATGTAAATACTTTAATGCCCACCCAAAAATGACAAAAGTATTCTCTGAGTGATACCTTTTATTGGCTAACCAGAAAAAAAATATATATATATGCAAGCTTTCAGAGCACAGAGGTTCCTTCTTCAGGCAATATTACAAAAAAAAAAAAAAAAAATCCATTAAAGGTATAAAAGTATTTTACATTGATTTTTCTGGCTAACACGCTACCACAATATAACTTTATATTGTACATCATAATAAATAACTGCAATGTATTGCTTCCTATAACCATCAAGAAGCTTCTTGCACCTCTCAACTGGAATTTTGGACCACTCTTCTTTTGCAAACTGCTCCAGGTCTCTCATATTTGAAGGGTGCCTTCTCCCAACAGTAATTTTAAGATCTCTCCACAGGTATTAAATGGGATTTAGATCTGGACTAGTGATGAGCGAGCGTATTCTGTTAACCCTTTTGGCGTGCTCGAATGGTATGTTTGAGTCACTGTGTGTGCATGATTTGCGACTGTTTGACATCTTTAAAACATGTGAGGAATGCCTGTTAGGCATTCCTCACATGTGCTAAAACTAACAGGCATTCCTCACATGTGTTAAAGATGTCACAGTCGCAAATCATGCACACACAGCGACTCAAACATAACATTCGAGCACGCGGAAGATACTCAAAGCACCAGAACATTCTCTTAAATCTCGATTAACGAGCATGCTCGCTCATCACTAATCTGGTCCCATTTCTGATCACTTCAGAACTCTCCAGTGCTTTGTTGCCATCCATTTCTGAGTGCTTCTTGAAGCATGTTTAGGGTCATTGCCCTGCTGGAAGTCCCATAACCTAGGACGCAAACCCAGCTTTCTGACACTGGGCACTGCACTGTGACCCAAAATCCTTTGGTAATCTTCAGATTTCATGATGCCTTGCACACAGTCAAGGCACCCAGTACCAGAGGTAGCAAACATCTTTCAACCTCCACCATATTTGACTGTAAGTACTGTTCTTTTCTTTGTAGGCCTCATTCCATTTTCAGTAGAATGATGTGCTTTACCAAAAAGCTCGATCTTGGTCTCATCCACTAGACGCTTCCACAGAAGGATTTTGGCTTACTTGCGTACATTTTGGCAAATTGCAGTATAACTTTGTCACCAGTGGGGTCCTCCTGGGTCTCCTACCGGGTCTCCTGCCATAGCGTTTCATTTTATTCAAATGTTGACAAATAACTTGCGCTGACACTGATGCACCCTGATCCTGCAGGGCTGCTTATCCACCATCCAGCAGACTATCCTGTGTTGCAACCTTTCATCAATTTTTCTCTGCCTTCCACATCCAGGGAGGTTAGCCAGTGGCATGGATTGTAAACTTGTTTGTTTCTCAGTGTGGACAAAGGAACATCAATATCTCTAGAAATGGACTTGTAACCTTGAGATTGTTAATTATGTTCAATAATTTTGGTTCTAAAGTCCTCAGACAATTCTCTTGTTCTTTCTGTTCTCCATGCTTAGTGTGGCACACACAATGCAAAGATTGAGTCAACTTCTCCCCTTTTATCTCATTTCAGGTATGACTTTCATATTGCCCATACCGGTTACTTGCCACAGATGAGTTTGAATGAGCATCACATGCTTAAAACAGTTGTTTACCCAGAATTTTGGAAAGGTGGCAATTTTGTCCAGCTCATTTTTTTTGAGTCTTGTGTGAAATGTCCAATTTGCCTTTTTTTTTTTTTTTTTTTTTTTGTGTTCCAATACATACAAAGGAAATAAACCTGTGTAATTGCAATAATCGTCTGGGAGAAATGCTATTGTTTTTGGAACAATTTCAAGGGTGCAGGCACTTTCAGCCATGACCGCATATGTTATATACCTGTATACTAGGTTATGTTGCTGATTGGGGATTGGTCCGGGTCTAAAGACCTCTCGTAGCGCCTGCATGAGAGGTGTACAGGCTCAAAAGAAATCTCTAAAGATCTGTAAATTCACTCTGATGTGCATAGGAACCATAGACTTACTATTGAGCCCATACACCCCTCTGTGCAGCAGCTGCTCACTAAAGATCAGTGGGGGTCTGAGGACCTGCTATGCCTCCCCCCACAACCATCTCCACCAAACAGCATTGCTATTGAAAGCATATATTGTAGAAAAAGCTGGATAAAGTAACAGTTACACTTTAACAATTCTAACTAAAATAGTGTGATCTTACAACTTAATATTGTGGGATTACGACTTAGAGAATCAGTCAGCGTGATTTTGTAATGTAAAGAAAAGACATGGCTGCAGTGGTGCTGTAACGCTGGTTACATTGATAACTTTGCTGAATAAATCCACTTTGTGGTTCTTCTTTAATCACCATTTGAAGCTTTTGGCTAATTAGATTTTGGTGCACAGGGGCCGGACGGTGCACTGGGTCTTCTCCTTCCTGTCTGTGATTCTCTGGCTCCTCCTTCTGCCTCCAGTTTGTGAATGACCTGCTGCCTCAGTTTGAAATCTCAGCAATGACCCCTGACCTTCACAGACCGGAGGCAGTCGAGGGGTCGGGAATCACAGGCTGGGAGAAGACCCATCTCCGCAATGACCTGTCCTTCACAGACCGGAGGCAGACGAGGGGTCAGGAATCACAGGCTGGGAGAAGACCCATCTCCGCAATGACCTGTCCTTCACAGACCGGAGGCAGACGAGGGGCCGGGGAATCAGACAGGAAGGAGAAGACCCAATTTGTAGAAAACTTCAAATTCTGATTACAGAAGAACAAAGCAGATTTTTTTTTTTCACGAAGGGCATCAATATAATTAGTATTACAGCGTCATTACAGCCATGTCTTTACTTTTCAAAATCGCGCAGACCAGTTCTCTTTAAGGACACTGGTAAAGCGGTACTAGTTTTCTTAAAGTGTTGGAGGCCGATTTGCTCCACACTTGAGAGATTTGTCCTCTGCGTATTTATTACTTGGGTCTTTTTAAATACTCCTATATTTGCAGCAGAAAATTCACATTGTACACGGTGTAGTCATGGGATGGATAAAAAGAAATTGGTAGTCCAGATCTCCAATGGGAAAATTCTTTATTTCCTTCCATCAGCCCTGAACCAAGGTCCAAAACAGTCTGTCCAAAAAGTGACTCCGTATGAAAACAGCAGTGCTGAAGTGTCAGAGGATGAGCTATCAGAACGCCGGACCACTTTCAGAGAATTTCGGACTAATTTCTTAGACCCGTCCATGGAGTACAGTGTTGACAAGTATGTGCTATGTTTCCTAGTATTTCAATGTGCTTATTTTTTGTTGATCAACTACAGTGCTGTCACCAGGTTTTTGCTACCCCATCTGAGAACAGCGTAATGTAGGGGCCGAGCCCCTGATTCCAGCACTGTATCAATTACTCAGCTGTTTGCTGTCTTTTTGATTAAAATCAGTTTTATCTGTTACACATCTAACAGTTCTCTGAATGTTCTGATTGGCAGCTATGTACAATAAACATTGGCTAGAACGCTTCCAGTCATTATTGGGGATGGTTTATGCAAGATGACCTGGCAGCAGGTTTACTAGTACTCTGATGATCTGCTGATTTAACAGTGGTTTTATCTAAACTACAGCAAGCAGCCCAGTAAGTGACAGTGTCTCTGCCCCTACATTATGCTGCTCTTGGGTTACATGGCAAAACCTGGTGACAGATTCCCTTTAATAATCCTGAAACCTGAATATTTATTTAAGAATTTTTGGTGAGTTCCTGTATTTTTAGGAGAATCTGTTTATACAATTATTGGCAATTATTAGTGTGTAGAATTATTATGCATCTACATTAAAAAGTAAATTTTATCTTTAAAAATATTTTTTAATCTGTTAAGGTGAGCATAATAAAACAGCTCAATGTACAAAAAATGCATTTGACATTTAATAACCTATTATATTTCCTCCAACTAGCTCCTCTTTAATAATCCCAGCCCATAACCGTACCCCTTCCCCGACTTGCACCTGAGTCAAAGTCTAGGTCTGTGCCCATTACTAATCCAGCCACTGGCCCATTCATCCGGGCCGTCCAGAGTCTCTCTCATCTCATCAGTCCATATAACCTTTGTAAAACCTGTCTTCAGATATTTCTTGGCACAGTCTTGACGTTTCACCTTCTGTGTCTTGTTCAGTGGTGGTCGGATTTCAGCCTTCCTTACCATGCACACGTCACTGAACACCTTGTACTTCTGGGCTCCAGGGAGGCAGCAGTTCTGAAATATGACAGCATATTTTTTTTTTGGTTATAAACCTTTTTTGTGCGACCTATTTGCACCTAAACTTTTGATGGTTCTGTGATCACACCCCAATATGTTAGTAATTTAGAGCTCTTCCTCTCTCTGTAAAACTTGTAACATCTTAAGAGTCAGTTATCTTATTTTTCGAACTATAAGACACACTGGACCATAAGACCACTAGGTTTTAGAGGGGTAAAATAGAAAAAAATTAAAGCAAAAAAGTGGTCGTGATGCACGGTTATGGGACAGGGGGTCTGCTGCTGACAATGTGTCTATGAAAATATATATATATGAAAATATATATATATATATATATATATATATATATATATATATATATATATATATATATATATATATATATATATATATATATATATATATATATATACCCCCCCCCCCATGCACACAAAGTAAAAATTCTACTCTCCTTTATTCCCTCAGCTCCACGCTGCGTCTTGTTCTGCTGCCAGCAGCTGATCTCAGCATGTGAGCAGTACATGACAGACCATGCGCCCTCAGACGTTGAGATCAGCTGCCGGAATAGTCGCTGCTCCCCACGCTCTGACTATGGACGTGAGGAGCAGTTACTATTCGTTCTCCTTAACAAGCGTGCACAGTGTGAGCCTCAGCTGTGGCTCCTGCAGTGGCCAAGCGGTCACGTGTGCCCTATATTAAAGCGCATGAATATTCACTACTCTGTACGCCCATAGGAGTGGGGAGTAGTGAATATTCATGCTCTTTAATAGCGGGCACACGTGGCCGCTGCAGGAGCCGTCGGCTGGGCTGACACTATGAGCGCTATTAACGAGAATGAATATTCCGTGCTCCCCATGGGCGTGGCGAGCAGTGAACATTAACTTTCTTTTAGTAGCGGGCAGAGTGTAAGAGCCGTAGCAGGCGGCTCCTGCTGCGGCTTGACTTGATCAGTGACTTCAGACGACCATACACACTAGATGGCTTTTGTACAGCTCTCTGATATACAGGAGTGCTCATTCAGCTGACCGCTCTTGTGTTCTCTAAGAAGGCATTCTCCATACATGTCTGGCAGTGGCTTATCTCTGGTAGGCTATATGTTAATCAATTCCAAATCTGATATGCCACGTCGGTATTTCCCCCAAAAATCAATTGTCCAGGGCTTGCATACACATTACTGTCAGATGTTGGCACAAATTAATTTAGTGCATTCAAAAATGTATGGTATTAAAAAGTGGCAATGAAGTGGGTAATATAAAAGAAAAATCTAGTAATAAGAATGCTGCACTACCGCCAGCATTGGCACCAGTTCTCCAGGCAGCAGTACGATCAAACCAAAGTTATAACTGGACTCCTTTGCCACTGGCAATCTTATTAGTGGGGAGGAAAATGAGGACATTATGGAATCTACGGCACATCACTTGTCACAGAACAATGTGTAACACTGTCAATTTGAGTCAGTATATAGTCCTCTGCCACCGTAACAGTTAATCTTTTCCATTCCCTCTATGAAGCTTAGCATTTCTACCCCTCATTCCCCTAAGCCATAGTACTCTAGGGGCTAAAGAAGATATTTCACAAGTTCTTGCAGTTTATGTATTGGACGAGATGAAGTCGGTGTTTGTACTCAGAGGAGATTGAAGACCATATTCAAATTCTGCTCATGTGGAAAAAGCAAGCTGGCCAACAATGTGAGCAAGGCTCAAACTGTCCTCCTACCCCCTTCTCCTCGCACTCGTCTTTCTGATAGCCAGACTGCATTCTCCAACTAGTATCTGGCCGTTGTCAACACCCCTTTCATTATACTCTCTACTGCTTTCCTTGCTCTTCCTTCTTGTCTTTGAATCCTCATTTAGCCATGCGTGTGCCCAGGAAACATGTGTCTACTCTTTAATTTGTGGTGAACTTGTACATATGGCAGTGGAGCTTCATATGAAAGTTAAGTTGAGTACACACCGTCATTTTGCAAACTGTGTAGCCACCATTACTGTTTTTTCTTTAAAAATAACCAAAAACCCCTGCTTTCATGAGCCTGTGACTGTTGGCCGCTCTTCTTGCAGTACATCATTGACAGCAGCTATTTTAAATTTACATTAACATATTCGTCCATGGTGTGCTGCTGTTTTAGTCCACCACCTTAATAAGAAACAGCCAATACGAATTAACTCCTCTGAGCATAATAAGTATATAATGATCAATACTGATTATTCTCAGAGGAGGTGCCAATTTATTTTTCTATATTCCTCCTCTATAACCTTGGTGCGTCTTATAGTCCAAAAAATACAAACCAGAAATGTGGTCATGATACACTATGGGGGAGGGTGTCTGCTGCTAACAGTTATATGGCTAATATCCCTCATCCTGGTATGTTTGGCACCACCATCCTGATATATATTATGGCACCCCTCATACCTCATCCTGGTATGCATACCCCCTACCCCCTTTCCTCATCCTGGTATGCATGGCACCTCCATCCCCATCACACAAAACAATAAACACGCCTACTCACCTTTCTTCCCTCTGCTCCAGGGCAGTGTCCTGTTCTGCTGCCAGCACTGATCACACTGTGTGAGCCGCGCATGACGTCATTGCAATGCGCGCTCACACCGGAAGATCATCTGCTGAAATAGTCTCTGCTCCCCACGTCGGGACTATTGGCGTGGGGAGCAGTGACTTCATTCTACTTAATAGCGCGCACACTGTAGCCGCATCCATGGGCGGGGAGAGGCGGTGAATATTCATGATCTTTAGTAGCAGGCACAAATGACTGCCGAGCGCTGCATACTCGGTATGCTGTGATGGGCATGGGGAGTAGTGAATATTCATTTTCTTTAGCAGCGGGGACAGAGTAGGCTCCTCTGCCGCTGCCGCTCCACCCACAGCAACAAGACATTAAATTAGAAGGTTTGGACTACAAGACGCACCCCCCCACACACACACACCCTTTCCTACAAAATTTTGGAGGAAAAAAATGCATCTTATAGTCTGAAAAATATGGTATTTCTTATTGGCTGATTCTTGTCTATTTTGTTCAGTCCTATTATGCATGACCATTTTTGAGAATTCATCTGATTAGTTATCTAACCACAATTCATAATGTAACCATGTGTAAGGGAAGTGTTTTTAGAAACCATAACGCTTTCCATGTAATAAGCTATATAACTTTTATAGCTACAGTGGGGGAACGTCTGACCTCTGTAATTTCAGACATTTCAATACCAGATATGAACTTCTGTTTTTCTATTGCATCAAATACGGTCATGCAATAAAATGCAATTTATTTAAAAAAAAAAAAAAAAATACAATTTGATTTTTTGATTTTTAAATTCTGTCTCAAGTGAAATGTACTTGCCATAAAAATTACAGACCTCTCCATTCTTAGTAGGTGGAAAAACTTGCAAAATCAGCAGTGTATTAAATACTTGCTTTCCCCACTGTATATACGAACAGTGCAGTTTACTTTATATAGAGAGTATGTGGGTTGATAACATTACCTATGTGTCAAGATAATCACAGCCTGGGAGGTCTTGCAGATCCTCCCGCTGTGATCTTTTGTCAAACTGCTCTCTGCTGGCCCCTATCGTCCGTACAATTAAGTGATTGACCAACTATTAAAGGAGGAGGCCGCAGGCTGTTTTCACTAAAAGGCCGGTTATTGGAAAACTTAACATTGAGCGTATGATATATACACCTCCGATTTCAACACATGAAATATATGTATATACCTTCGGTACGGTCACTGCGAACTCCACGATAACCCAAGACTACTTGTTGCCACCACCATTTGTTTTTATACAGGCTTACTGGATGCCTGACGGTTAGCGTATGACTTTGGGGTGCGGTTTACAGAACAAAAGGAACAGAACTGGATGAAATCTAAAATTCAACAGAGCGATATGCAGTGTTTATAAAACAAAAAATATACAAAAGAATTTAAAAATGGGACAAAACAATATAGCATATACAGTTACATAGAATAAAAAGGAATAACGAAAGACTTACTACACCGCTCAGATGAGTTAGCTTAGCAAAGTAGAGCACTTCGATTGGAGACGTTCAGTGAATGGGATTCGTACATACACCGATGTGTAGCTCTCTACAGGAACACAGATCATAATTCTGCTTGACTTTTTATCAGCACCTGAGTTACACCCACACACCCCCCTTGATGACCTCACGTGGGCTGGGTTGTGGGATCTTCTCAGCCCTTCAAGATTTCATGAAATTCCCAACTTATCAGAGATCTTAACTCCTGATGACCGCAGAAATTCGAGATCACTGCCTTATTTTATCTGGATTTTACCTTTCCCCAGAGACCAAACATGACATGGTTGTCAACGATCTGGCTATTATGGATTTGGTGCTTATAGGCCGGTGTCAGTTATGAATATATGCATTTTCTTCCCAGGTTAGCCCTGAAGCTGAAAATGTATGTCCCATCACTGTAGGATCTATACAGACTAGAATATTCACAATTCTCCACTGGTGCCTGTCTGTCTAGTGTAAATGTATAACGTTTTTCCGGAAGGGAATAATGTATTTCCTGGGGAGATGAGGCTCTTCCACTTCTCTGTGTAAACACATGTCCCTATTGTTATCCGGCCCTCTGAAAAGACTCTTCTTGCCCAATTACCTATCTCAGTCTTTCACATGACCTCATCATTCAGTCACCAGGGCTTCAAAAGGACTTCCTGCTTTTTAATTAGGATTCCTCACTACACCATATGTTAACTGTGTGCTCCTATGATCAAAACAAGTTGGTAGATTGTAAGCACTTTCCTACTGCAATTCTGTGTGAGAGATGGGTTAGGAGTTTCATCTTAATATTTTCTATGGCACCACCCCCTTTTTTGAGGTGGCACAGGGAACAGATTTACAGATCATTTCCCAAGCCCACCTTACGTCCCACCCTTCCTGGATCCCACAGTACCCTCACCTTCTGTGATTTGGAAATGGGTTTCTCCGAGGGGTCACTCGGCACCACCAGACAGATCGGAGACTCCTTGCTAGGGTTAGCCAGAAGTAATGCAAAGGCCCCAACCTTACAGGAACTCTCCGCGGGACTTGTTTTGGGTCAGTCACTGGTCCTGTTATCCCACTGGATAATTAAGGTCCAGAAGGCAGGGCGTCGCCTGTGTTCTGGACTCTCAGGCCACGGGTGATAGCAGATAGGTAGACTGTCTCTCAAAGGATAACCTTTTCCTATTTGTCTAATAGGCTGCAGACCCAACTCTCCCACCACCCTGACCGACTGAATATGACGTTCCTGCCTTTCTGAGGGATACACCTACCCACCACTCTGACCGACTGGGGATCCTGCTTGCCGATCACCCTGACAGGTCGTGAGACACGCCTTCCCACCATCCTGACAGGCTATGGGTACCTCTTTCCCATTGTCCTGACAGTGTGTGACATGCTTTTCACTCACCCTGACCAGTTGGGGGGCATACTTTTCCACCTCCCGGACAGGCTTTGGATAAGACCTTCCCCCCCCCCCCCCCCCTTGTTACCTCAGGAGCTGTGCTAGATATGGTGCAGCTACCACTGTCCGTGTCGGTCGGTCATGACACTGGCCTGCTGCACGCAACCATTTTCCTTATGATCCCGGTGCTTCTCCCCATCCTCCCCTGTTACCTCAGGAGCCATGCTAATCATGGGGCAGCTACCATCAATCATGCCACCATCCGTCGTGACAATGGTCAGCTGCACAGGACCACCTGCTTCATGATCCCCGTGCCTGTCCCCATCGTCCTTTGCACTTAGGCTATGTGCCCACGATGCAGAAATGCTCTGGATTTTTCCTGAGCGTTTCTGCATCTCCCCTGGCAGAAAAAACGCATGCGGATTGCACATGCGGAGTGTACATGCGTTTCCTGCCAGGGGCATGCGGATGTGAAGCGTTCGTCACTTGCATTTCCGCATGCGGGTTGACAAGCGCTTTCCAAGCAATTTTTTTTTTTTTATTTCCCCCCCCCCAATCACTTGGAAAGTGCTTGTCAACTTGGTCACACTATATAAATCCATGCAAACGACATGGATTTATATAGTGTGACTTTAAAGAATATTTAAAAATAAAAAAATAATTCTATACTTTCCTTCCGATGGTCCCCGGTGTCTTGCTTCCCTCCGTTCTCCCTTGTCGGCAGATCGCGGTACACTGAAGGACCTGCCGACGTCAGCATCACGTCACCCGTCACATGACTATGACGTCAGCGCAGGTCCTTCAGTCCATCGCGAGCTGCTGGCAAGCAAAGACAAGCACACCGGAGGTCATCAGAAGGTAAGTATAATATTTATTTTTTATTTTATTTTTTTTTTTACAGTTTCTATGGTACCCGGGTCCGGAGGAGTCTCCTCTCCTCTAGACCTGGGTACCATCCGCACATTGAAACGCATGGATTGCGCATCTACATATACAGTGATGTGGAATCCATGCGTTCCAATGCAAGTCAATGGCGGCGAAAACGCAGCACTTCCGCAAAATAATTGGTACTGCTGTGTTTTTTTCTGCAATGATAATCCGCAGCGGAAATTTCCGCAGCATGTGCACAGCACATGCGGATTATCATTGGGGAACA
The DNA here is from genome assembly GCF_046119375.1 of Phyllobates terribilis. Taxonomy (NCBI): domain Eukaryota; kingdom Metazoa; phylum Chordata; class Amphibia; order Anura; family Dendrobatidae; genus Phyllobates; species Phyllobates terribilis. The sequence continues at coordinate 215,141,485 of NW_027362761.1, forward strand.
TGGCAGGCCTTCTACCATGGGTTTTTGCCGCTGCGGAAAATCTTAAACGCATCGTGGGCACACAGCCTTATGCTGGCTTTTTTTAGGGGATTCTCAGCAACATCATCCCGCACCGTGACATGGCTGAGTTTTCTCTTAGCACAAAACACATTTTCATTATGCATAACATTGACAGTATTGACCTGTTGAAATGCATGACATAACCGATCTGGGAGGATAGTCAGGAATGTATTGGGCAACCAACCGTCCCAGATCAGTTCCCAATAACACATTCATGGGGAGATTATTGGACACCCCCACTTCCATTAACTTCCTCCCTGCACTCCAATCCAGTAAAACCTGGGCTATTGGTAAGGGACGGCACACCCCCAAACCTGGTGACAGTCAGGGTCTTCCCATGGATGTGTTCTTCCGGTAACAAACTCTGGGTGGATGAGAGTACTTTATGCGCCGGTGTCTGAGACCAACAGTAACCAGTTGCAAATTCTCGCGGGCCCTTGCAACCGCCCCACACACAAAAAGAATAGCTGCACTAGGCCCCTGGGTCTCAGGTGTGTGGTTAATCTTCTGCCTCTCCAGGCAGACTAGTCTTATGTGACCAGTCCGGTCGCAGGTATAGCATGGGTGGGAGTCAGATGTAGGACTGGTGCTGGAAAATGGGGCAGGATCTCATAAAGATCGGCTGGCAGGGGCGCTAGGGGTGATTGTCAGCTTACCCCCTTTCCAGCTGGCGATGGCTGACTTTTGCACCTCTGGTGTCTGATTGGCCTCATAAGCATCTGCGATCTGTGCTGTTTTAGCAGCCTCCTTTTGGCTCCCGGTCCAGCACGAACTGTGGCACCTCCACAGGGCAAAGCTGAAGAAACTGGTCTTTCACCATCAGATCCTTCAGGTCCTCGAAGGTTGTGACTGACAGTCCTTGGACCCACTGCTCAAAGTTGGTTCTGAGCCCATCCACAGCATCACTATAGCGGTCATGTGGTCCACTCTGGAGGGCCTGGAACCTTTTGCAGTACACCTCAGGAGTCAGCTGGTACTTTTTTTTAAATCTGGGCCTGCTTATTGGCTTCTGCCACTCTCCCTTCGAGACAAAGACAAACTAACACCTCCAGAGCTTTGCCTCGGAGCCCTGGGGTTGAGTATTGGGCCCACTGGTCCTCAGGCAGCTGGTAGTGTGTGCAGGCCTTTTCGAACCCCCTGCAGAAATATGTCCAAGTCCCCGAACTTGTCCATCACAGGAAAATGCTCAGGGCAGTGTTTAAAGCTGTTGCCATTGGTGGACTCATGGCTCAATGGGTTGGATCTCTGCATCTGGATTTGTGCTAACACCAGCTGGTACTCTCGCTCCTCCCACTCGGCCTCGGCCTGTCGGTCAGCTTGATGCTCTGCTCCCTCAGCCGGGGACTGTCTCTCGGCTCGTTCTTGGAATTGCAGAATCAGCTGTGGTCATCCCTCCCGATCGTCAGAGCGGAGTTGCTGCAAGGCCATCTGCAGGTGGGGGTCCAAACGACCCTGGTTGTGGTTATGGCTGGCATTCACAGGTGGGAACTCTGCTGCAGCACCATCCATGCCTTGGCTGGCCTCCCCTTCATCAAGTCTCTGGTGACAGACTGGCACTGCGGCACCTTGCAACAGTTCAGCAATCATTTGGTGCCTGGTTTTGCCTGTGAAGTCTATCTCTCATCGTACAGAGGGCAATAAGGATATTCTTGGACTGCTGGTTGTACCAGGGCTCTCCAACTTCAGCCATCATTGCCAAACAAAAGGACAGAATAACAAGAGAAGAGGAAGGGGTTTCATCTTAATATTTTCTATGACACACTTCATATGGTTACATTATGAATCATGGTTTTGGGGTGACAGACTACCTTGAATAAATGCCATTAATATACACATAAAACCACAAGGGACCTTGAATTGTTTTGGGGTTTTTTTTCCAGGAGAATACTATTCCTTTGCTTTTTGATCTGTTGGTTAAAATCTTTTTACTTTTTATCTAGTTTAAAGTTTGAGAAGGAAAAACAGGTTCGAAATTGGGTCGCAAACCATAGAGGAGGAATGCGAGGCGGAGGAAGAGGCTTTCCACGATATATGGATAATGAAAATCAAAGAGGGAAGCGAGAATTTGAAAGACACAGTGCCAGTGACCGTGCGTAAGTATGTTCTTTTGTAGCGTATAAGTTGCTAAAACGGTCCCATCTCCTCCTGGGAAGCTTCATTTAGTAAAATTCCAAAATATAACCCTTTCTCAAACTTTATCATTAGGAATGAATAAAGGAATTTCCAGTTTAGTAATAAATGCTTGGAACTTTGAGGGTGGTTGTAGTCTGGCTCTCCACTTTTGACAGCTGTTCAAGACTTCCTGCTGGAAGAGAACACTGGTGGGAGACTCTGCACTGGGTATATGCTGTTTTCATGTAACGATTTATGAAGTAATGTAAGATGGATTCCTGTGTATTATAGAGCAGGAGGAGCTCTGTGCTTATGTAGTGAGACTCTGATTAGCCATTTAGAAGCCGCTATGCCCATAATAGTATATTGACCCCCTCATAAGAAGTTATCTTCTAGTGCATTTACCCTTTAGAGGAAAATGTTCTCCCTTTGCTGATTAACCCTTTTGAAAGCAACTGTATTGTCCGTCTTTATTTGAGACCCTTATTACATATCTGGTATATAACAATATTCTGCATGAAGTGAAGTTTAGGCTGATGGATATGGGGAAAACATTTTTCATATTGCTGATTCACTGCTTCTTGGGATGCATTAGTGACCACTTTTGTACTTCAGTTTTACCAAGTTTGAGAAAATATGTGAATAGATTCTGCTATTTTGACGATTTTACTGTTCTGTGGAATATAATGGGAGATTAGATTTGTCCACCCTGAATTTTGCCAGATCCCAGAGATGAAAATCTTACCAGATTTTCCACTCGCACTTCTAAAGTGAAAGTCAAAACCAGCATTTATGGCAAATGTGATTATTTTCTTCATTTTGTGGGGTATTTTTATTTTCTTCCTCAAATCTATAGGTCCTGCACATTCCTTTTAGAAATTATAAAGACATTTCTCCTTTTTTCTACAAATGATACCACACCTATCCACATGTTACCACTATACCTCATTCATTGAAAGAGAGATTTTTTTCCTTCGACACCTAAAGTCGCTAACAATATTCTCTATGTAGAATTTGTTTCACCCTGGCTCAATGGCATTCATATAATTTTGACTTCAAGCTTTCAAATGATCTGTATGGCAATCATACTCTGATTCACATTGGAATAAATTTTAGCTCTGAAACACATCCCAGACTTCACAAACCCACTGGAAAGCTGGCTACAGAAAACCAAAGAATTGCCAATTAGCTCTCGACTCTAGCCGACCTCACTGTAAGTACTTCATTGCAATCTTCAATCCTTGAAACCTCATATTAAATCAACAGAAATAAGCTCCATAATCTTATTGTGGAAATCAATATTTCAGCAAACACTTTCATTTATCAACAAGGTTAGCCTCAATGCTGGTTCCTGCTAAAGCAACCCAGTTTGCATCTTGACTGGGATTCCTCTCGCCCTTTGATCTAAGCAAGACTCCAAACAAAAAACTGTCTCCTGATCCCAACTTCTTGCAATGTTAAAATACACATACTAAACTGATTTCATGCTTTGAACCCTAACTACCAGGGCTAATCTAATCTGCACCGAATTCTGATAAACTTGCTAAAATCACTGGAGAGTTAGGCTGTCGAGGGAGGATTTTAAAAAGAAAATATGTTGGCACTCTCTTAACCTAGTCAACAATGCTGTAAAAGTAAATATTCCTGAAGCAAGAAATGGTGGCTACAGCAGGGCCTGCCAGCAATTCTTGGCCTTGGGGTGGAGGGTTTGGGGGAGAAGCCAAAAGCACTGGAAGCATGGAACACTGTTAGAAAGTAATCACAAATGGTTTACCTATTGTTAATGGTTGCACATTTTCTGCAAAATTATGCCGCCACTAACAATAAGCAAGCAATTTTAGACTTGCTTTCTAATTTTACTTACCTCAAATTAGTGTCTTTGTATCTCCCCCACCCCCCAATTGCAGTCATAGACCCTTGTAGTAATGACCCCCACCCATAGTGTAATCAATACACTGATCTAAATATTAAGGGTCTAACTGTACTAAAATGTAACCTTTCCGAAGTATTAAAATGAAGGTTCAAAATAGAAATTTTAAAAAATCAAATACACCTATGTGGAAGGATAGTATAGAACAGTGTATAATTTCCTCAAGCGCCAAAATTATCTGTTAAGTAAACCAATCTCCTCTTGAGGGTATATCGAAAGGGAGAAAAATTAGTCTATACTGCTGCTTAATAAAAAGTATATCAATTTCATTGAACAATAGATTAAAAAGTAATAAACATTACATACATAAAATGTGATAGAAAAAACGACAAAGAACCCAGTAATGAGGATGATAATACCATCATATATGAAGCATGATTACTAGATGCTGCACAGGATTGTACAGGAGTATAGCCCAGAAAAAAATGCCACTCCTGCTGGTAGTCAGCATAATAGATTATGTCCCTATATTGGATTTGGCAACAACTCCCGAGGAAGCAAATAGTGCGAAACGCGCGTTAGGGTCACGGAGGCTGGTGTGCCATCATAACACAGGACCATGGGCAAATAATTTCGAAATATTTTTATCCCCATATGCCCCTGCATGATGACATTATGCGCTTGATACCTAATGGATGCGCACTACATGTGTTAATATTGTTAATATACCGAATACACTTTTGATATATGGGTATTAGGGTTGAGCAAGTATGTTCTGTCAGAGTACGCTCGGGCCGAGCTCTGAGTATTTATAGCTGCTTGTTGATAAGGTTAAATCGCTCCCGTGTGCATGATTTGCGACTGTATGGCAAATTTATTACATGGGAGGAATGTGTAAGAAATAGACATTCCTCCCATGTAATAAAACTGTCAAACAGTCGCAAATCATGCACACGGGAGTGATTTAACCTGATCACCGAGCAGCTATAAATACTCAGAGCTCGGCCCGAGCATACTCGGTGAAAGGGTTAATAGGACATACTCGCTCAACACTAATGGGTATCATATGCACCTGTTCATTTGGAGCAATTTATTAGGTTTGTTACAGGGTAGGTTGTTGCCATAGGTTATATACTTTTTAGTAAGCAGTAGCATAGACTTGTTTTTCTCCCTTTCTATATGCTATTTAGAGTTGCTACAAATTCATGGCCACTGTACTTATAGGAGAATAAAAAGGCTATATTGGATCCTTCTTGAGGTAGTATATCAATTTAGTAGTGCACTCAAAAATTATATAAGGTTTGTAGTAATGCCTATATTGCACAATTTATAAACACCACCTGAGAACCTAATCACAGAATATGAACAGACATATATGCCAGAGTAAATAATTAAAAATTCATAATTTTATTTAAAATAAAGAGATTAAAAGTAGCAATGAACAGGTATACCTCATACGAGTAAGTACCCTACAAAAAACGGGTCTATAAGAAATAAAATGGCTAAACCCACAATCACAGTAAGCTAGTGCAAATGTAAAATATCAGAGTATGTACCTCCTATTAGTAGTTCAACCAGTAGCTAAATGTCTATAGGGGCAAACGAAGTAGGACTAATAAAATATAGTGTAGTCACTGTAATAGTAAAAATACCAAAATCAGTCGTACTTAAGTATAAGGAGCCCTGATGGTATGCGTCTCTACACCCCTACTGTTTCGCCATGCTTCTTCCAGGGTTATGCAAAATTACCAATGCAATATTAGCTGTTTAAATGGTGCACTGAAGGATAATAAATGATAGATAACTTTATGCTGGGTTGTCTATGTAGACACTAAAACAGTCTACTAGAAGATTTATTTTAGCCCATACTCCAATCTCCTCTCAAGGTGGTTTATAGTTTGAGTGCAATCAAAAACTATATAAGCGCTCGCTATGGTGCATAATAGCTTTGTTCTGTCAAATATAAACACTTATACTACTGCCTAGCCCCTGATTAATCAAGGTAGCAAATACAAACTGATGAAACGTGTAGGGATTTTTATTGGAGTGGATAATTTAGTCATGATCAGAGTTTCCTATTTGGGTTTCCTCCGATTAGTCTCTCAAATGTCCCCTCTCCTTGTTATGTCTTACATGGGGTTGATGTCCTAAATTTTACACCATACTCCACTTAGTAGACTGCTTTAGTGTCTGTATTGACAGTTGACTTATGCTGGGTTCCAAAACTATTGGCACTCCATTGTAGCGGTGGTGCACAATCAGAGGTCCTGGCACTCATGGAAGGTGTAAGCTTATATCTTTATTACATCAAACTAAACGTTTCCGCCTGTACCGAGATTTCCACAGCTGTATGGGCAATATGGGGACTACATTTTTTATTTTTATTTTTTTTTTAATGAAAAATAATTTTTACTGTGTGGTGGCAGCAAAACTATATAAATCTGGTATCGCTGTAATCGCACCAACCCGAAAAATAAATCCGTCTGATCACTTAAGGTACCGTCACACTTGGCGACGCTGCAACGATCCCGACAACGATACGACCTGTCAGGGATCGTTGCTGCGTCGCTATGTGGTCGCTGGTGAGCTGTCAAACAGGCAGGCTCACCAAAGATCAGGGGAGCAGCGACATCGTGGAAAGAATCGTTCCACGATGTCCTGCTCCTGGTTACGAGCCTGCTGAAGCAGGAGCAGGCTGGTAACTATGGTAAACATCGGGTTACTAGGGGCACACGCGCACCTAGTAACCCGTTGTTTATCATGGTTACCACTCTGCTACAGTGAGCGGGAGGTTACCGCTCACTTTAGCAGGCTCGTAACCATGATAAACAGCGGGTTACTAGGTGCGCGTGTGCCCCTAGTAACCCGATGTTTACCATAGTTACCAGCCTGATCGCTGCTCCCGCTGGTCACACACAGTGATGTGTGCTGACCAGCGGGAGAGCAACGACCAAAAAATGGTCCAGGACACTTTGCAACGATCAGGCCCCTGCTGTGAGGTCGCTGATCGCTGCAAAGTGTCACACATAGCGACATCGCTGGTGAGGTCGCTGTTGCGTCACCAAAACCGTGACACAGCAGCGATCTCGCTAGCGATCTCGCTATGTGAGACGGGGGCTTTATACCATACTGTTGTGCATTTGTTCATGGTATCTCCCAAAAATCTGAATAAGGCTCGGCTCACATTTATCCTGCACTCTCCACTGAGCGCTTACGTCGGGGTTTCCATGTAAATCCCAAAAAACGCATTTCAGACAAAACTTCAACAGAACCACTCCCTTATAAAGCACATGGAGTTCCTTTTAATTATGTCTGGTCTCTGTTCCAGCAGTGTGGATGACCACAGTTCTGAGTGGCTAAAAAGATGGATACCACCAGAGCAGATACTAAACAGACTCCAAAGTGTCTCCATCTGTGTCATTATAGTGAGTGGTTTCATCCGAATCACATTTTAGTAGGAATTATATGGAAACCCTGATGTAAGTGCTCAGCGTAGAACACAATGTGATCCCAACCTTCTACTGAAAGCTATCAAGAATGTTATGTACCCCAAAATGTTACCAATAAAAACCCTAACTTATCCTGCACAAACTAGCCCCCACTCAGCTCCATCATCTGTCACTGGGACTATAGGGGGTCCCACATTACTGGTAGAATAAAGACTCTGGAAATGAGACATGGCTCTCACCCCTTCAAATTAAATCCAGTGAAATCTGCACTCCCAAATCCAAATGCCCCACTGAGCATAAACCGCAATAAGTGACCACATATTTGGCATTATTGTAGTGAGGGGAGCACACTTAAAAGGGTTGTACCACCATAAAGAATACTGTTAACCAAGCTGAAAAAGATGGAAATAGTTTTGTAATTTATTGTGCATAATTATGCTCCATTCAAAAGGTAACAAACTTTTTATTTATTTTTTTTAAATTATGCTCTCTGGCGCCCCCTGGCGTTATTCCATTACGACCTGGTAGTGGGGGATCAGCTGGTCGAGTTTGCACAGTTCTTGTCATCATAAGTGGCTCCCCATCCCCAGTGTGCACAAGGTATTCTCTCTCCCAAGTCTGACAGCGCAGGTTCCCTACTGTGAGCACAGAGCTTGTCTGTGATTCACCCCCTCCCCCTGCACTCACAGCTGACCTCCGGCTGAGATAATTCTGCATCAGACTTGTAAGCGCAGGAAGCGTCTCTCTGCTATGGTGCTCACAGGTCTGTGGAGCAGATGATCTCACCCGGAGCTTATTGTAGTAATTTCTACAATGGGGTCACTTTTGAGGATTTTATGCTGTTCTGGCACCGCGAATGTAGTCTGCAAACTGGCTTTTGGAGCGCAAATTTTGCTAGAACAAATAGGCCACACATCAGGGCTGAGAAGGAAGGAGCACGAACAGTAGTTTCTGATTAATTATGGGGCATCACTGCATTCAGGAGAAATTGCGCAAAAAAATTGTGCGTTTTTATATTTTGGGCAATATGGCCATGTGAGGGCTTATTTTTTGCGGGACGAGTTGTAATGTTAAACGCCATTACTGGTTTTACCATATTGTGTACTGGAAAACGGGAAAAAAATTCCAAGTGCAGTGAAATTGCAAACAAAATGCAATTCCACAGTTGTTGTGTTTTTTGTTTTGTTTTTTTCTTTCCACATTCACTGGATGCTAAAACTGACCTGCCACTATTATTCTCCAAGTCATTACGAGTTCGTAGATACAAAACATGTATAGGTTCTTTTGTATTTAAATGGTGAAAAAAAATCCAAAATTTGCTTAAAAAAAAAAAAAAAAAAAAAAAAAAATTTCGGGTTCTGGGACCGCGTGAGGGCTTATTTTTTGCGCGCCTTGCTGACTTTTTTATAGATACCATTTTCGGGTAGATACAATGTTTTGATTGCCCTTTATTCCTATGTTGTGACGACCAAAAACAGGATTTCTGGCTTTTGGAATTTTTTTCTCGTTGCGCCGTTTCCTGATCGGATTAATTATTTTTTTTATATTGATCGGGCGATTCTGAACGCGGTGATACCAAATATGTGTATGTGGGGTTTATTTTTTATTTTGAATGGGGCATTTAAACATTTTTTTTTTTTTTTTTTTTTACACTTTTTGCATGCTTCTATAGTCTCCATAGGAGACTAGAAGCAGCAACTGTCCGATAACCTCTGCTACATAGAGGTGATTAACAGATCACCTCTATGTAGCAGAAATGCTCCTGTGCTATGAGCGCCGACCACTAGGTGGCGCTCATGGCGATCTTTACATGACAACCACTGGGGTCTGCTGCAGACCCAGGGTAGTCATGCCCACCCATCAGTGACCCGCGATCACGTGACGGGGTCACCGATGGGCGACGTAAGTGACGCACTTCAGAGAGTGACAGCGCATTTAACTGGTTAACAGCCGCGGGTGCATCGCGATTCCACCCGCGGCTGTTGCGGGCACATGTCAGCTGATTCTTACAGCTGACATGTGCCCGGTTCAGTGCGGGCTCAGCGCTGGAGCCCTCACTGAACAGGGGGTGATGGCCTGGGGCGTACTAATATGCCCCAGGCCTGTAAGGGGTTAACCCTTGTGTAAGTAACAAATTTGCAGCAAATACAAAAATTTAATTTTTACCTCTAAAATGTTATATTTCTAAAGCCCAATGTTATGAAATTCTGTGAAGCACCTATGGGTTTAAATGGGTCAAATGTGGTGACCGATTCCCTTTAATGCCCTAGGTGTGTGTCTTCAAGGAAAAGCAATAATCTTTAGTCCGAAGTGCTGCAGCTAGATTGGTTATCAATCAACACTGACAATAACACCAATATTTTGCACAATGCGTTGGCTGCCAGCAAAATGGAGACTAGCTTTTCAAATTTACCATATGACATGAACAGCTTGGGCTTCATCTATTTGAGGGATCTACTGAAGTCCTACCCTCTTGGCCAACCACTCAGATCAGCAGGCATGAATAACCTGCCTGTACGGAGGATCTAGCTTACAACGTTTGGAGACATAGCCTTTAGTTACACAGCCCCCACTATCTGGAACGCATTACCTTGATCAATCGGAGAGATCTCATTCCTGAACACATTTAAATCATTACTAAAACTAAATGTTTGTTATTGACACACAAAGTTGCCAATCTGGTGGGTGTGAGGTTACACATAGCAGTTGATTTGGAGGCAAGTCATACTTAATCCTGTAGTGATTTAAGTGTTGCATGCCTCCTGGTCAACTGACTGCTGTGTGTAACCCAATATCCACCAGATTGGCAGCTGTGTGTCCACTGAACATTGACAAAAGCTGCTAATCAGTAGTGTAGGCGGGGTTATACACAGCTCAGCATTCTGAGCACTGCTAGTTCTGCTGCAGAGAAAATGGGGATTGTATCAAAACTGCAGCAAGCAGCTCAGCAAGTGACGCATTGCTAGAGCCAGCGTCTCAGCCACTACATCATGGTACTCGCAGATTACATAGTAAAAAAAAAAAAACCTGCTTAAATAATCCCTTTAAATATATCAAAGTTGCAATGCCAGACACAACCCGTAGACTGGTATAGTGCTGTTTTTAGAATGAAGACATTTTTATAATCCTGGACAAGTCCTAATTTTATATAGCTGATTTATTAACACTATGCAGTCCCTATCACTTTTTTCACTATCTGTTTATTGGATTCGTGGTATGTTTAGTTCTGTTTCTGCATCACAGCTTTTACAGCACCGCTATGGTCAGTGATTGTGGTTGGGCTGAGTAGTTGAGTAGCGTCTGAGGTAGCCCAGTATCCGCTTTGTCACACTGGTTTGGTTTCCTCAGCCATGCTTTAATTTGCAGCTCTGCTTGTTCACATCGGCTGATGAGGAGGAGCTTCCAAATTTCCATTTTTGACACTAACATGAATTTGATTTTCAGATAACTGTACTGGTTCTCAATGCTGATCATACTGTAATCCTTGCACCTTATGATGAGTACATGTACGATCTATGTAAAACAAATATCCTTTGTCCTTAGTAGGATAAGAGCAGAAGACAAGCGGGGCGGTGGTGGACCACACAACTGGGGCTCATTTCAAGATGCTTTCAGGTACAGAATACAGCCAAATTGAAGCTATAATACACACTTTACTATAGGTCTGCTAGGATAAACTGTATTGAAAGAAAGAATACTACATTTAAAAAAATAAATAAAAAATAATTAAAAAAAAAAAAAAAAAAAAGGAAAGTGGCTTGTATAAAATGATGTTAGGTTAAATAGTAGGGTTTCTGTAGCATCTTAGTTTTTTCTAACTTACTGTTTTCCTGTCAACTCCACTTGCAGAAGTGATTTAAACCCTTGATTGGAAAGCCCAATTTTGTTTTCTGAAATCTTGGGAGTAATAAAGCTCCTTGGATGTGACCAGCCCAGGGGATGGGGATGACTCTGTACCCGGGCCTTTGCCTTTAGAGATGTCGCGGTGGTCTGCTCCTGGGCCCATACCCTGGGGTCTCTCATTAAAAGGGTGGATATTTATTAATTTTTGTAAGAGTTCGTGATGCCACCTGTGGCTTCTGGTGAGAATCACCAGCGCTGCGCAGTCCACTAAGGCCGATAAGGCAGCTTGATGGTATAGCTCCCCACAGGTGGAGCTAGGCCTCAGGGCAGCGGGGATTTAAGGATGCAGGACAGATGTGACCCAGCCGGGTCAGAGCAAGAACAGGGGCAGACACGATAGTCACTTCAGTACCTTTTACTGGTGGAAATTCAGGCACGTCCCGGAGCACTGTAGGGTGAAGGGTGCATGTCAGGATCCTCCCCAATGAGCGGGTGTAGGGCCTCCTGTTTCTTGCCTCTGCGTAGTAAGTTTCTGACCTGCCTGGAGCTAGGCCTAACTTTGTCTCTGTCCTGCGCTGGCTGACCTTGTGGTAGGGCCTTTTCTTGGAGTACACGCTCCTCAGCTTGCGGGGCCTATGTGTCTCCCAGCTCTGTTACGTATCAGCACTTTAGCGATCCTGGGACCTGTAGTTCTCCAGGGATTCCGGTTATGTCTTACTGGGTCATAGAGATCCCGGTAAACTTCGGACCCGGTGTCCGGTAAATTCTTCGGGGTGAGCTGGTTAAGCTCCTCTGCCCCTTATGTACTAACTCTCCACTAGCCTTCGACCTACTCGGGCCCTCACTAGGCTATACACACTAACGGCAGCTTGCCGCGCTTCACCGATCTTATGGCGCCGGCACACCTAAAGCTCACTTCTCTGAGCTACACTGAGTCATGGTCTGGATAAGCTCCACTGCAGGATACAATTGCAGGAGCTGGAACAGTCTTTTGTCCTCTGAGGTAACTCTTCTCAGACTGTACTGGACTCACTGCTAAACCAGACTCAACTAGACTCCGAATAGACTAACTGCTGCCGTGCTCAACCTTCCCTTTTTATATCCCTAATGGGCTCCCTCTGCTGGTCTGAGGTGGAAGGTGGAGATGTGTGTATGGTTATGGGGGCCTCTTGTGGAGGAATCCATCAATGCACTCTTCCAGGATCTGTGATACCAAGCGCAGCTGGGCGTCACCGATGCATTAAAGAGTAACCATTTGTTTTAATCTTTACATTCTAAATCCATAGTACAAGTGAAAATAAGCAACTTGGTAATATATCTTATCAGGGAAATCGGCTTCTTTCTCTCCCTGGACTGATCACTTATTCTTAATTCTCAATTCACAGGTAAACTGTGTTCACTGAAGACAGATTTTCACATTGAGATAAGAAATGGCCGTTACTACTGATAAGATTCTATGTAATGGGGAGGAGGTTCCACAGAGGGGCTGGAGACAGAGTTCCTCCCTCCTCTGGTTTACATAGAACCTAATGTAAAAATATGTCTTCACTAAAAACTGACTTTACCCGTAAATTTGAGATTTAAATATCAGTCCAAGAGGCAAAAGAAGCAAATTTCTCTAATAAATATTACAAAGTTTTTTTTTTTTTATTTTCATGTATAGTATTGTTTCAATTAAGTGTTACATAATGGTTACCTCTTAAAACGCGCTTGCTTACATTGATTAGTGCTAGGCTTATTAGATCTCCGATCTTCTGACAGCTCATAGCAATTTCTGTTCAATCTAACCCTAGTTAAAATGCTAGTGTTCACCTTTTAACATGCTTCCTTAGCATAGCAATAAGCGCTTGTGCATGAGGGCATTGTAGATTTATAGGTGATATCTTACCAGTAATGGGTAGGACTCATCCCATCCAGTCCTTAGACTGGTTAATTGTGATGATGGTGGATGATGGCATTTGTTGCTAACTTTTTGTGGCGGAAGATTATACCAAAACGACCACTGCAAATTGTATAGCACACTAAAAATAAAGATTCACTACATTGGGCAAGGTCTACACCCCTACTTCTACGTATGTTGTTTGCTAACCGGAATGAACCGCAGTGTTATCTGTGCCCATGTACGGAGTTCAGTGGAATAACGTGATTTTGAGCTTTATAGAGAAAGGATAGTTAAGCAACGCATACAATATTTCCCAGCATTCCCAGTTCATTTCAAAGACATTGAATACTTCAATATAAACACTTAACACTTCTATTTTTTTAAAGTGTTCTTAGTATGCAAAAGTTTTAGGCATGTGTGGGATAAACTGCTGTGAACAGTTAACAAAACGCAAAATAAGTAAACTAGATCTAAATCGAAACAATTATTTGGGATGACCACTTTTTGCCTTCAAAATGACATCGAAGCATCAATTCTTCTAGACAAGCTTGCACGTTTTTTTTTATATTTTTTAAAAACCCTCAGCCGGTATGTTGTTCTAAACATCTTGGAGAAGAAACCTCAGATCTGTGAATGTAAATTTTTTTTCATAAATTTATTCTGTCTTTATAAAATCCAAGACAGACTCAATGATGTTGAGATCAGGGCTGAGGCCAATATCCTCATTTCTCCTTGGTTTTTCTTCTACACTGAAAATAGTTCTTAATGAATAACTTTGGAACCAATCACATGCCTCTCAGATGATATTGCATGTAGTGTATTCCTGTATTACATAGCCGCAATCCCTGGTTTTATACATCACTGTAGTTGCATAGACCTTTGTATACCATACACATCACGGCGATGTTTGTAAAGATTAAAAAAAAATTACGTTTTACACTGCATGTAGCAATGGGACTGAATTGTTTTCTCATGTCTGATGCCAGTAATGCCAAAGATCTTAAGCAGATTTATTTTCTAGTGATGTAGAGCCAGTACCTGTAGAAGCCACAGAACCTGCTGATGCAACCTGTGATGTTGTAGAAGATGAGCGAGACTTCAAGTAAGGTTATGTTTATTTCTGGATGTGCATTCATTCTTCTATATGTCACTTAAAGGGCCAGTTTGGGTAAACACTTGGTCAATTTTTATAAGTGGTCATCATCAGTGTGTTAGTGCTAGTGTAAAGTGTCCGAGAGCGGTAGTCGCGATCGAGTTGCTGTCTGGTTGCGTTCTGGCACTTTACAGACAAGGGGTGTCCCAGTGTGCTGTAGGGTGTGGGGTGCGTCACACACACTTGTAGGCCTCCAGGCTTCCATCCTCTGTCCCATGCTTTGCGTGCGGCGGATCCCAAGTTCTTAAGATACTTGGCAGTGGGCACCACACAATCTAAATAACTGAAATGATACGGGGTGCAATGGTAACTGTGCAGCAAAGCACATAAAGGAGTAGATGGAGAAAAGCTTTCACAGTGAGATAATGCACACCCCAAAATAATTACTAGAAATAATACAATAACCACTTGTGTATTCCTACATGAAATAAAGTTGCCAAAAAAACATGTAAAAAAACACAAACTGCAAAACAACTGGACAGAAAATCATATAGGGTGCTAGTCAAATACACAATATGTAAGAGTATAGTATATCAACAATAAAGCACCCTACTACTATAATGGATCCACCCCGTGTGATAAGTATAAGAATTCAAGTAAGTATGTGCCAATATATTGGAAAATGACGCACAGACATATAATAAATCTGGAATAAATATATTCTATCAAATGACAAAAAATGTAGATGCAATCATTTTTCAATAGATGACCAGATAAACCATATATAAGTGGCTAAAACTGCTCCAAAATGGGGAGGTCACTGGAGAAAATAAGGTCTATCAAGACCATGGTAAGTAATACTGAGTAATCTATAGTGACCAACCTATGATGAATATAAAGCCACCGATAATGAATGAATAATACACTGCTCAAAAAAATAAAGGAACACTCAAATAACACATCCTAGATCTGAATGAATGAAATATTCTCATTGAATACTTTGATCTGTACAAAGTTGAATGTGCGGACAACAAAATCACACAAAAATCATCAATGGAAATCAAATTTATTAACCAACGGAGGCCTGGATTTGGAGTCGCCCCCAAAATTCAAGTGGAAAAAACACACTACAGGCTGATCCAACTTTGATGTAATGTCCTTAAAACAAGTCAAAATGAGGCACAGTATTGTGTGTGGCCTCCATGTGCCTGTATGACCTCCCTACAACGCCTGGGCATGCTCCTGATGAGGTTGCGGATGGTCTCCTGTGGGATCTCCTCCCAGACCTGGACTAAAGCATCTGCCAACTCCTGGACAGTCTGTGGTGCAACATGACGTTGGTGGATGGAGCGAGACATGATGTCCCAGATGTGCTCAATCGGATTCAGGTCTGGGGAACGGGCGGGCCAGTCCATAGCTTTAATGACTTCATCTTGCAGGAACTGCTGACACACTCCAGTCACATGAGGTCTGGCATTGTCGTGCATTAGGAGGAACCCAGGGCCAACCGCACCAGCATATGGTCTCACAAGGGGTCTGAGGATCTCTTCTCACTACCTAATGGCAGTCAGGCGACCTCTGGCGAGCACATGGAGGGCGTGCGGCCCTCCAAAGAAATGCCACCCCATACCATTACTGACCCACTGCCAAACCGGTCATGCTGAAGGATGTTACAGGCAGCAGATCACTCTCCATGGCGTCTCCAGACTCTCACGTCTGTCACATATGCTCAGCGTGAACCTGCTTTCATCTGTGCAGATCATAGGGCGCCAGAGGCGACTTTGACAATCCTGGTGTTCTGTGGCAAATGCCAAGCGTCCTGTACGGTGTTGGGCTGTGAGCACAACCCCCCATCTGTGGACGTCGGGCCCTCATACCACCCTCATGGAGTCGGTTTCTGTTTGTGCAGACACATGCACATTTGTGGCCTGCTGGAGGTAATTTTGCAGGGCTCTGGCAGTGCTCCTCCTGTTCCTCCTTGCACAAAGGCGGAGGTAGCGGTCCTGCTGCTTGGTTGTTGCCCTCCTACGTCCCCCTCCACGTCTTCTGGTGTACTGGCCTGTCTCCTGGTAGCGCCTCTGGACACTACGCTGACAGACACAGCAAACCTTCTTGCCACAGCTCACATTGATGTGCCATGCTGGATGAGCTGCACTACCTGAGCAACTTCTGTGGGTTGTAGAGTCCGTCTCATGCTACCACGACTGTGAAAGCACAACCAACATTCAAAAGTGACCAAACCGTCAGCCAGAAAGCAATGGTACTGAGATTTGGTCTGTGGTCCCCACCTGCAGAACCACTCCTTTTATTGAGTGTCTTGATTGCCAATAATTTCCATCTATTGTCTATTCCATTTGCACAACAGCATGTTAAATTGTCAATCAGTGTTGCTTCCTAAGTGGACAGTTTGATTTCACACAAGTTTGATTTACTTGGAGTTATATTCTGTTTGTGTTCCCTTTATTTTTTGAGCAGTGTATTTAACATCATGCATCACATATAAAAATATTAATGTAAATAGATACCTACAGAGGGAGTCCACTGTAGAAAGGTAAGCCCTACGCATATCACTACTACAGTAGCTTCGTCAGGGGTCAGTCAAGTACATGTCCAGTCAGGTTTATATAGGGCAAATAAGTGCACTTGCATGAATTAGAATGGTGATGTTGGCAAGTGTGTACAGCATCCGCCGCACATGTCAGGAGGCTAGAGGAGAGGATTGTTCATGTGCAAGCAGTGACACCAACCGGAAATGTGGATAAATGCATTCCACAGTGGGGATAGATAGGCGGAGATGTGTTTTAATCCGCCAGAAATAACCTAAAGTAGACCGGAAGTCATGCGGTCTGCGTTCCAAAGGAGGTATTGGTGGGCAGAGAATGCGTTCCACCAGACCAGCAGGGAGGTCACATGAGCAAAGAGACCCATTCAAAAAAAGGGCAGGACCATATCTGATCCACTGAATCCGAAATGCAAATGAAAACATAAACAACAATAATAAAACAATATAAGGGACTAATAACATGACATAAGACATACAGGAAGGAGAGAACACAAGGGCGAGGGTGGATAAACAGGACATAAAAAATATGCAATAAGGCGCATATGAATAACGGCCATGAATGGGGGTGCAAACTCAAGCCTGGTGAAAGGCAATTGAGTTATAACCCCCGTTTGGCTGAAGGTTTAAGTCATGAGGAAACCTGTAAAAAGTAAATCTTCTGTAGTACCCTTTGGCATAAATGAATTTAATTAAAAAATCTGGATTCCAATTTAAGTAAATCACCCTGTCGGTCCTGATGTCTGATATTATTGGTGATTTTTTTGCAAACCACAGACCTGTAAGCCTTGTATTTGACAATTATGTGCATGAAGTAAAAATGTGCCACTACAGTGGACAAAGGTTTGCCCTTGACTAAATCTTTTTTAGCTAAATTAACGTTGGGAACATGTTGTTGGATACAGCATAACTCCTGCAACGTCTGCCCAACATATACTTTGAGGCACAGACCTGTAAGACTATAAACTACATTTCTCCATCCCCCATGACTGCACCACGGAGAGAGGGGATCCGCCCTTCAAGGACAGGAAACCTATGGATAAAAAGGGCGGCACCTCTCTCCCGCATCAGTTGGTTTCCTGTCCTTGACGGGGACCTACAGATGAAAGAAGAATATGGACATAACTGGCCCGGCCAGACCGGTTCAGGCAGCGGGAGTTCCCTGCCTCGGCTGGTGCTGTGTCCTGTAGCGCCACCGCTGAGGTCAGTGGGCCTCCAGGGTGGCAGGGAGACGTGGCGCAGGAGAAGACCTGGGCTGCTATGTTCTCCGATGGTGTCGGGGCCCAGGGCGGTGAGTATGCCTTGGCTTGCAGGGCCCATTGCGGAAGCACACGCGCTGAATGCCTCCCTGTGTCTCTGGGGAGTCGGCGTGACTGGGCGCCTCCCCTCTGATGCAAGACCGTAGTGCACCACTGGGTGTCGGCGGTCTGGGCGTGCGCATCGGAAGTGCCACTGTGCCTCTCTGGGAGCGGCGTGTTTGAACGTGCGCACGGGAACCCGGAGCTCGTTATGCCCAGCAAGAGGAAGCGTTGGGGGAGGGATAGATTCCCCTGTGGGGGGGGCGGCCCCCATGCTGGAAAGGTGCACAGCCGAGTGGACAAGCCAGGTGAAGGGGACGGAGCCCTATAGGGGTTAAAATGCCGGGAATGCACCAGGTAAGTGCTTCCTGGCACACTCTGGCACCGGCTGAGTGAGCAGGAGGTGCAGTCCCTGCAGCCCCACTCACCACCACCTCCGCAACATGGGAAGCGTGCGAAAGGACCCCCCCCCCCCCCCCAGTGACCCTTCACGCCAGCACAGCCAAGGTGACTGTGGAAGCGGGCGGTCCGGCAGGTCTCCGCAACGTGGCAAGGACTCCAGCGTGGCATCAACCTCGAGGAAAGACCCATCTACTGGAACGGGTTCCTCTTCAAATCCGGTATTCCCTCTTGCA
Source organism: Phyllobates terribilis (assembly GCF_046119375.1). Taxonomy (NCBI): domain Eukaryota; kingdom Metazoa; phylum Chordata; class Amphibia; order Anura; family Dendrobatidae; genus Phyllobates; species Phyllobates terribilis. The sequence goes on from NW_027362761.1 coordinate 215,160,287, forward strand.
ACGGGACTGTAAGTGATCTTCATGAAAGCTCACTTGTAACTTGGGACCCCTCCCCCCTTTCTTTTCTTCTCTCATCAGGGAAGGAAGAGTATGGGCGAGTCCAAACACAGGACCTGAGCGCTTTGCGCAGAGGATTTGCCCACCACATGGCAAAAAAGACTATGCAACTCGTGTATTGAACAATTAATTTGCAAGGAGACCCCTAAGTTCAGTTCAGATCTCAGATCCCTGATGAAATCCCAGGTTAAGGATACCTTCAAGTCCCTGCAGAAGGGGAGGGAAGAAACGGGAAAAAAAACAGGAACCTATCCCCTGTATCAGGATCTAGCAGTTCGGATGGGGAGGTGGTAGACTCAGATTCGTCCTGCTTATCTTTGTCCTCGTCCTCTTCTGAGGGTGGGGGTTGTAGCTGTTTCCCTATAGAGGGTATGGATAATTTAATTAAGGCAGTTAGGTCCACTATGGGGTTGGTAGATCCTCTCCCCAAGAAATCAGTCCAGGATATGATTTTCTTTTTTTTTTTTAAACCAATTATTTTTATTTAGGTTTCAAAAATTTACACAGGATATGATTTTCAGTGGCCTGGAACAAAAGAAAAGAACATCTTTCCCTCTTAATGACAAAGTCCACTCCCTGATTGAGAGGGAATGGAAAAAGCCAGAAAGGAAGGGCTTGTTGTCACCTAAGAGAAAATACCCCTTTGAGGACCCGGTATGCTCCTTCTGGGTAAAGGCGCCAAAGTTAGACGTAGCAATAGGTAAAGCCTCTAAAAAATTTTTCCCTGCCATTTGAAGACATGGGGGTGCTAAAGGACCCAATGGACAAAAAAGCGGACACCTTCCTAAAAGGGGCTTGGGAGGGTTGAAACATGCAGTGGCAGCCACATGTACAGCCAGATCTTTAATGGTCTGGCTAGATCAGCTAGAAGCGCAACTTCTTGAAGGGCGCAGCAGCTTTTTTTGGCTGACGCATCAGCCGATTCTGTCAGGCTGGCAGCCAGGGCTGCGAGCTTCTCTAATGCAGCCAGGCGGCCCTCTCGCTTAAATGCTGGCCCGGTAACAACCAAACAAAATCTAGGTTGTGTTCCATTCCTTGCGAGGGTGAGTTCCTATTCGGATCTACTGTTATCCCCAGCCTTGTCAAGGATATCATCCAAACGCTTCCCGGTCCTCTCCGGTTCTTCATACAGGAAGTCCTTTCGGAGCAGGAAATTTATGTGCAGAAACCCCCCCCCCCCCCAAAGACCAGGATAGGTGGGAGGATAGCAAGAGAAAGGCCAAAGGGTTTATGTTGAACAGGCCCCCCAGCGGCGACAGGAAACCCGCCCAATGAGAGTCAGCCCCGGATGGGGGGGGGGGGGTGACTTCATTTCCTCCCAGCCTGGGAAAAAATATCGAACAGTTCTTGGATTTTAGACCTGATAAAAGCAGGACTAAAATTTCAGTTTCACTCAATTTCCCGTCCGAACTTCGTTATAACCCCATGAGGTCATCAGGGGTAGAACTAGCACTAGAACAGGAAATTCTAGGCCTAATAGAAAAAGCAGTCCTTCAAGAATTCCCTGCACAGGAGAAAGGCTAAGGATTCTACTCCCTCTGTTCCTCAGGAAAAAAACAGATGGGACATTCAGGACAATTGTAAACCTGAAAAAATTGAACAAATTTCTAAGGGTGCAAACCTTCAAGATTCAATAAAATCGTCAGTGAAATTGTTGTTCCCAGACTGTTTTTATGGCTGTCCTGGATCTCAAGGACCCCTATTATCATGTCCCTATACACAGAGACTACCAGAAATTCCTGAGAGTAGCAATATTGCTAAAAGGAATAGTCAAACACTACCAATATACAGCCATCCCCTTCGGTCTAGCGATAGCCCCAAGGGTTTTCACAAAATTAGTGGCAGAGGTAATGGCCCATCTGAGGGAGCAAAACATCCTGATCACCCCGTACCTTGTCGATCTGCTAATGGGCAGCTCTTTCAACCATTGCAAGGACCATCTAGCAAGGGTCATGGATTCCTTGACTAATTTAGGCTGGCTTCTGAACCTAAAGTCCAGGTTGGAGCCGGATCAAGTACAAGAGTATCTAGGCATCTTATTAGATTTGAGGAATCAGGAATGCCATCTCTCGGCAGGGAAAATCCAGAATATGATAGCCCGGATATCTCGTGTGAAAGACCATCCCTTTGACTCTGCGGGGAGCAATGTCCCTACTAGGTTCCATGACTGCTTGTATCCCGGGGGTCCGTTGGGCTCAGTTGCATACCAGGGACTTGCCATGGGAAATCTTGGGGGCAGAAAAGTCACTAAAAGGGCGCTTAGAAGGTCGGCTAATTTTGTCATCAAAAACCTTGCTTTCCCTAACATGGTGGATGGAGGTGGACAGTTTAACCAGAGGCGTTCCATGGGCAATCTGTGTCGCAGGTCCTAACTACAGATGGAAGCCCCAGGGGGTGGGGGTCTCGCCTCAAAGATCAAATGGCTCAGGGGGTCTGGTCAGAGGATTTGGAAGGGGTATCTTCCAACATTAAGGAACTTTTGGCAGTAAAATTCACGCTCTCAGAATTCCTAAACACCCTATGGGGACACAATGTAAGAGTTTTTTCAGGGTAGTAGTGGCATACCTAAATCGCCAGGAGGGGACCCGGTCCCATTCTCTACTACAGGTGTCAAAATCCATCCTCCAGTTAGCAGAGAATAATTTGGAGTCCCTGTCTGCATTCCACATAAAAGGAACAGAAAATATCACAGAAGACTTTCGGAGCAGGACCCAGCTGAGACGGGGCGAATAGGAGCTGAATCAGTTGGTGTTCAACCAACTCACGGAATTATGGGGGAACCCTTCCATAGACCTATTCGCCAACTGGCGCAACAAAAAAGTGGACATATTCTGCTTAATAAACCCCAAGGGGAACCCTGCAGCATTAGAGGCTTTCTCAATCCCATGGAACCACCAGCTAGCCTATGCCTTTCCTCTGATCGCTCTAATTCCGGCGGTTCTGAGGAAAGTCAGGGAAGACTAGGCAAACATAATTCTGATAGCCCCCTTCTGGCCAAAGAGGCCCTGATTTTTCCTGGCTGAGGATAATGTCCACCTCCGACCCCTTTCGGAAATTCTGGATCTCCTTTTCCAGGGACCGGTCCTCCACCCTCAGGTAGCAGATCTACACTTGACAGCCTGGATTTTGAGAGGGTGCTCTTAAGGGATAGAGGTTTTTTTCCCCGAATTTAATCTCCACTCTACTTCAGAGTAGGAAACCCTTAACCACCAGACTTTACGATAAAACCTGGAAAAAATTCCTCTCATTTGCGGGTTCGAAGGTAGAAGGGGAGGCCCCCATTGCTTCCATCTTACAGTTCCTTCAAAATGGGTTAGAGCGCAGTCTGGCCACAAGCACTCTAAAGGTTCAAGTTGCAGCACTAGGAGCCCTATACAACTGCGACCTGGCCAGAAATAGGTGGATTTCTAGGTTCATCAAGGCATCACACAGGTCTAGGCCCATCCCCTCCCAGAATACTCCTTCCTGACCAAACATACCTTAGGACTTTTTGAGACGCATCCGCTAAAGGTTCAATCTCTTAAGACATCACTCTTAGTAGCCCTCACATCGGCACGTAGAGTTATATACAAGTCTTATCAGCTGGGCCCGCTTTTACTCACATTCTAGAGGACAGGGTGACGCTTAGGACTGACCCAGCATACCTTCCTAAGGTGGGATCACTCTTCCATAGATCGCAGGAGGTCGCCCTCCCTTCCTTTTGCCCAAATCCTAAAAACAGGGGGGGGAAGAAGACCTACACACCTTGGATGTCAGAAGGTTCATTATCCAGTACTTAAAGGCCGCACGGGAGTATAGGAAGAACAGGTCTCTGTGTGCTTCCAGGGACCTCGGAAGGGACAAAAAGCTTCCAAGGGCACACTGGCAAGGTGGATAAGAGACGCCATCTCCCTGGCATACTCATCAAGCGGGGAGACCGCCCTGGAGGATTTAAAGACTCGCTCAACTAGGGCAGTAGCAGCCTCCTGGGCGGAGGAAGCCGGAGTTTCAATTGAACATATATGTAGAGCTGCAACCTGTTCTTCCCCTTCTACATTCTTTAAGCACTACTGGCTGGATCTAACCTCTTCTTCGGACCTTACCTTTGGTAGAAGGGTTCTGGAAGCGGTGGTCCCTCCCTAAACGACACTTCTCTGCAATTCTCTCCGTGGTGCCGTCATGGGGGAAGGAGAAAGACTTAGTTACTTACCGGTAACGGGATTTCTCAGAGCCCATGACTGCACCAGTACATTCCTTCCCTTCACGCATGGGTGTGCATATTTATTTGTTGCCTATATTTAGTCACGAGGTGTGTCTGGTAAACTCCTTAAAAGTGTTAAAATTTGTGTTACTAACCTGGGGGTCCTCTCTATGCTCTGTAAACAACTGATGCGGGAGAGAGGTGCTACCCTTTTTATCTGTAGGTTTCTTGTCCTTGAAGGGCAGATCCCCTCTCTCCGTGGTGCCGTCATGGGCTCTGAGAAATCCCGTTACCGGTAAGTAACTACGTCTTTCGAGTTTTACAATTTTATATAATTCTTTAAAGGAAAATCCCTTTGGTCAACAGGATTACAAAAGTGTTCTACAGTCCAATAAATGGCAAATATTACAGTCACCATAGGGGTACGACCCCCTGAGGTTAAATCCACTAACAATTTTACTCATCGGTCTCATAAAATGACTCCTAGTAAGACTATCACGAAGGTTTGATGCACGTCAGGCTGTCAAAGCAGGGGAGTCCAGTAGCAAAGTCAAGATTCTAGTATCTGTTTTCAAAAATTTCCAATGTGTATGAAACCAATTTACAAATATTCATCCATTGATTATTAAATGTGGTGCTAAAGCTAAGTTTGTAATCAGGAAATCGAGGTGCTGGGTTAAGTAGTACATCCCTTGAGATTCGCTGGGTCTTTTAATAAGCTTTTGAAATCACAGATCTAGGGTAACCTCTTGCACGGAAGCGCGTTGTCAAAGATTGAGTCTATGATTGGTAATCGGATGAATTAGAACAGTTTCGTTTTAACCTAAAGAATTGGGCCACCGGTATACCATCCTTAAGATGATGAGGGTGGAAGCTCTGATAATGTAATAAGTTATTGGTAGCTGTATTTTTCCTGAAGAGATCCGTACCCAAAGTGTTTCCCTCCTTAAAAAGTCGCAGGTCCAGAAAGTCAACTGTAGATGGAGAGATATAAGTCAAATGAATATTGAATGGATTATCATTTAATCCAGCTATAAAATTCTCACAATCCTCAAAGGACCCTGTCCAAAAAAACAAACAAAAAAAAAACCCCATCAATAAATTTAAACCGATAAGAAACAAGACTCTGAATAATTGGGGAAGGGTACACTTGTGCCTCCTCCCACCAACCCATGAAGAGGTTGGTGAAGGAGAGGACACAACGTGCACCCATGGTTGTACCAGAAATCTGTCTGTAAAAGCAAAAATTAAATAACGGAGTATAAACTTAAGTAAATCCAAAAGAAAAGAAACATGAAATTGATTGTCCTGTCCTTGGCATTCAAGAAAGTGAGCCACTGCCTGTAAACCGTAATCATGGCTTATGCTAGTATAAAGTGACTCAACGTCAATCACTACGAACAACGCATTATCAAAAGCTTCAATGATTGCACCTTTTGAATAAATTGGGCAGAATCCCTGAGATACGAGGGTAGTTGTAATACATGTGACTGTAAGAAAAAAATCTATATATGTGCAAGCCCTCTCACTCAAACTACCTACCCCGGAGATGATGGGTCTCCTGGGTGGGCATCTAAGGTCCTTGTGGACTTTAGGTAGCATATATATATAAAGTCGGGATAGTAGGTTTCTTTTTAAACATGTAATCCCTCTCCTTTTTTTGTTTATAATACCATGTTCAAAAGCAGCTCCAAGCAGATGTTCTAATTTGGTGTTAAAGACTATTGTAGGGTCTGAGGGTAATTTTATATAAATGTCCTGATTACTATGAGGTCTATGGGCCTCAGTCAATCCCAAGTTTTTTGCAGCAGTCAAAGTTCATCAGGTGGGATAGGACACAGCAATTCACACTTCCTTCCTCCTTAGTGCAACTCCTCTTCTATCCTGCCACCCGTTTGTTCTGGACTACCCCCAAGCCCGCTGACTCAGTTAGCCTCAGGGATTCAATGTCCACTCTGGCAGTGCATCTGGGACCGGCTACCTGCCTTCCATGTCCACTGACCTTGTGATGTCAGAAGACCAGGCCCGCTCCTTGGTATTTGTCCCAAGCCCTGGGCTCCGGACGCTGACACTGGAGGAATGTCCATCATGGAACTCTAGTCAGCCTCCCACTACCTCGAACGGTTGGCCCATGCTGCCCCTAGCAACTCACCGCACCTGAACTTGGCCTTCACTAGCTGACGCTGAACTCCTTTTGACCAGGACGTGCCCCCCTTTTTATCAGCACTATTGCCCACCCACTGGGCTAATTCTATCCTTAACCATTTCCTCTCTTACATGCTAAACTTATTATCCTTATTCTAGATCTTGTGTTATCCTGAGCTTATCTTATGCTATGCTCACATTATGCATTAACACTTTACATACTGTACATCACAGTAATACATTTTACATTGGACACACATTACTTTTACATATAGAACCGCACGACAGTATTCACATGACGCGTTTGTCTTCAGGGGTAGGAACAGGGTAAGACAGTCCACATCTCTACACTAGGGTACCACCCTGGGACCCCCAAATCTTTAGTGAGTCCTACAGCACCTTCATTCTGCATAGTTGTATTTTTGTTTTTATTTTTACCCTTTGGCTAGAGGGGCACCTGAGAATTATGAAGAGTATGCTAAAGAGATGTCACTGGATGAATGGAAGTCTCTTCTGGACCAAAGCAGACCAAAAGCTGAATTCAATCTACGCAAACCAGATTCGAATGTGCCTGCTAAAGCTACGGTTATCCACAAGTCCAAGTTCATGGATGTAAGTTTGCTGCCTGTAGTGTCATACTTGACGACCGTATAATCTGTATGTATGCTGACCGCGTCTGCCAATTTCTCAGTTTAAAGTTGTCGTCCACTACCCTGACTCCGTTACTGGTTTTGTCATAAATGCTTAAGGATAATGACTTTAAGTAACTCCATATACCTTTTCTGCCAATTTTCATGGTTTTATGCTTTTTTTTACTTTACTTCCTATGCCCTGGCACAAGCTCTGTTGTCATAGCGATCACTTCCTCTTCGGAATCTTCTGCTCCCTTCTTACTACATTTCCCATCAATCCTTGTGCTGGGCTACAAGCCAGAAGTGAGCACAGACCTGTAATACTGCCTAAACCTCTCCCAATACTCCCCCAGTGTCACTCACAGGTCCAGCAGGACATTGCAGGTAATAAAATCTGAATGGAGCTTACCTGGGGGGCGGCGGTGGTGGAGCGGGGTCCCAGGAGGCAGGGGGTCGCTGCTTCAGTAAGCTAGCGGCGGAAGGAGTGGGGTGATGCTGTGGGCCCCAGGCTGGGAGGAGGGGATGTTCAGCGGTGCGAGGATTTCACAAAATATCGCCGGAGCCCCCTGCACTTCCCATGGTTCTCAATGCAGCAGATACCTTCAAAAATGACAGCCGGAGGCGGTGCATGTGCAGATTGTGAAAGCTGGGACCCGCCACATCCTCGCACCACCGAACACCCCCTCCCCCCAGCCTGGGGCCGCAGCATTGTCCCACTCCTGCCGCCGCCAGCTTCCTGCAGCAGCAACCCCGATCCACCACCTGTGCCCCCTCCCCCCAGGTAAGCCATCGTAAAAGCAGACTCGCACACCACCATTTTATTTAAAGCATTGTTTCCTATTTTCCGCCCCAAAATTTGGGGTGCATCTTATGGTCCGGTGCGTCTTAAATTTATAAAGCACCTCATAGGAAAATAATGACCGTATCGCAGAATAAATAATAAAAATAAGGTTGCTAAATAAAACAAAATATAAATGGCATATTAAGATGAGGGATAGTAAGTAAATTACCCTCACCATATGTGTTCTAAAAGCACAGCGTGTCCATATCATGAAAGATCTGTTGTAGTTGTCCTGTGGATGTAGCATTCAGTTTTTGGTGTATGCATAACAGGTAATGCCATACACCAAAGACAACTGCATAACAGGCAATGCCCTACACCAAAGACAACTGCATAACAGGCAATGCCATACACCAAAGACAACTGCATAACAGGCAATGCCATACACCAAAGACAACTGCATAACAGGCAATGCCATACATCAAAGACAACTGCATAACAGGCAATGCCTTACACCAAAGACAACTGCATAACAGGCAATGCCCTACACCAAAGACAGCTGCATAACAGGCAATGCCATACACGAAAGACAGCTGCATAACAGGCAATGCCATACACCAAAGACAACTGCATAACAGGCAATGCCATGCACCAAAGACAACTGCATAACAGGCAATGCCATGCACCAAAGACAACTGCATAACAGGCAATGCCCTGCACCAAAGACAACTGCATAACAGGCAATGCCCTACACCAAAGACAACTGCATAACAGGCAATGCCCTACACCAAAGACAACTGCATAACAGGCAATGCCCTACACCAAAGACAACTGCATAACAGGCAATGCCCTACACCAAAGACAACTGCATAACAGGCAATGCCCTACACCAAAGACAACTGCATAACAGGCAATGCCCTACACCAAAGACAGCTGCATAACAGGCAATGCCATACACGAAAAACAGCTGCATAACAGGCAATGCCATACACCAAAGACAACTGCATAACAGGCAATGCCCTGCACCAAAGACAACTGCATAACAGGCAATGCCCTGCACCAAAGACAACTGCATAACAGGCAATGCCCTGCACCAAAGACAACTGCATAACAGGCAATGCCATACACCAAAGACAACTGCATAACAGGCAATGCCCTACACCAAAGACAACTGCATAACAGGCAATGCCCTACACCAAAGACAACTGCATAACAGGCAATGCCCTACACCAAAGACAACTGCATAACAGGCAATGCCCTACACCAAAGACAACTGTATAACAGTCAATGCCATACACCAAAGACAACTGCATAAAAGGCAATGCCATACACCAAAGACAACTGTATAACAGGCAATGCCATACACCAAAGACAACTGTATAACAGGCAATGCAATGCACCAAAGACAACTGGTTAAAAACAGCAATGCCATGCACCAAAGGCAACTGCATAAAAGGCAATGCCATACACCAAAGACAACTGTACACCAGGCAATGCCATGCACCAAAGACAACTGTACACCAGGCAATGCCATACACCAAAGACAACTGCTTAAAAACAGCAACAGGATTAAATTGCTACGATTAACTGAAAATTTAAACCGAAAATATTTGGGTGAATAATTTTGTCATGAATGGTAGACTTTGATGGCAGGTTCACTTTTAACGTGCTGGCAGCAGTTCAAATTCTAGGAGTTGTGCCTTCTAATTGGGTTCCTAACCATCCGTTCCACGTGCCCCTGCCCCCTGGCACCCATCTAAAACTGCTTTTAAAAATCACTTCTCTGTGTATGGCAGTTAGTGCCGAGCGGTCTGATGGGCTGATACGGACCACTCTTGGCGCCTGCTGTGCGCTAATTAACCTGGATCCTGTGATGAATTTACATTACCTAACCCAGTCCCTCTTCCTTGATTTCCTTTAACAGATAATAGTCAAATGGTCCAATTGGTGGATATGGATCACTTTTACCACTGGCTATGCTGCATAGAGCGGAATGTCAGGAATCCTAATTAAGAGACGCAATGTGTTGGTAGCAGTTTAATAACTGGAAACCTGAGGAGTCCCTTTTTAAAGGAACCAGTAAAAAAGCAAAAGTACTTTTTTTTTTTTTTTTTTTTTTTTTTTTTTTTTTTTAAACTATACTGCTGTTTGAGGGCTTTTCATGTTCTGTTTGTTTTTTTGCTATGTATGTATATGTGTGTGCAATATATTGTATAATATGTATATTTAATAAAATATAGCCTTGTATTGATATTCCTATTTCTGGTAATTACTTTTGCATTTTAATGTCAATAGAATTCAAAGGAAGATGAAGATGACAACCATTACAGCTACCGCAAATCTATCAATGACATTACATCTCAGCTGGAAATAAACTTTGGAAGTCTCTCTCGTCCAGCACGTGGGGGAAGAGGTGGAGGTCGTGGACGTTTTAGAAGAGAAGAGGCATTTCCTCATGAAGTTTCTAATGTATGTCATGTAGGATTCGCAGCAGATTTTCCTCAATTACAAGTTTATTTGGTTTATGCTAGTCTGCAGGGACAGAATTCTTTCGGTCTGAGTACAATCCAACAAAATATGGGATCGCACCTGGACCAATGTTATACTATGGGACTGCGCAATTGTCTGAATTTTTTATTTTTTTTTTTTCTCTATTCGGATTACACTTTACCATGGAAGTCAATGACTTTGTGGAAACCATCAGACTGCACTCGGATGCACTCCATCCGTGGCTCACGTGAGGTTATGACTTGTGAGCCTGGCACTCAATCACCGCTCTTCAGACGAAGTGGTAATCAAGAGGAAGTGAGCGGCCAGCCGCAGCTTCCACCTCCCCTCGATTACTTACACGTCCGAAGGAGGAGACAGTGATGCCAGCGGTGATTGGGCGCCAGGCTCGCGTGTCATAACAACCTTATGTGAGCCCTGGGAGAGAGAGTAGACCTCTCCTTTAACCATTTCCTGCCTGGGTCAACCTTTTGGGTTTGTGCTTTCGTTTGTTCCTCCCCTACTTCCAAGTGCCATCATTTTTTAATTTTTCCGGCAATCTAGATATGCGAGGGCCCCCCCTTTTTTTTTTTTTTTTTTTCTACATGAGCTGACCATTGTAGTTTTATGACACAAAAAAAACAAAAATTGCTGGAAAATGGGGAACACCCCCTTCCCGCATTTTTATTAGTTTTATTAGATGGTGTTCAGTGTGTAGTAAAAATCACCTGGCTATGTAGGTGTCTGTATGATTACATCTTTTTTTTCCCCATTGGGAACTTAATAGGGCAGATACTCTATTCCAATTTGCGGATGTAAGCATGTCTGCAGCAAAGTCCACAAAGTACAACACAGTGGCTTGCAAAAGTGTTCACCCCCTTGGCATTTTTTGTGTTTTGCTACCTCACAACCTGGAATTTCACTTTTTTTTTTTTTTTTTGAAGGTTTTAATCAGTTCATGTAAAGAACATGCCTACTACTGTGAACATTTTTTTATTTTTGTGAAGCGAAAAATAGAACAAAATAACTGAAAACTTCAGTGTGCATAATTATTCATCCCCTTCATCCCCCTAAAGTCAGTATTTTGTAGAGCCTCTTTTGGTGGCAATTACAGCTGCAAGTCGCTTTAGATAATTCCACATCTTGCCACTGGGATTTTTGCCCATTCGTCAAGGAAAGACTGCTCCAGCTCCTTCAAGTTAGATGGTTTACTCTGGTGAACAGCAATCTTCAAGTCTGACCATATATTCTTAGTCTGGACTTTCACTAGGCCACTCCAAAACATTTACATGTTTCCCCTTAAACCACTTGAAAGTTGCTTTAGCACTATGCTTTGGGTCATTGTCTTGTTGGAAGGTGAACCTCTGACCCAGTCTCAAATCACTGACAGACTGAAAGAGGTTTTTCTCGAAGGTATACCTGTATTTCGCATCATCAATCTTCCCCTTGACTTGGACCATTTTCCCTGTCTCTGCTGCTGAAAAACATCCCCACAGCATGATGCTGCCACCACCATGTTTGACTGTAGGGATGGTGTTCTTGGGGTGATGAGCTGTGTTGGTTTACGCCAGCCAACGCGTTTACCTCTGTGGCCAAAAAGTTCAATTTTGGTCTCCTCTTACCACCGCGCCTACATTTGGGGAGTCTCCCACATTTCTTGGAAAACTCAAAACGAGCCTTACAATTTGTGTGTAAGTAAAGGCTTTTTTCTGCCCACTCTTCCATAAAGGGCACTTCTATGGAGTGTACATCTTATTGTGGTCGTATGGACAGATACTCCAGTCTGCGTGGGAACTCGTAGCTCCTTCAGGGTTACCTTTTAGTATTTATGCTGTGTCTCTGATTAATGGCCTCCTTGCCTGGGCTGAGCATTTTGGCAGGTTTGTTGTGGTACCATGTTCTTTCCATTTGATAATGGATTTGATGATGCTCTGGGGGATTATCAGAGACTGGGATTTTTTTATTTATTTTTTTATATAACCCATCCCTAACTTGTACTTCTCCAAACAAGTCAGGGACAAAGTTGTTGAGATCTCCTTGGTCTTCAAGGTGTTTGGTTAGTGGTGCCTCTTGCTTTAGTGGTGTTGCAGCCTCTGTGGCCTTTCAGGAAAGGTGTGAATATACTGACAGACCATGTGACACTTAGATTGCACATAGGTGGACTTTCTTTCACTAAGCATGTGATTTATGAAGGTAAGTAATTGCTTGCACCAGAAATTTTTAGGAGCTTCATAACAAAAGGGGTGAATACATATGCACATGCCAATTTTTAGTTATTTGATCCCATTAATTTAATTTATACCTATATTTTTCTCAATTCACCAACTTTGACTATTTAGTGATGATGCATCACACAAATCTGATTACAAAAATATTTAAACACGGGTTATAATGTAACAAAATAGGTAGAAGGCCAAGGGGTGAATACTTTTGCAAGCCACTGTTGCAACAACTCAGCAGCAATGTATAGTGAATTTCCCTTCAAGATTTTGTTGCAGACTATGTTTATCTGTGGAAAATTTGAATCCTTAAACAATAGAATTCTAATTGTTAAAAACTGCACGATTTTGATGTCTGTACCAAGTCTTTTTTATATTTTTTGTTTTTATCCCCCTTTGCTTCTGTTTAGGTACCTGAGCTTGACTTGAACCCAGATGATCCTGATGCTTTTCCAGCTCTGATTTGATCGGTCAAGTTTTTGGCTTATCCTGCATCGTAAATGGCTCTATACCAAAGGCAAATTAAACAGTTATGTATGTGGCGGTTGTCTACAGGACAGGACATCTTGCTATTGATGAAAGTACTGCACTTTCATGTTTAGAAAATGGGGAAGAGAGGCACACTTATTTTTGGCTGTAGTTCTAGTCTTTTTTAGGACATCAAAGCATTGTCTGGGGCACATGTTGTACTTCAATTTAGTTTTCCAAGGATTAAAAGTTACTAAAGTCTGTAGAGAAAGGTAGAACTTTGGATAGAGGACCACTGCTTTCCTTCAGTGTAAAATATAACTTTTATGTCGTTTGACTGCAGTTTGAAGCAATTGAGGTATTAAAGATGCTGTTTGTGCAGTTTGATGGATTTTGCATTTATGTTCTATATTACGTCTATAAAAGTTGGGTAGATGCAAGGATTATAATGCCATCACTTATTTGCTATTAAATAGTGTAAATCTAAGTAAATGCAATAAAATTGAAAAAAGTTACATTCGAGTTCAATAGTCTTTTGTCATTCACTGCCCTTATCGCCCCTAACTCTGCTTCAGGGTAATTTCAACCCTTGTAAGCTTTTTTTTTTGTCTTGCTAATGTACAGACGAGTTGGGTTGTCTATGCGATGTACTTAACGGTTTCCTGCTCTGACCATCCCACAAAAAATAAACATTTTTTAACTTGCGAAAGTATTGTTTCTATTACCCTTGACAGCACCCCAGAGATTAGGTTTCCTGTCCTTGAAGGGCAGATCCCCCACAGAATAAAGTGGTTTGCAGTTCTTGGAGATGGAGCCTACACCCTGGAGTCTGTCCAGGGAGAAGATCTTTGTGGAAACCACTTACTCAGGCCCTGGACCAGTCGCCTTCTTGGGCAGTTAGTGCACTGCCGTGGCCAGTCAGATGGAGTACCAGCTGCTGCTGGGCAGTGAGGAGGTGGCGCAAGTGCTTCTATGAAACCAACTAGCCACCGGATGATCTAGGGACTGCGCACGATAACTAGGTGTGTGCCTGATGACTTCTGGGTAACGCCAGGGAAGCGGGCATTTTATAACAGCTGCCCTGCTCTGATCTGTTGGCAGTGTGTTGGCAGAGGAAGAAAAGTAGATGCTTCATGTTTGGAGGTCCCTCCTCTGAAAACAATCTGCACAGTGACTTTATATCCCATGTGGGAGGGAGGCTGAGATTTTTTTTTTTTTCCTGCCTGGCCTCAGATTTCAGCAAAATATGGATTCTCAATATCATATCATCAGGACTAACTTTCAGGTGACGAGGGCCCGCTGTTCTCTGAGGGAACAGCTGGCCGAAGAAAAAGGTCTTAAATCTGGTAGAAGAATCCGTTCTGATAGAGGTCCCGAAGCAAGAAGGATGGGAGTTTTATATGTCCCTCTTTCTAATATGATTATTTCGTAAGCGTCAGTTTTTCTTAACAAATCTGAACGGGTTTTTAAGAGTCAAAGCGTTCAAGATGGAATCCTTAAGATCGGCAGTAAAACTATTCTATCCAAAATCCTACATGGCACCATGCTCCGATCAGGGCAGAGCATCAAAAATTTATGAGTGGCTCTCAGCATAGAGGGGAAAATCCAGCACTTTCAGTTTCGGACCCTTCCCTTCAGAATTTCTGTGGCTTCTCAGTTATTTACGAGAATAGTGTCTGAAATGACAGCTCACTTTTGAGAGAGAAGGTATCACTAGCTTATCTCAACGACTTCCTGATAGTGATCAGATCTGACCAGCACTGCAGGGTACAGACCAGGGAAATCAGAGCCACCCTGACACGCTTGGGTTTGATGAGAAGTCTAGAGAAATCACTACTTGAGCCCAAAAGGGTGCAAATTTATTTAGGCATTCTCCCAGATTCAATCAACCAGAGTTGTGTTCTTCCAAAAGAAGAAAAGGAGGAGAGGGTATTTTTACCATGTGTCAGAATTGATGGCCAATCTGGTCACTACTTCTAGGAGAGCGATGTCAGTTATGGGAACCTTTAGTCTCCTTTATTTCTGCAGTAGCCTGGGCTCCAAATTATACGCAAGTATTGCAGTGTGAAATCCTGGCAAATAAAAACATTAGGGTTGCACATTGTGCGTTTTTGATGTGTTTTCGTGGCGTTTTTCCACACGGAAATGCATCAAAAACGCTATGTAATCCGTGTGCCAGCGAATGCAACGACAATCCTGTTGTACTGTGCACCTGATGTGGAATTTTCTGCTCAGGATTGTCATTGCAGAAACGCTACATATAATGGACATGCTGCGTATTTAAACTCAGCGTTTCCCGCCCATTGACTTTAATTGAACCGCAGCAAACCTGCAAGTATAAATATATTTGCGGATTTAACTAGTCAATGGGTCAAATATGCTGCAAAAATGCACATAGAGTGGTACCTGGGCCGGCCGGGGAAGACTACTTCCACCATCATCCGACCACTGATTACTGCTCCCCTCAGCCGCGCCGCTCTCGCTGTTGTCTCCTCAGCCGAGCCAGCGTGTGCGCTGTCAGTGGGGGGGGAGTGGGAAAAAAAAAATCACTATTCTCACCTGTATGGCGTCCACCTGGTGTCCTCACAATGTCCCATGGCGTTTTGATCCCTCAGCAGCCGGCAGTACACTGACGGGAGCTCGCTCGCTCCCAGTAGTGTACATCGATGCGGTGCCAGCTGAGGTCATGCGAGTTCACAGCTGAAGATCACTTTACAGCATTGGGGCCGCATGGGAACATTTGTGAGAATGTTCCCTAGTACCACTGATGCTGAGGTCACCGGGGCTGATCTTCAGCTGATGAACCCAAGTGACCTCACTCCTGCAGCACAGCCATGTACACTGACAGTGATTACACTCCTGTCAGTGTACAGTGCTGTCTTCTACAGCAGTAGCAGTCGTAGAAGTGACCTGGATCGCCATGGGACAATCTGGATTACGTTGTGACGGCGGACAGGTGAGGATATGGTTGTTTTTTATTTTTCAGAAGATCAAGGGCTTTGGGGATTGGCAGTATAATAAATTATTAAAACAGTGTCATTTTATTTCAATAAAATACTTTTATTCTGCCTGTAACTTTTATTGAAAAAGCGTCGTAAACATTACTACGGGGTTAGTAATGGGGGCGTCTTAGACTCCCCCATTACTAACCTGGGCTTCATGTCAGCTGTCGATACAAGGCTGACATGAACCCCAACTCCATTACCCCACTCGTCACCGCTACAGGGCAATGGGAAGAGCGGAGGCTAAGTGCCAGATTTGGCGCATCTTATGGATGCGCCATTTCTTGGGCTGATATTACTCGTTGGAGGAGGGAGTTGGTATCCATGGCCCCTTCCCTTTAATATCAGCCCGCAGCTGTCAGTTTAGCCTTTGCTGGTTAGATTTTATAGGGGGACCCTACATCAATTTTTTTTCTGGGGTCCCCCTGTTATCTAGCCAGTAAAAGCTAAGCAAGCAGCTGTGAGCTGTTAATACCCAGGGAACATTTTTGGCTAATGGCCCCCTCCCCGGCTACTACTATCAGCCCCAGCGGTCAGCTTTCCCTCTGCTGGTTATGAAAATGACGAGGGAGCTCACGTCTTATTTTTTTTTATTTTTTTTTTTTTTAATTTTGTGCCCACGATTCAGACTTGGCAGCACTTTCAACGCATATTTTGGCTGCGTCCAAAACGTTGCATTCTATTGAACTCGGGTAAATCCACGTGTTCACTGAACCATGCGGATTTACTGTGTTCAATACATTCTAGTGGTCAAATTTCTGTTGTGGAGACTAGTGCCTCTGCCAGAGAACTTGACAGTCCCGAACGACGCGCCGCATGTCAGTGTCTGTGGGTAATCCGCAGCCTCAGATGCATGCATAGTGGCCATGGGATTTCTAGAAATACTATCCACTATGCTGTAACATCTGGATGCTGCGGGTTCAATGCTGTATAAACATGCAGCGTCACACCCGCATCATTTCCTGATCATGGGCACGTACCCAAACTTACCCGCAGCATGTCCATTTCTGTACTGGAGACGCTAGTCCCAGCTGCAGATTTGTACTATTTGAAATGTCATATGTGGTGAATTCGCATGTACCGACAACAAAAGTGCGGTATTGGAACACAGAATTTTGAACGCAGCAAAAAATATGCTGTGTCCAAAGCGCCGCTTGTTGCTGAGCGGGAGGGGCGGCACGCGTGTGCTGTTATTAAAGCCAGGGAACATGTTTGCCTAATGGCACCTTCCTAGGCTAAAAATAGCAGCCTTCAGCTGCCTCAGAAATGACTTGAATGGAAATGCTAATGAGATTGGGTGTATGGGATTAGCTGACACCTAGCCCTTTTGGGTGGTGGTGACAATCAGACCTTTTCCTTACCAAACCTAATTAAAGTAAAGAGTTAAATAAACACACAGACTGTAATCCAAGGGTTAAAGCAATGTCCCAATTTTCTTCTTTCAAATAACTTTAACTTTATTTAGCTCCAAAAAGCATTTATTGATGTACAAAAACACATTAAAAAAAACATAAAAAATGAGTCAAATTCCCAGCAAAACGTGCGCTTTTTTTATGCAGCGTGTTTCCTGCCAAGAGATGCAGAAATTTCTGCAAGCAAATCGTGAATGTGTGCACATAGCCTTTAAAGGGGCATTTAGATGCCAAATTTGTTCCTTCCATAGATTATAAGGGTATGTGCACACGGTCAGTAAGCGCTGTGGATTGGATGCAGCAGACTTGCGCTGTGTGCAATCCACAGCGGCCAGATGGTCCAGGATGGTGGATGGGGTATATACAAATACCATGTCCACTATGCATCTCAGTGCACCTGCGGCTCACCCACGGACACGGACAAGTGGCACGTCTCTACAGACCGCAGCATGTCCATTTCTCTTGTGGAGACGCTGATCTCTGCAAGAGAAATTATATCAGTGCAGTGTATAGGAGGCGGTGAATCAGCATGGTTCAATGAACACATGCGGATTCACCTGCGTCCAGCACTTTGGACGCAGCATAAAGTATGCTGTTTTCAAAGTGCTGCGAATATCGACCGTGTGTGCATCCCCTTACTCACTCAAGTCTCCAGGGATGAGGTGCACAGAGGGGGACCTCTTTTATCCAGAGTTTGTGGTCACGAGGAGAGGTCTGGTTCTTCCAATCTGAAGGCAGTTTCGACAGTGAAATGAGCACTACGCAAACTATGTCCTTCAATACAGGGCCACAATGTAATTGCTTTTTCAGACAACAGGGTTGCTGTGGCCTACATGAATCAAGGGGACACCAAATCCAATTCCCTAATGAGACTGATCGAATCTTTCAGATGGCAGAATCACACTTCTCATCACTGACCGCTTCACAGAAGGAGGGAAGAAAACTATTAAGCAGATTTTTCCAAGTCATGTCCGACTAAAGCAGGGCTGTGGACAATGAATCTGATGGTGTTCAAGCAGATTGTGAACAAATGGAGTCCCGAGAAATAGAACTTTTCGCAGGCAAGCAAAACAGGAAAATAAGGAATTTTTGTTCTGTGGAGCCCAGGAAAGGCCTGCAAGCAGTAGATGATGTGATAACTACAAATTTATGACTGAACATAGAAATTTCTAATTGGTTCAAGATCAAGAAAGGAGGATAGCGTACTCGTTAGATCCATTTTAGAATCTCTACAGAATGGATTGAAGGGGCTATCTTCCAGTTCAATATGCACTGCTCAAAAAAAATAAAGGGAACACTTAAACAACACAATGTAACTCCAAGTCAATAACACTTCTGTGAAATCTAGCTGTCCAGTTATGAAGCAACACTGATTGTGAATCAATTTCTCCTGCTGTTGTGCAAATGGAACAGACAACTGGTAGAAATGATAGGCAATTAGCAAGATACCCCCTATAAAGGAGTTGTTCTGTAGGTGGGGACCACAGACCATTTCTCTGTTCTCATCCTTTTTGGCTGTTGTTTTGGTCACTTTTTCATTTTGCCATTGCTCTCACCCCTAGAGGTACAGTAGCATGAGGCGGTGTCTACAGTACAACCCACAGAAGTTGCTCAGGTAGTGCAGTTCATCCAGGATGGCACATCAATGTGAGCTGTGGCAAGAAGGGTAGCTGTGTCTGTCCGCACAGTGTCCAGAGCATGGAGCAGATACCAGGAGATGTGGAGGGAGCCATAGGAGGGCAACAACCCAGCAGCAGGACCATTACCTCCTCCTTTGTGCAAGGAGGAACAGGAGGAGCACGGCCAGAGCCCTGCAAAATGACCTCCATCAGGCCAAAAATGTGCATGGGTCTGCACAAACGGTTAGAAACAAACTCCATGAGGGTGGTATGAGGGCCCGACATCCACAGATGAAGGTTGTCCTCACAGCCCAACACCATGCAGGACGCTTGGCATTTGCCACAGAACACCAGGATTGGCAAAGTCGCCACTGGCGCCCTGTGCTCTTCACAGATGAAAGCAGGTTCACACTGAGCGCATGTGACAGACATGACAGAGTCTGGAGACGCCGTGGAAAGTGATCTGCTGCCAGCAACATCCTTCAGCATGACCGGTTTGGCAGTGGGTCAGTAATGGTGAGGGGTGGCATTTCTTTGGAGGGCCGCACAGCCCTCCATGTGCTCGCCAGAGGTAGGCTGACTGCCATTAGATACCAAGATGAGATCCTCAGACCCCTTGTGAGACCATATGCTGGTGCGGTTGGCCCTGGGTTCCTCCTAATGCAGGACAATGCCAGACCTCATGTGGCTGGAGTGTGTCAGCAGTTCCTGCAAGACGAAGGCATTGAAGCTATGGACTGGCCCGCCCGTTCCCCAGACCTGAATCCGATTGAGCACATATGGGACATCATGTCTCGCTCCATCCACCAACTTCACGTTGCACCACAGACTGTCCAGGAGTTGGCGGATGCTTTGATCCAGGTCTGGGAGGAGATCCCACAGGAGACCATCCGCAACCTCATCAGGAACATGCACAGGTGTTGTAGGGAGGTCATACAGGCACGTGAAGGCCACACACAATACTCGGCCTCATTTTGACTTGTTTTAAGGACATTACATCAAAGTTGGATCAGCCTGTAGTGTGTTTTTCCACTTTAATTTTGGGGGTGACTCCAAATCCAGGCCTCCATTGGTTAATAAATTTGATTTCCATTGATGATTTTTGTGTGATTTTGTCAGCACATTCAACTTTGTACAGAACAAAGTATTCAATGAGAATATTTCATTCATTCAGATCTAGGATGTGTTATCTGAGTGTTCCCTTTATTTTTTTTAACAGTGTATATTTAGTTGATGTATGAATTACTACTAAGGGGGAGTCCTCTCATACTCTGAAAACCACTGATGTGATTGCAGAGGCTCCTTTTATTTTGTAGGTTGCCTGTCCTTGAATCTTTTTGAAGGGTAGAACTTCTCTGTCTGGGGTTCTGGAAAATCCCATTACCACTAAGTAATTAACATCCCTTTTTTTTTTCTTTTTTTTTTTTTTTTTTAACTTTAACACACAGATTGTTTCCAGGACTTCGCTCTGACCGCACACCAGAAAGTAGTCCTCATTCCCTACAGTGACAGGAACACCCTCATCCACCAGTGTTTTTTCTGCCCCTGTGAAGGATAGAAACATGAGAAGTGCGCTGTATGCGCGAAGATCTTAACTTCTAGACAGGCTCAGGAGGATCGATGGGTTCATCCTTTCCTTCCTCCTGGCAAGAGGTCTGTGGCCGACACCTTTGGGCAGAGGTCCCCAACCTTGGCAGTGAAGCCATGAATGTAGCTCCAGGTATCAGCTGCTTAGCTCTATGAAGGGCTCGGGAGTCCTTGTCTCTGATTCCCGAGGCACGAACAAGCGCAGTGGTCAGCTTCTGGCAACGCGCTCTGGTGTATGTTCCAAAATGGAACACATTTCTGGTTTCCGCATAGGAGCATGATCGCTACAACCAAAAGCGCAGCTCTAATTAGGTGGACACGCGCTGCAGATGGGATGATCTACTTCTGGTGAATCACTGGGTGGAAGTCAGGTAAGGGATATTATTTATTGTGGTCCTGGGTTCAGCCTTACCAGTGCAGCTTCTAGCTCACGATGGAGGGTTCAATTCCTGGTCGTTCTGACCAGCCTACAGGGCTGTCCTTGGGTCAAAACAAAGGAACCCCCACACAATCTGCCTCAACTGCTAAAAAGAAAGTCAAAAGATGTTCCACAAGTAAAGGCAATAAGCATATAGGAAACCGTTATGTTCAGATTGTATTGCCATGATAGTCAAGGAGGAACTATCGTCTTTCATAGCAGACATTAGGTCAATGATCAGAGAAGAGGTACAGAGCACCGTATCTGATCTCCTTTCACCTCATTCGACCCAGATTATGCCCAGTCATAAGAAACTCAGAAGGTACATGGAGTCCAGCTCCGATAAGGGGAAGATGTTGTATTACTTTGACCAGGAGCTAGAAGAGGGGGAAAAGGTTGCTCCAGTGCTTCTGGAAGGTAAGAAAAAATACTTCTTGTTGGAGAATACAGATGAGCTGCTGCAAGCAGTTAGGAGCACTTTAGAAGTCCCATGAAGCGCAGTCAGTTCAGGACTAAATATTTGGAGGCCTGAGAAACCTAAGGAATAGGGTCTTTGCAATCAATAAGCACATTAAAGCTGATATTCTACCAAGAAATTTTAAAATCTGCCTTCCCTTTGAACCTGAAGATATTAAAGGAAAGCTGTCACCAGGTTTGTCCCATATGAAATAAGGCGACCACCTTTCAGCACTGATGTACAGCATTCAAATATGATGTGTGTATATACCCCCAATCCGGCCTGCAAGACAATAAAATTCCTTTTTTTTAATTACACCTATGGGGTGGTCGGGTCCAATGGGCATCTATCTTGGTCCGGTGCCTCCCTTCTTGCGATGCGGTCTTCCTCTCTTCTGCTTTGTGTGGATGACTCCTCCTATGTCATCTACACAGTGTCCCTGGCATCGCGCACCTGTGCAGATGTAGTTCTCTGCCCTGTCAAGGGCAGAGCAAAGTACTGCAGTGCGCATGCGCTGGGGCTCTTTGATCTTTCCCGGCGCGCATGCGCATTGCAGTATTTTGCCCTTCACAGGTCAGAGAAGTACGTCTGTACAGGAGCGCAATGCAGGGGGACACTGCGTGGATGACAGGACACGTCATCCACATGAAGCAGAGAGGACACAAACCTGGTGACAGGTTCCCTTTAATATTTGAGAGGAAATCCTGAAAATCGATATCCTGTTGGCCACGGTGGTGCAAAATATGTCAATCCCTTTCGAAGAGTCCTTGAATTTAAGAGACCTTATGGATAGGAAAGTGGACAGGCTACTTAAAAGAGCCTGGGAGAGCTGACCGAACATGTTCAGAAAACGTTCACACGAAACATTGCACATTTGGATTCGTGATCAGACACTTGAGCATTTTTAATTAAAATTGGGCCAATTCAGTAAAAGTGCGGGAAATGATCGTTTCCACTACAGTATTTTTTGGTTAGGGTAGTGGTGCTGTATGATGATGGGAGGGGAGAGGTCAGAGAAGCGGCGTGCTGTTAATCTATTTTTTTTTTCCTTAACTTAATGTGTGCAGATTCCGGCAAGCCAATCAGGGCGCAGGAACTATCCACAATGTCCAGACACAAGGGCTTGTGCCATTGGCTTCTGAAGTCACATGTCCCTCTCCATATAAAGAGCGGACATATTGTTTTAGAACATTTTGTCAGTGTAACAGCCAAGAGAGGCTGGTCCTGGATACTGAAAGATTTTAGAGAGATAGTTTAGATAGGACCCTAACTGACTTAAAAGCAACTGCCTAGCTAACTGTGTGGCTGGGAAATTGACCTTCCATCAGATTAATCTTTTTTGCAATTAGTGAGGTCCAGACAGAAACAACGGGGCACATTTCAGCATAGAACTCTGTTGTGCACTGCTTCTATTGTGCTAAAGAGTACACGTTTGAATTTTTTTTCTATTCCTACCGTGTTACATTAAGCAAGCCACATCTGACCTTGTAATTCTTTTGCGCTGAGATTCAGCTGTATCCAGGGCTCCACAGTAAAAAAATCTATTATTTTCTGTTACTACTGTGATACATACAGCAGGTCACATCTGTTTGTAATTTTCTGGCTCATATATTCTACTGTATGCAGAGCTCGTCCACAGTAAAATATCTAATTTCTTCTGTTCCTAACGTGATACAGCAGGCCACATCTCTCTGTGACAGTTAGAAGACGCCTGTGTGAAACTAGTCTCCTAACAAGAAGTCTCTGCCAAGTCCCACTGTTAAAAAATAAAAAAAATATACTGAAGCGGATACAATTTGCTAAAGAACACACATCAACTGGCCTAAAGAGAAACAGAGAAACATTTTGTGGACTGATGAAAGTAAAATTGTTCTTTTTGGGTTCAAAGGCCGCAGACAGTTTGTCAGACGGCCGCTAAACTCTGCATTCAAGCCACAGTACACTCTGAAGACCGCATGGTGGTGCAAGCACTTACCTCCCAAGTTTTGAAGAACAGGAAGAGGGACACCTCATGCGATGTGCATAGTACGCCGCAGCTAATTTTTGCCATGCCCCTGGCCACACCCCAATCCACGCCCATTTACTATTTCTTTCTCCCCCACCAGGAGGATTTGTCAGAGGGGCGCTGGTAATGAGGGGCTTTCCGCAGACTCCATAGACTGCAGGGTGCACACCCAAATCCAGGACTGTCCGCTGTATCCGGGACAGTTGGGACTAGAGATGAGTGGATTGATTCCCGGGTTTCTGGTCCAGCATCCAGGTCAGTGGTGCCTGGCGACTGGACTGGAGACTGAATCTCTGACTATCCGGCGTCCCTGGCGGCTTTTGATCACCCGGGACAGAGCGACGTCATCTGTGCGTCCTGCTCATCTGTAGGTGTGGATTTTTTGTTCCCTCATTCACTGTCTGAGTCGCCAGAACTTTCTCATCTTTATGTAGCGTCACTATAAGACATTTTGCTTTTTTGTGTCTGTAAGGCAGTGTTCACACAGTGCAGAAATACTATGTTTTTTGTTTTCTGCAGGATCCGGACCAAACTCCACAATAAGAATCAAAGCTTTTCTGTACTATTAAAGTGTTAAAAACTCTGCTTCATATCTGCACCAAAATCGCATCAAAGAGGAAAACACATAAAAGAAACGCAGCAAAGACGCCATAATCAGAGAAGGTTGTTACAGTGTCGTCTTGTGCGCACACCTGAAGAAAAAAATCAGCAGAAAGAATGCAGCATTTACACTAAGTGTGAACACGGCCTCAGCGTTAGTTTTATTACATTTTTATGGGTTTAATAGAGAAAAATATAACTTACGCCATTTTTTTTTATGTCATTTACCAATCCCTGTAAATAATCTGATCGCTGTGTTATGCGGGTTGTTACAATTACAGGGACACCAAATATGTCCATGTTATTTGCTGATTTGTGATGTTCATTATTTAAAATAAACGCATTAAAAATAATATTTTTTTCATTATCACGTGTTTTTCATTATTATTTTTTAGTAATTTTATAAGATGAAAAAATCTCTTGGAGTATGTGCCCACGATCCAGAGCCCCTGGTGTTATGCAGCATCAAACCCGCAGCGGCCAGCTGTTACAGCATGGTGGATGGGATTTGTAGAAATCCCATGTCCACTATGCGTCCCCGTGCACCTGCGGATCACCCATGGAAACTGACATGCAGTGCGTTTTTCCAGACCCACAGCATGTTAATTTCTCTTGCGGGTCCGCATGCGGGCTTTCTCCATAGACCTAACCTCTATGAGGAAAGTCTGCAGGTGAAAAAAAAATGGCGCCGCTCATTTGCATATTGAGTAGAAGCCGCTGCCAGCGGCTTTTCCGGAGAGTTGGGCCCGCGGGCTGGTACACATCATGCGCACATACCCTGATTCTCCCTGTAGAATAAAAACACATACATTGTACACAGCAGTGTATTCCTATTAGCCTAGTCAGATTCTGTAGTACATAGAATTCAGCTCATTACCCCACAAGAGCTTGTGGGTCAACACTCTAAAACTCCCATCTGTCTGTAATGTGTGAAGGTTTGGGAGTTCAAGGCCTGAGTAGACACTAAAAAAAAAAAAAAAAAAAAAAAAAAATTTAATTGCTTATTATTTTTAATACTTTTAGGCTACATTACCATGATCAGGAATAGGAGCGCTTTGGACACATGTTGCCTTACACTGAAGAGGATATGCCCTTGAAATGGGTGTTTCAAAAAGACGACCCCAAATACACCAGTAAATGAGCAAAATCTTTGTTCCAGTCCAACAAAATTGAGGTTATTGAGTGGCCAGCCTTAATCCGATAGAACACTTGTGGGGCGATAGCAAACATGCCATTTCTGAAGCAAAGCCAACAAATGCCAAAAAATTGTGGGATGTATGGTGGCTTAGTGGTTAGCACAGCAGCCTTGCAGCACTGGGGTTCTGGGTTCAAATCCTACCAAGGACAACATCTCCTAGGAGTTTGTGTGCATTTCATCCGAGTTCTCCAGTTTCCTCCCATATTCCAAAAACATACTGATAGGGAATTTAGATTGTGAGCCCCAATGGGGACAGTGACCATAATGTCCATGGAATTAATGGTGCTATATAAGTGAGTCAAATAAATAAATAAATGTAGTCAAAGCATCCTGGACTGGATTAACAGTTAACAGGTGCCAGAAGTTGGTTGACTCTATGCAACATAGATGTGAAGCAGTTCTAAAAAACTGTGGGTGTGCAACTAAATATTAGGTTAGTGATTCACAGGAATGCTAAATCCTCAAAAAAAAAAAGTGTATATATTGTGAGTTTGTAAAGACAAATGCAGTCACTGCTATTTTTTTTAGAACAGCCCAATGTTCATTTTTTTTATTTTCTGTAAAGTAGTTAAAATTAGATTCTTGTTTTGAATTAGAAAACCCTGTGCAATGTTCCAATGTGTTCCATGTTTTTATTTTATTCTTAGTTTTACAGGTTTTGGAGACAGCGGGAGCAGAATACTACTCTCAACATTGTCCCTTACTCACAGGGGACAATGGTGAGAGATTCCTCAAGCAATCGGCACTTGGGAACAGCGCAAGCTGTACTACTGATTCCCAGGCGCCGGTATGTGTGATCCGGACAACACACAGCTGTCATCTGTGTGTCATCAGTGTGCACTTGTGTGGAATGTTTTGCGGCGTGTAAAGCGGGCAAAAAACGGACATGTCACGTTTTGCCAAGG
The DNA here is from genome assembly GCF_046119375.1 of Phyllobates terribilis. Classification (NCBI taxonomy): domain Eukaryota; kingdom Metazoa; phylum Chordata; class Amphibia; order Anura; family Dendrobatidae; genus Phyllobates; species Phyllobates terribilis. Next base: position 215,186,459 of record NW_027362761.1, read on the forward strand.
TTCATGGAAACACACTTACATGAGCGCAGACGCATTCATTTGAATGGCTCTGCGTGTGTATGTGTCTCTAGTACGTGTGTGTCAGTGTCTCCAGTACGTGTTTAAACTGTCACCACACGTACTGGAGACACTGACGTGTGAAAGAGCCCTCCAACAACGTAGTGGCTGCAATCTGATGAGGGCAGGCATTCAGCTTAGAATGGCCATTGATGTGCAGTCGGGACATCTGCGGGTCTTTTCAAGAGGAATAAAAGAGTTGAAGCTTTTAAAAAAAAAAAAGAGAGAAAAAAAACATCAACGGCAGCGGGGATTCGCAGCCAGTATCCCATGCCGGTACTTGCACGGCCTCAAACAGAATAGCGACTGCAATCTGATGAGAGCAGGCATATTCAGCTTAGAATGGCCTTTGATGTGGAGTCGGTACAGCTGAGGGTTTTTTCAAGAGGAATAAAATTGGAAGGGTAAGCTTTTAAAAAAAATAAGTAATACAAACAACACCTGTACCTGTGTCCCCCCCCCCCTCCTTTTGTCTCTCCCTGGTGTCCATTACTACTGACCTGATTATGTCTATAGGTAACAATTATGCATAGTTATCTATTCCTCGTGCCTTTTGCACTATATGCAGTATATTTGATTGCAGCTATTAAGTGTGTTATTTATCCCAATATCCACATTGCTATTTTGACCTATGCTATGCATACGTGTTATATGATTTAGGGTTACACTAACTCTTTGCCTCACTTAATTGCTGATTAGTGTTGAGCGAGCATGTTCAGTTCCGAGTATGCTCGGGCCAAGCTCCGAGTATTTACAGCTGCTCGGTGATATGTTTGAATCGCTCCCGTGTGCATGATTTGCAACTGTTTGACAGGTTTAATACATGTGAGAAATGTGTAAGAAATAGACATTCCTCTCATGTATTAAAACTGTCAAACAGTCGCAAATCATGCACACGGGAGCGATTCAACCATATCACCGAGCAGCTGTAAATACTCGGAGCTCGGCCCTAGCATACTCGGCGAAAGGGTTAATAGAACATACTTGCTCAACACTATTGCTGATGGCATTAAGTTAAGGCATTGCTTGTTGTAGTGCATTTATGACATATGTCTTGTCTGGATTATATATAGTATAATGTTACTCATATTGTTACATTTTTATTTGTCATAACTTTACCCATTACATTTGGATTATATTACATATGTCATTATACAGTACAGACCAAAAGTTTGGACACACCTTCTCATTTAAAGATTTTTCTGTATTTTCATGACTATGAAAATTGTACATTCACACTGAAGGCATCAAAACTATGAATTAACACATGTGGAATTATATACTTAACAAAAAATTGTGAAACAACTGAAAATATGTCTTATATTCTAGGTTCTTCAAAGTAGCCACCTTTTGCTTTGATGACTGCTTTGCACACTCTTGGCATTCTCTTGATTAGCAGAGCCCCAGGGGGATTGTGGGGAAGTTGTTTACTGTTTGGCTGGAGCCGAAGAGAAAGGTGGTGTGGGTGTTCTGTATCTCACAGAAGCGCCCCTACAAGTGAAAAGGATTCAAGTCAGGAGTGAAGCTAAGAACAGGTCAGGTAGAGTTCCTGAACTAGCAGTGCAGAGTATTGTCAGGCAGAAAGATAAGGACTGGAAGAAATGGTGTCACAGGGATCATCTCCCTAACCAACCCCTTCCCCCCTCCATGTCACTGTGCTGTAAAGAATGCTGTGCTCATTAATGTGCCTTTGCAATAGAACTGTGGTGTATATGTGGTAGGGCATATGGGGGTGCAAGCTATATGGGGGTGCACATATGCCGGTACAGGATATATATATGGGGGTGCAGGCGATACAAGTAGCATGGTGGCTCAGTGGTTAGCACTATTAATTTGCAGTGGTGGGGTCCTGGGTTCAAATCCCACCAAGGACAACATCTGCAAGGAGTTTGTATGTTCTTGTGTTTGCGTGGGTTTCCTCCCACACTACAAACACATTCTGATAGGGAATTTAGATTGTGAGCCCCAATGGGGACAGTAATGATAATGTCTGTAAAGCACTGCAGAAAATGATGGCGCTGTAGAAGCAATGCATAAATAAAATATATGTGGGAGTGGGGATGTATATGTTGATGTTTTAAAGTAGTTGTATAAAAACAGATTGCAAAAGGACACATGGATTGAAACTTGATGAAAATTAGAAAAAAAATCATCAGTTTTTTGGATGAAACTCAGATGATTTCTCATATGCTCATCTACAGGCACCCTTAGACTGTCAGCTGAACCGGGTAATACCGGCGAGTTTGGGTGACATTAGTTTGGTGTGCATGGGAGACTTTAACGACTATCTTAAGGGTATGGGCAGTTTTAATCTGACTTCTCAGTAAGGGGGCGTCACGACTTTGAGTGCCTAGGGCAGCATGAACACCAAATACGGCCCTGGGTATGCCCCTGTATTATCAGTACACTATATATACAGCGCTCAACGTGAGAACATGTATTATCAGTACATTATATATACAGTGCTTAGCATAAGTGAGTACACCCCTGTATTATCAGTACATCTTATATATTATGCTGGACTCGTCCTTCTGTTACAAAGCCGGGATGGACAGTATGGCCCTGGAGTGAGCATGTACGCATACCGCACTACGGTGCCATTTTTTTTTTTTAAGACACTGTGTGCGAATTCGTAGACAGTGTCTTCAACAAAATGGAGCTAGACATCGCGGGATATGCACACGTTAACTCTGGCACTATTTTATTGAAGAATTCTATTACAACATCAACATAGCAGTGCGCACACGCCAGCCATCGCCATTATCCCTATGACAGCCACGTGTGCCCTGCTATTTCGACGTTGTAATACATTACTTCAATAAAATGGCGCCGGAGTCCGCATGTGCGCATACCGCGATCTCCGGCGCCATTTTATTGAAGACACTGTATATGCGAATTTGCAGACAGTGTCTTAAAAATAAATAGCACCGGATAGCGCGGTATGCGCACGTGCTGACTCAGACACCATTAATAAAATTGAAAATGTATCAATAAAAATGCTCGCCACCCTGGCATAGATTTTAGACCCTGGCCTTTATATGTATATTGTACTTTTGATTATTGTTTAATAAACTTGACTTTTTAATATATTCTGGTTTATCCCTATTTCTGTCTTTCGATTATGACGATATTTCAGCACAATACTGTTATTTTGTTCACATAGATATAATATATGATCCCTAAAGTCACAGATTAGAATCAAAGAACTACCTAACAGTGCAAAAACTTTATTTAGAAATTTCATAATTTACAGAATTTATTATACTCCGGAAATGTTAAGGTTTGGCATAGTCCAGAATGATTTCTGCTTACATTGTCAAGCGGCGGAGGACGCCTTTCTGCATTCAATTTGGCCTTGTCCTAAAAGTCTTCCATTCTAGTCTGAGCTACCTATGCTTCTTCATGAACACTTTGAATTCCCTAGGGTGTTGTCTCCTAAAGTGTAACTGCAGGGTATTCTAGATGAGCTTATTGATGGTTCTTATGACAGATTCTATTTTTCTAGCACAGAAAAACAAAAATCTTAAAAAAAAAAAAAAAAAAAAAAAAAAAATTATAATGGCAAAGAATCCACAGAAATCCCCTGTATGCTCCACCGCCTGCAATTAGTCAATAAATATATAAAGTTCTGTATACGAATAAGAAATGTGCTTATAAATTTGAGGTTTGGGGACGGTGGTTAGCAATAGCAGACACTGCCCAATAGGAGTCTTCTGTATATTTAGTTCCATCAGATGTCTGTATAATGCGTTACTTAATGACATTTTGGGGAAGGGGATGATGGGCATGGAGAGTGGTATAAGGGATCTTTCGTTCTGATATTTCCGGTACTGGAAAAAACAGTACCAGAGATATCCATGTCCGTGTGCCGCTTCAGGATTACACGGACTGGCGCCTGGGAATCAGCGCTACAGTTAGCACTGTTCCCATCATGGTTCCCTGCCGGCGCTGCGATCAGCACTAGCAGGGACAATGATGAGGGCAGTAGTCTCTGCTCCCGCAGTGTCCACCTGTAAAAATAAGAATAAAATAATAAAATCCTTATACTCACTTGTCCTAAGTGTCTCCCGCTGAATCCATGAGACTGATCATGCCAGGGAGAATGACTCCTGCAGCGAGCGGTGTTCTGTTCACTCACTGAGCTAAGCGGAGGTCCGGGGCTTGCTCGCTGGAGCAAGTCATTCTCCCCGGCTCCTTGGTGTGAGCAGTCAGGTGGATTACAGCTGGGGACATCTTTGGACAGGTAATTTTAAGGATTTTTTTATTTTATACTTATGTTTACAGTTAGATACAGCAGGCGCAGCCACTACTACTCTCATCACTGTCCCTGCTGGCGCTGATCGCAGCGATGGCAGGGAACCATGATGAGGGCAGCGTTCAGCACTTGGGAACAGCACTAACTGTACCGCTGATTCCCAGGTGCCGGTACGAGTCACACTGATGACACATCAATGTCATCCGTGTGTGTTCAGCGTCAGACATTTTGCGGCCCGTGCAGCTTGTAAAAAAAGGACATGTCAGCATGTGGAGCACATGGGCACACGGTCCGTGGAAACACACTGACATATGCACAGACCCATAGATTTGAATGGGTCTACGTGTGTCAGTGTCTCCAGTACGTGTGGAAACTGTCACCACACGTACTGGAAACACGGACTTGTGAAAGAGCTCTAATTGTGTGTGGTGTATGAGGTTCTATGTATTGAGTGTATGGATAGGATTCCTTAGTTGTTGTTGATTCTTTCTTTCTAGGTAACTACATTACATTGATCTAAAATCAGACATTGAACTGGCTTTAGTGGCCAATAATGATTTTTACTGATTCTATATGGTTGCTATTGTTAATATTTTCATGGTGTTAAAAAAAAAAATTAAAATAAAGCCTTTAAAAAAAGTGCAGAAAAATATAAGTGCAGAGTTCAGGTCAGTTTCAGTTCTATGGATGGAGAAAGCACTGACCATTCCTCAGGATACTCCCCTCCTCACTTGAGAATATCTGTAAAATACCTACAAAGTGAAGTCTCTCAGAAGAATTATACCAGATCGCAAAAGACAAAAAACAGACAAGACTAACTGGTGCCACACACAGAAAAATCTCTCCAGGGATAGGCAAACTGTCTGCAACCATTCTAACAATTGACCAATTGGAGATGTAGGGCAGCACGGTGGCTGAGTGGTTATTGCTGCAGCCTTGCAGCACCAGGGCCCTGGGTTCAAATCCCACCAAGGACAACATCTGCAAGGAGTTTGTATGTTCTCCCCATGTTTGCGTGGGTTTCCTCCAGGTTCTCTGGTTTCCTCCCACACTCCAAAGACAGACTGATAGGGAATCTACATTGTGAGCCACAATGGGGACAGTGCCCATAATATCTGCAAATTGTCTGAATTGTAAATCGCTGCAGAATATGTTAGTGCTATATAAATAAAAATATTATTATTAGAGGTGTTCCCAGGGTCTCACTTTTGCTCCAACATATCAGTTCGATCTGTTTAACGCTGTACTAGAAGATGTTAATAATTGTACTCATTCATTGACAATTAAAAGCCATTATTTTGAGCAGGATAGGGAGGAGAAAGTTTATGAAGTGCAGGGAACGTCAAATCTAGATTTTAATTTACTGCCTTGTCCTAATAATACTAACATATCGCTAAAAGTATTTTCTGCAGCAAAGTGAAATGAAGTGAACGCGCCAGAGTTTTTCTCTAAGAGGCAAGCAGACTAATTAATTTACTGTGTAAAGGAAGTTTCCCCCTTCCCATGAGAGTGATAGTGGCTGGAATTGGCACCTGTATGTCTTCCGTACGAAGAAAGCAAAGTACAAACCAAAAGAAATGAACTGGAATAAAAGTTTTTATAAATGCAACATGTAGGTGTGTGTTCACACTGGCCACTAAACAGACAAATTCTAAGAAAAACAAAATTAGCAAATACCCTGTGGTAAGTAAACAAATAGCAATAGTGCATGAGAATAACAGAGTGCTTAGTTAACATTGTTTTGACCATGGCTGGGTGTTCAATAATCGGGGCCTGTGTCCTGCTCGGCCCTTATTCACATTTACATCATTTGACATATGGTAAGGTTTTAATACT